>NC_044323.1:123979184-124280741 GCF_007399415.2 Gopherus evgoodei
GGGCGCTTTATACCATTGGAATAGGGAGACACTCTCCTCTTTTTTTCTAATAGTACACACACACACAGCTTCTAGCCATGGAAGGGCCTGGGTTAACAGATTTTTAAAATGTTACATTTTTATATCTAGAAAAGCTTTTCTAGGTGATTTCTGGGGATTGTTTACATGTATTAATTTGTCCCTCCCTCTAAGATCTACACTGTTTCACTCAAGATAACTAAGGACCCTGGATTTACAAGTGAGGGGGTAGGTGGAACAGTCCCAATATTATTTGAGAGCACTCTAAAACACTCCAAAAATCTTATTTCTGTAATAAAGAAAGTGTATACAAAATGTACAGTAGTGTAAACATTTTATCACTACTTGTTCATGTTGATCCACATAACTCACCTGTGGCATAATACAACCAGGTAAAACTTATACAATGAAAACTTTGTATCACACAATCACATATTTCATACAAATATACGTGTGTGTGTGTGTGTGTGTGTGTGTGTGTGTGTGTGTGTGTGTGTGTGTGTGTGTGTGTGTGTGTGTGTGCACACAAGAACATACACACTTCCAATAGGAAAACATGTTAGATTGTGTCATAAGTTTCTGGTCTTTATAAAGGAATTAAATATGAACTGGAATTCACAGATTTTAAAATCAAATGCTGTGAGATAAATGGATATTGAGTGAGGTTTCTCATCATTTAGATAAAAAAATGGTAAAAATGGAAATAAAGACTGAGAAGGTGCCAAACTGTGGGGAAAAAAAAAGTTTTGGGGAGTGAGATAATGCGGAGACAAATGTCATCTCTGTACAGGTACCTGGTAACATATTCTGATTGTGTCTCAAGTAAAATTTTATTTTATGGTCTCATTTTAGTACCTGTTGTGCACATGACAACATTATCACACAATCTGGCTTGATTTATAATCTGTGCTCAACTGAGGACCAGGAATAGAGTACCAAAGTGCTTCAGCTCCAGATTGAAATGTATTGGGAGATTTGATTAGGGACAGGAAAAAGAGTATGTACAGAGCGAGAGTACAGAAAAGCTGGTTCTAGTTCCTCACTTTCATGAGTAGTACATTCACTCACAAATTTTTAAAAAAGGAAGAAAACATCTGATTTTCTGTTGCCACTTGTTTTATTTTACATTATGGTATTACCACAATTTGAACCAACATGCATCTGCTTATCTGATAGTCAAGGTCCAGAGTTTTACAAGTATTTAGGTGCACAGAGATGAAGATAGGTGCCCAATGGGATTTTCAAAAGCACCTAGGTGCCTAACTCTAATTGAAACCAAACCTGAACCCAAATTTTCATGAAGTTCTGGGTTATCCATATAAAGGGACAGATTCTCTAAATCACACTAACGTAAGTGTGGAGTAGTGCTGCTGAGATTAGTTGAGTTATTATCTGGTGCAAGTGAGAGTAGAAAAAGAGCCTTGATATTTAGGGTCCATTCATTAAAGAGAGAGGTTTGACTGGCACATATTGGTTCAAGCACCGAACACTGATTCTAACTTCTCCAGAGTTTAAGTGTACACTGCCCAATGTCCTGGATCAGCTCCTTCTATATTACCATCTAACTGCACGATTCCCCTCTGACTTAAACCAATACAAGTAACTCCACTGAAGTCAAGGAGGTAAATCAGTGTAAGTGAGAGGAGAATCAGGCCCTAAACATTTTAATCATGCTGACATCAGTACAAAGTTTTAAAATAATTTTTAAAAAAAAGAAAAGAAACAAAACAGTTTCTCAGCGTATTAAAAATAAATGTTTTACACCAGGGCAATGGGAGGTTAACATTACCAAAAGAAGCTAAAATTAGCCTGTGAAAGGTTATATTGGGCAGGCACTTATGGAACATTTCTCTAAATTTTCACTTCAATTAATCTCTAGAAATTCAGTGTCTGATCCCAGTGACAGTAGCCTCTGGCTTCTTCAGAGCAACTGCTAAGGAAAAATTATCTGACACATATCAAACAAGCAAGAAATGACACTGGACAACATTAATCAAAACTTTCTCATTTCCTGAAGAATTAAGCATTAAATAATTAATTCCAGCACTACAGGCAGCTGTAAAAGAAGCCTCGTGCCTCCCCGCTGGTAAGAATTTGTCCTTGTCTAAAAGACTAGATTGATATATTTATTATTTATCAGATTAATCATGGCCAGAAACATTATAGATTGGCAGCCAGGCCCAGCCAGTTATATTTTAGGGCCTGTTATTGGAGCTTGGGAAGAACCTGGTACATCAGCAACATTCAAAAGAAAAAAGGGGAAGAACAGCTTGCCCTCGAGCATTGTTTTTTTTTTAAGAAAAAGAATTGGATGGACGAAGAAGAAGATGCCATTGATCCAACACCTCAGTGGAGGCTGCTAGCTACTGGGCTCATTTTTATATGTTTTTGCTAAGGACTGAAGGAGGCCCTTAGGATGTGGATAGGAATATCAACTATTCTACGTGAAGGCACAATCATTAGTTTTAAAACAGAGTTTCAGTGCCAGACAGATATAAATCAATTTAACTAGAACATATAAGAAAAACCACTTCCACCCCTTCACTTTCCTGGTGTTTAACCAGGTACCATAGCTGAAAGACTGATCTATGGTTTCACTTTTCTTTCATTTTTGTTCACTGGCCATGGTACAGAAAGCAGAATTAAGGCATTGGTAGACTGAACAAATCTTAATCAAGGTGCCATGCAAGATGCTAACCAGGCCAAGATACTGCAAAATGAAAAGTGCTTTATAAAAGTAAAATTACTGTGATTATACCATAGACCCTGTTTTCAGTTTCAGTCCCCTCCCAATAATACTAATCCACTTCATGGGACTTTAGCGGGAGGATTTCCCATTTCCGTTCAATGATCTTACACACAGGGGGATAACAAACTGTAACCCCCCAATGATAGCCTATTTCCCCTTCTCTAATCTATTCTTGCTTTGCACCACCCCACATGCCCCCTCTTTGGAAATGACAAAAGTGGGCTTCTTGTGCTTGAAGGGAGTCTCCTCATGTATCAGTCTGTATGCCTGGCTGGCGCTGACTAGTAACCACTCCCTCCCTTTAAAGCTTCTGACTGTTATGGGAGGAGGAGGGAAATACCAAATATCAGCCACATGGGAGGTGCAGAGTTGGCATTTCAGGGAAGAAGAGAACTTTCCCTTTGAACAACTCAGAAGTCCCCTCCCCAAGAGTGGGAACTGGGGATTAGAGGGTGTAATAGGTCTCCTCACTTGAAAAAGTAGAGCAGCGAAAGTGAAATGGGGGCAATGTGCCATCCCTGCTGACCTGACAGTCATCTGGGTCGTGCTGCACATGAGGATTCTCTTCCCTGGAGCAGAATTTTGAAACTACGATCTTCAAGCATGCTGGGTTTAATGCCCTTCTGGAAATAATGCCTCTTCATCTTCATCATTATTCACAATTCTATTATCCTTTTCATCTGATCTTTCAAAAAATAGCCAGTAAATCCTACCAGAAGCTAACTTCAACCTTCAGTGCTGGGACCCAGACTGGAGTCTTCAATAGGAGGGTATTGAAATCCTGGGATAAACATACAGGTAAAGAAATAATAGTCACATAGTAACTATAAAGAGTAACAAATGGGAAATATGAAAACAAATGAAACGTCAACAGATTTGTGGGCTTTCTTTTTCTGTTACAAAACAAACACACAAAATGTTACAAAACAGTAAAGTAACCAACAAAAAACTTGAGAGTAACAAGAGAGAAGAATGTGGTACTCATCTTTCTGGCTGAAGAGCGCTGCCCCTCTAAGAGCTTCCACGACTCTGGACACCCTGCAAGAGAAAGAAAAGGCAGTTGAAAGCACAGCAACAGAAGCACAGGTATAGTAACTGTGCTGTTCTGAAGATTAATGCAAAGAGAGCTTGTGTTACACAAAAGCATTCTTTTATTTTAACTTTGGTTTATTTTATCCCTCTAAGAGAAAATCAGATCAGAGCCTACCCCAGCTGCAGCAGGTAGCTCTCTCTTCTGATCAGCATTCAAAGCCCAGTATAAGAAGAGTGACTTTTTGAACTCACTTGATCACACCTGACTTAATAGCAGCTAAACCACACAATCACTAGTCAAAGCCACTACCCCACGTGGATGGAAACAATGATAACACAACATTTCCAGATGTTTCAAGCACTAACAGTCTCCAGCCATCTTCCCTGGTGACCTGTAATAACTGATCAATAATATTTGCTCCATGCTTCAAGGATGGAGAGGGCCCTTTCCTTTATCAACTCAGTGTGGATGTTTCCCTGAAAACCTTAGGAGGAAACACAACAGAGAGAAGGAAACCTTTAGTGTAAGTTAAGAATGGTACCTGAAGCTATGCTCCCTCTCCGTCCTTCCTACACTCATGTTAACTGCATTTGAGATGAGTGAGGCCTATACAGGATCAGCCCATCAATGGTGGGGTGGAAGGGTGTATTCAGTTTTGCCTTCTCTTATTTATCACAAATCTTGTGATATTTGGTTGTTGTTTTTTTTTAATT
Organism: Gopherus evgoodei; assembly: GCF_007399415.2. Lineage (NCBI taxonomy): Eukaryota > Metazoa > Chordata > Testudines > Testudinidae > Gopherus > Gopherus evgoodei. Next base: position 123,983,698 of record NC_044323.1, read on the forward strand.
CCCCAGCTCCTGGATTCATATGATTTATATATTATAGATTTATAGATTATAAAGCCTAAAAAAACTATTGTGATAATTACTCTGACTTCCTGCTACTTGGAGAATCTCAGCATTCATACAGAAAATGTGTTTAGCCCTCCTGTTGGGGGGAGGGGAGCAATATGCCCTAAAGACTCAAAAACCAGAAGGGAAATTTAAAAATCATCCATTTTTTAAAAAAATCACTGTTCAAAAACCATTTTTTTGTGAGGTCTGACTCACAGTATTTGAATATTTAGGGCAGGCAATACTGAACTTGTATTCCTAATGTCCAGACTAAACTGTCCTGGTTGCAATTTAAGCCTGTTGCTTCTTGTCCTATCCTCAGAGATTAATGTAACTCCCTGTTCCTTGTAAAAACCTTGTATGTACTTGCAGAATTGCTTTCATGTCCCCTCTCAGTCTTCTCTTCTCCTGACTAAACAGCTCCATTTTTAGTTTGCTCATAGGACATGCTTTCTAGCGCCTTAATCATTTTTGTTGCCCTTCTGTAGACTTTCTTCAATTTGTCCACATCTTTCCTGAAATGTGGCTTCCAGAACTGGACACAATATTCCAGTTGAGGCCTAATCAGCACAGAATAGAGTAGAAGAGTTACTTCTTGGGTCTTGTTTACAACACTCCTGCTAATATATCCCAGAATAATGTTTGGGTTTTTTGCAACAGTGTTACACTGTTGACTCCCAGATTCTTCAGTACTTCTTTAGGCAGCTATTTCCCATTTTTTTTATGTGTGCACCTGATTGTTCCTTCCTAACTGGAGTGCTTTGCATTTGTCCTTACTGAATTTCATCCTTCTGACTTCAGACCATTTCTCCAGTTTGTCCAGATCATTTTGAATTTTAATCCTATCCTTCAAAGCAGTTGCAACGTCTCCCAGGTTGGTATCATCAGCAAACTTTCCAAGTGTACTCTCTATGACATTATCAAAATAACTGATGAATATATTGAACAGAACCAGACCCAGAACTGATCCCTGTGGGACCCCACTCGATATGCCCTTCCAGCTGGAATATCTCTCTGACATGGAATCTTCCATGAGTTTTCAAAGATAATCGGTAATGGCTCAGATATCTCCTCAGTCAGCTCCTTGAGCGTTCTAGGATGTATTTCATCAAGCCCTGGTGACTTGAAAACATCTAACTCATCTAAGTAATTTTTAACTTGTTCTTTTCCTGTTTTAGCCTCTGATCCTACCTCATTTTCACTGTCATTCACTATGTTTAAGGCCCTACCAAATTCATGGTCATGAAAAATGCATCACAGACCATGAAATCTGATTTCTCCCATGAAATCTGGTCTTTTGTATAGGGTAAAAGTACACAGTGTTTTCTGAAACTGGGGGTCCTAACTCAAAAGGGGTCATAAGGTTATTGTAGGGGGGACACAGTATTGCCACCCTTACTTCTGTGCTGCTGCTGGAGGCAGTGCTGCCTTCAAAGCTGGGCACCTGGCCAGCAGCCACTGCTCTCTAGCCACCTAGTTCTGAAGAGAGCACCACAGGTATCCATGTTTTTGTTACAACACTGTGAAATTTAAGATTTAAATATCTGAAACCATGAAATTCAAGATTTGTAAAATGTTATGTCCATGAAATTTACAAAAATGGACCATGAATTTGGTAGGGCCCTATGTTAGAAATCCAATAGCTACTAACCTTTTTGGTGAAAACTGAAACAAAAAAGTGATTTAGCACTGTTGCTATTTCCACATTTTCTGTAGTGGTTGTCCCATGCCTCACTGAGTAACAGACCTATCCTGTCTTTGGCCTGTCTCTTACTTCTAATATAGTTATAGAATGTTCTCTTGTTACTTTTTATGTCTCTAGCTCAGTGGTTCTCAATCTATTTATCATTGTGGGCCGCATATGCAGCTCACGAAGTGTTAGTTGGGACACAGGTTGAGAACCACTGTGCCCTCCACCTAACCCCCCCCCCACACAAACTCGTATGTTCAGCGCCCTCCACCCAGAGAACCCTCCACAGATTGGGCCAAGAATAGAGGGCTGGGCAGAGGCCAGGGACCTCAAACCCCTGCAGCCCATTGCAGGGTGCCAGTCAGTAACTAACTAGCCCAAGCCCCACTGGGGGGCGGGATCAGCCAGGACCCCAGAGCCCAATGGGGGACAGCCAGCTTCCCGGACCCCAAACTCTGCCAGCTGCCCAGACCCCGAGCCCTGCTGGGTGTGGCAGCTAGCTGCCTGGACCCCAAGCCCTGCCATGCAGCAGGGAAGCCAGCAGTCCAGCCAGGAGCAAGCAGCCTGGAGTCCGCCAGGCGGCAAGGCAGCCCAATGCTTGGACCCTGAGCTCTGCCAGGGGGCAGCCAGGACCCTGATTCTAGAGCCCATCAGGACCCTGAGCTCTGCTGTGCAAGTCCAGCGGTAGCTGGGAGCCCGGAACCTGCTGCCTGACACACGGCAGGGCAGCTGGCAGCCAGGAGCGCGCCATGCAGCAGGGCAGCCGAAATCGCAAAGCCCATCATGCGGCAGGCTAGCTTGGAGCCTGGGCCACAGCTGTGTGCTAACTGGGCCGCATGTGGCCCATGGGCCATGGGTTGAGAACCGCTGGTATACTCATACTGTATCTGAGTGCTCATTTTGCACCTAATTAAGTTATTAGATGTTTGATTATTTTTTTTTAATCCTTTGTTGAAAAAGCAAGATACCATCACCAGGACTCCAGATGTGAAACTGTGGCTCCATTAAAGTCAACAAGAGAATCTTTGGGGTGACGCTTCACATTTTTCCATAAGTAAAGTCTGTATAATTTTCATTTTTCCAATTGTAAAATTTAAAAATGGAGTTAAGTTTAATCAAAGAATTTTTGCACAAGTTGTAGTTTCCTGTGCAAGCTACCCTCTCCTTTTATTAAGAAATTCTGCCACTTCATTCAGGCCTTGTAAATAATTAAATTTGAGACAAATCTATTTGAACACTGGATTGTGCCATCACAGCAACCAAAGTTCTAAAAAGATGCAATCATTTCTTAAAGGATACAGTAGACTTTTCATGAATCTCCAAATGAAGAGAAGCCTCCAGTTCATTCTGCACAAAAAGTGTCAAATGTGTCACATCTTCATACTAGTCTGCTTTTCAGAAAAAATGAGTTTATTCATGCAAACAAAGACTTGTTATCTTTCTCCTCAAAGTCAAAATAAAATATAATAAAATTAAATTAAAAGGTCAGCACAAAAAAACAATGTTGTGGGTTCATAAACATTCACACTATGAATTATTTTGTGCTTTTGTATCAAATACAAGATAATGGAAACACCGATTTGAGCAAAATCTATATCGAGGTGTATAGTTTTATATTTTCCTATATTCATATTTCTATAAATACACAATACTGCTATTTTTGAATATTAAATATTATTTGTCTGATACTGTATGCCTTTCTTTTATTTTATAATGTCTGTTTGTGTGTGTGTATATATATATATATCAATCCTTTGTAAATTCTTTGTTAGTAACGTCACATATTTATCTTTCTGCTACACTTCCGTTTAGCTCAACTAATATATGTAATTTAAATAAAAACCTAAAATTTGAAATACAGCAGTCATACTTTAAAAACTTCCGACTGTTTTGAAAGATGTTGTTAGCTCCAGAGTCCTTCTTGATTATGAATACAGGGAATTTCTCTTAAAATTCTGGAATCATCCAAAACAGAAAAAACATTTTAAGTGTGACGACTACAAAAAAGATGTTTAGGTCGTCATTTAAAAAAATGAATAAGTTTCTCTGCTGAGACACCCATTGACACACACATTCTCCTGATACTCTCATCCTCTCTCACATGCCACACGTAGACTCTAGCTCTGGTCATCATTGTTATTATAACAAATCCCAAAGGGACAGATTGAGCGCCACCCAGATTGACTTCTGGTTAGGTCCAGGTGATCTGGATGGATATTCAGTTTATGTCCATCACTGGCAATCTTATTGCACCACTGAAGATTTTGGTGCTCACATGATTGCCAGCCATGTGAAGGCATTCATTGTAAACACACTTCAGAATTCATTGGTTTTCCATTCTAATAATATATCCATACCAAGAAAGTCATCAAAACTGAACCTGTGCGGATGGAGGTGGTTGCTTGGTTAAGCGTCAAATATCGTCCTTTCTGATCATGCCCTGCCGCTTGATATGGAGCAGTTGAAGGAAACGAGGAGAATTGAAAATACTAGCTCTAGTTCCCACCACCAAATATGGGCACTTCCTTTTTCCTCAAAGCCTCCCCCAGACAGCAGTACTCAATAGAAGGGCCACTGAAAGGAGAGGGGAAGCCTAACAGGAAGATAGATGGATACAGCTTCCCATGTTCAGAGTAACTCCAGCAAAGCAGAAGAGTAAGACAAAACACCTGTAATCCCCTTTTTTCCCTGAGTTACTCAGGAGTAGCCAACACTCACCTGTGTGCCCAGGTGCCTGATATTGTTGACAGTAAAGGAGATCCTGTGTATCCTAGTGGTGATGTTGGATAGGTGTGAATCCTCTAGCCACCCCTCTGATGCAGTCCTTTTACACTTTTTACTTGTAAAGGAAATTAAAATTTGTGGTGCCTCCACCTGGCTAGGCCGTGTACATGCTCAATGGCCTGCCTTGGGAACCTCCAGGAATCTATGCAATGCGTCTAACTCAAAGATACTAATTGTTAACAATATACACCTAATACACACTTACATTGGAGTTAGAATACCTTTACTTAACCATTTATGAAAACATGGTATAACAGACTGAGATTAAATGTCACAACTAATTTAAAACAGCAGGAGGTGGTTCGTTAAATCAATTAATGAATATATTTACTTTAATAAATTAAACTTATCTAACTTGCATTTATACTGCTACCAATTACTCCACCCCTGAGTGTACACTTCTCTGGATTCTAAACACTTGCTTGTGTGGGCACCCTTGAAGAGACAACACTCTGTTGGTCCCATAAATCCATCCAGCCAAGGCACCAAGGAGCAAACCAATGCTAATTTGGAATCATGCCAAGCTGCACAATGCCTCTGGAGTTGTTTTAACCAGATATTAGCAACCCAGGGTTCTGGTTAGATGACAAGATCACTCCACCTCTTCTCAGACTTGGACACCCCTTAAAGTCTCTTTGCTTCCCCCCCTTCCCTTGCAAGCACTTCCCAAACCAAGCTGGTGGTTACTCACATGGCCTTCACTTGCAGGCCCACCTCAGTCAGCTCTTGGCACAGCAACAGTCTCTGTCCTGGCTTCAGTGAAGCCACCAACAGCTTCTAACACTCCCTGCTCAATCAAAGCCCCTGCAGACTCTCAGCAGCAACTTCTGGCTATTTTTCTGGTTTGGACAGAGTTCCATAAAGCAGTCCGAGCTCCCTTCAAATTAGAGACCACTGTATACCCTTCCTGTACTCCCTGGAAGAGGAAGTCTCTCTCTCTCTCTCTCTCGACATCATGGTAGGCGTAGTCTCTAAGGCTGACTGGCAGCACCAGGAGTTGTGCCAGGGTTTTTGGCGCCCTAGGCGGGGGTCCTTCCACGCTTCTGGTCGTTGGTGGCAATTCTGCGGCGGGGGGGTCCTTCCGCGCTCCCGGTCTTCGGGGCACTTGGGCAGCAGGTCCTGGAGCGAGTGAAGGACCCGCCGCAGAATTGCCACCAAAGACCCGGAGCGCGGAAGGACTCCCCACTGCTGAATTGCTGCCGAAGGTGGCAAAAGGCCATCTCCCCAAATCCTGGCGCCCTAGGTGACCATCTAGGTAGCCTAAATGGAAGCACCAGCCCTGGGCAACACTCAGGATCTTCTCCACTGGAACTCTCCCAACTAAGTTCAGAGGCCCCTACACACATAAGCCTGGAATTTCCTCTTCCTCTGGAACTACTGTGTTGGCTAGGACAAGAGACACAGGGAGCACAGTCCCTTATTGTTTGTGCAGATTTGCATTTAGGCTGAATGTATGGGGAAGAACCTGGTCCCATCTTCTGAAGAGTCATCCTCTGCTTTTCTGGACCCTACAGCATAAACCCAGATGTAGTTGCAATAGATGAATGAAGGAAAAGTATATTTTGTACGGGTTGCAGTGTGGAGGGACTAAGTTCCCATTGGTACTATACATCTATGGACAGTAAGGTATGTTTCCTTGTGTTTCAACATTATTTTTGCTGTATTTCTGAGCATTATTTTAATATGAAGACTTCAAGTATTGTATGAATATACTTAGTTTAGAAATTAAATATAGTTCAGCAATACTAAATATAGTTCGAGCTTCTGTTTTTGAAAAAAATAATAAACATTTTGAAATATGATGAGGAAAAAACAGGTCGTTTTTTAAAGAAGTTTTTGTCCCATTTTTCAAACAGCTACAGAGCAGAGGGGAAGGTTTCAAAATTCAAGATGTCCATGGAAGTTTTTAGTGATGTTTGAAGTTTTTATGAAGAAAACCAGGACTAAATTAACATAAAAATATTTGTGAAAGTTTCATCTTGTTTTTGGTCAACTGTTAACTGGAGAAAGGTAATATAATGTGATGCAGGGAAACTCCTCTTAGAACGATGTTTTTCTAAAGTTTGGTCTCTGTAGTGAAGCTCTTTGGCCTTTCTTCTCTTTTTCTCTGTCTCCTTCTCTATCCTTCCAGAACCTGCACTAATGTTTCCCTTTGTGCATTCTCCTTCTCACTCTCTGGCCTAAAAAACCCTTCTCTATTCTCCCACTTTCACACACAGATATATGTTTGCCATCATTAAATTTCAAATGAATTCTGGTCTGGGATTATCCTAACAAACTCCTCTCACAGACACAGTTCACCCACTGTCATTCATTTATGATCACATCTTCCTGTGCAGTAGCTACTCTCACTTTTCCCCTGTATTAGCCTGGAACACCAGGCCTTCCTGCTTCACAAAACACTGCAAAGTAGGATAACATCCTGCTGTGGTGATGGGAAAGTGTGTCACATCTGAAAAAAATAAAGTTTTCTTGTTTATCTTCTGACATGCATTTTCTTGTGATAAGGAAAGAGAAGGCAAGACTGGAGACTTGTGAGTTAAGTGTATCCAAATTGAAATGCTACCCTCTCTCTTTGAACTAATTTTAGCTGTTCAAACATAATAAAGATCATGAAGATGGTTTTACAACATAGCAACAGAGACGCAGAGAATATAAAAAGTTAAGGTTCAGACAATAGGCCTAACAAGATCCAATAAAATTCAATAGGACATTCTGCACTGACTAAAATATTTTGAAAGTATTACTGTTAACATTTATGAAAAATATTAAATAAGAAACAATGTATAAAAAACTACTTGATCATTTGTTAAACAAATATCAAAGATATGCATAGTGATGCCAGAAGGAGTGCTTTAGTGTGTTCTATTTACAGAATTTTAATTACATTTGCAGTTTGAGTTGGTTCTCCAAAGAATTGAAAATAAGCAGCCATTGCTTTTTTATTGCTATCTGGTGTTCCCCAGTGGCTTCATTTTGATCATTCTGACTGGCAATTGTTCTAGGCTCATTTCTGCCAGTATTCCATTTGTTAATTAGGCTAAGAGTAATGCAAAAACTACAATATAACATTCTATCAGAATACACTAACCCTCCTCTGAGAAGGGCTATTTAAACAGTTTTCTTGACCTTTTGTTAAACTGCTTCTAATATGAAAATATTCTTCTAAATATTAGTTATATCATCTAAACTGGATGCATATTTCAAACTTGATGGTGTCAAATATGCAGTTCTTTCCCCCCTTATTCTATTTTTACCTTGAATTCACTCTCCTCCCCAACTTCTTAAACATATTAGAATAAGAACACTAGGTTTGCCTTTCCATAAATAAATAAAGAAATTGTAAGAACTTCAACAGGAGAAACTGAAAATGATGCATCCCAAAATACCCTGGTGGTTAGGGCACTTGTGTTCAAGTGTCTGACCCATATTAGACAGACCAGGGATTTGAAAAAGAGGTCTCACACATCCCTGATCAGTGCCCTGAGCTACTGGCTCTAATGAGCTCTTTCTCTCTGTATGTGGTTTTCCACAAGAAAGTTCTAGTTTTTCTTCGAGTGATTGCTCATATCAATTCCAGTTAGATTTGTGCACGCGCCACATGCACGGAAGTCAGAAAGTTTTCCCCTAGCAGCTACCCGTCGGGCCAGCTGGGGAGCCCCCTGGAATGGCGCTGATATGGCGTTCTATATAAGACCCTGAAGGCCCAACCCCCATTCAGTTCCTTCTTACCTCCCGTGATGGTTGTTAGAACAGTGGTCTCTTGTTTCTCAGCTGCTCCACTAATCCCTAGCTTATCTTGATTGTTACCGTTGTTAATTGTTAATAGTGTTAAGTGTTTTCTCTGTAGTGTTAAGTGTAGTTTAGTAGTTGGGGGCAATTTCGCACTCAACAACTGCCCTGCGGGGCTCTGGGGCATGCCGTCCCAGGGCTTCAAGCCCTGCATGTCTTGCCACAAGCCCATGCCTATGGGCAATACCCATGACTCCTGCCTTAGGTGTTTGCGGGAGGGCCATCATGCTGACAAGTGTAAAATCTGTTCAAGCCCCAGACAAGAAAAGAGAGGGAAATTCAACTCAAGCAACTCCTCATGGAGTCTGCACTAAGGCCCCCTCAAGACGCAGGCCCGAGCGCCTCGGTGCGCAGTGCTCCCCCAGCGGTACCGATTATGGCACAGCAGAAGATTCCGTGCCCACCTCGGGACCGACGATCTCTGGGGCCCCAAAAACGCCCGCCTCGGCACCGTTCCCATTCCCCAGTTGCTGGAAAGAAGCAAGCTTTGAGAGGACCCCTCGTTAGGGCCAAAGCAGTTGTTCCGGTCCCGACCGAGCAACAAGCCAGCCCAACACAAGGGACCATGCAAGTGGAAGAGATTACATTGCCTTCCATCCTGGATACCTTTAAGGCTGTCAGAGGGCTCATCGAAATGACAGCTCCGGTACCCCCGACCCCAGCACCAGCCTCGGCCCGAGCTCCGGTACCATCCAAAGGCAAACCAGCGATGTTTGGACTGTCAGACCCCAGACCAGCATCTCCATGCTGCTCAGAGTCCTGACATCATTCCGAGACCGGACACCGTCCCAGGTACTGGTCTCACTCAAGGCACCAGTTAGACTCCCGGCGCTGGTCCCCCAGTCCAGAACCTCGGAGCATACCTGCTCGAGGTTGCTCTCGACTCCTGGAACATGGTCCCGCTTGAGGTCTAGGTCACGCTCAGAGACCTTGTGGCACCGTTTGGACCAACGCCTTTCGGAGCACCGATCCCCACATCAACTGTTGCCACGGCACCGACCCACGGCCTGATGCCAATCCGCTTCACGGCACAGCTCTCCTTTGCAGCACCGCTTTCCATCTTGGCACCGGTCTACACCACAGCACCCTCTGGACCCAGGCCTACTGAGTCAGCACCCATGGTAGGGGCTACCCCAGACGCCCAAGAAGAGTTGCCCACAGATGACCAGGATACTATCACCGCCACGGCTCTTCCAGTGGAGTTGTCTTCGTCCTCCCCTGACGAGGCTGTGGTTGGCATGTCCACATCTGGCCCACCTCCAATGGAATTTAAGGATCTATAATAATTGCTTAGGCGCATAGCATTTAATATGAACCTCCAAGCTGAGGAGGTTGTGGAGGACAAGGATCCTATGGTGGACATCCAGGGTGGCCCTTCCCATGAATAAGACCATTCAAGCTAATGCCAAGACTCTCTGGCAAAGTCCGGTTTCCATCCCTCCCACAAACAAAGGCGTGGAAAGAAAATACTTTGTCCCCATCAGGGGCTATGAATATCTTTTCACCCACCCTGCTCCATGCTCCCTTGTGGTGGACACGGTGAACGCCAGAGAAAGACAAGGCCAACAAGGACCTGCTCCCAAGTCAAAGGACACTAAACGGCTGGACATTTTGGGGAGAAAGGTTTATTCTACTGGGAGGGGTCTCTCGCTATGGATCACTAACCAGCTGATGATCTTCAGTAGATAAAATTTTAACTCTTGGTCTGCGGTCCTCAAATTCCAAGACCTTCTCTCAGCAGGGGCTCATACAGAACTGGAGGCTACTGCTGAGGAGGGTAAATTAGTTGCTCGGACCTCCCTTCAGCGTTCCCTCGATGCTGCAGACATGGCTGCACACACTCTGGCATCAGGTATCATCATGCGGTGGAATGTCTGGCTCCAATCTTCGGGACTCCCGCCGGAAGTTCAGCACACCATCCAAGATCTCCCCTTTGATGGTCAGGGCCTGTTTGTGGAACAAACTGATTCCCACCTTCAAACCTTAAAGGACATTAGAAACACCATTAAATCCTTTGATATGCATACCCTGGCTAATCAAAGAAAGCCGTTCAAACCACAAACCACCCAACAACACCCTTCTCACCTAGACCCGGGCAGGACTTTTCTTGTCAGAGAAGCAGATACTACCGATATAGACTGTCTCGTCCTCCCTCGGGGCAGGATCAAGGGTAATCCAAGACACCTCCAGGCCCTAAGCGCCCCTTTTGAAGGTCGCCCGAGGATGGACTACCAGCTCTCACCCCGGACAATTATTTTTTTCTGAACTGTCTATCCCGTTTCTACCATGCCTGGTTCCCTATTACATCGGGCCGCTGGGTCCTCTGCGCAGTGCAGATGGGATATTTTATCCATTTCCTCTCCATCCCGCTCTCCCACCCTTCTTCCCTGTCCCTCTTCAGGGAAACTTCTCACAAGCAACTCCTCGTTCAGGAGGTACAATCCCTCCTTGCCCTAGGGGCAGTGGAGGAAGTCCTTCAGGAGCTCAGGGGCAAGGGTTTCTACTCCCACTATTTCCTTATCCCCCAAGGCAAAGGAAGGCCTAAGACCCATTCAGGACCTCAGGGAGCTCAACAAGCACATCGTCAACCTTAAGTTTCATATGGTCTCCTTAGCCACTATCATTACCTCTCTGGATCTGGGAGACTGGTATGCCACCTTCGATATGAAAGACACGTACTTTCACATTTCAATTACTCCGCCTCACAGATGTTTCCTCCGTTTCGTGGTCGGCAAGATGCACTATCAGTACATAGCCCTCCCATTCGGCTTGTGCATGGCAGTCATGGCGGCTTCCCTTCACCGACACCATATGCACATCTTCCAGTACCTCGATGACTGGCTCTTACAGGGCCAGTCTCACCAACAAGTCTGGTCTCAAGTACAACTGGTCATGAACATGTTCAGTCACTTGGGCATCATGCTGAACATCAGCAAGTCTGTCCTCTCCCCTACTCAAACAATAGAGTTCATCGGGGGAGTCCTGGATACAAACCAAGCAAGGGTTTTCCTCCCAGAGGCCTGACTCCTGGCTATAGCAAGCATAATTACCGGCCTCTGCAAGTTTCGCACCACCACAGCAAAGCAGTGTCTCAGGTTGCTGGGTCACATGGTGTCCTGTACCTATGTGGTGCAACATGCCAGGCTAAGACTCAGGCCTCTGCAGGCGTGGTTGGTGTCAGCCTATCGACCAGGATACGACAGCCTAGAAATGGTCCTCACAGTCCCAAAGCACACACTCTACTCTCTGCGTTGGTGGGTGGATCCTTGGATGGTGGGTGCCCGAGTCCCGTTCTATCCCCCTCAACCTACCTTGACCCTGGTTACAGATGGGTCTGCCCTGGGATGAGCGGGCCCACTTCGGGAGCCTGATGGTGCAGGGCTTATGGCACAAAAGCAAGCTGTCATTACACATCAATATCAAAGAGCTCAGAGCAATTCGCCTTGTGTGCCAAGCCTTCCTTCCCCACTTGCAGGGCCACTGCATAGCAGTCCTAATGGACAACACCACAGCCATGTTCCACCTGAACAAGCAAGGCGGATTCCGCTCATTGCTACTCTGCCAAGAAGCCCTTCTTCTGTGGGATTTCTGCTTAGCCCACTCCATCTCCCTTCAGGCCTCATATCTGCCGGGTGTCCAGAACAGACTGGAGGACAGCTTGAGCAGGCATCTTCTCACACACGAATGGTCGATACGTCCGGACATCATTCACTCCATCTTTCACATCTGGGGTTTTTCCCGAGTCGGCTTGTTCACTTTACGGACCAACAGGAAGTGGTCAGCCTTCTGTTCCTTCTGGGGTCACAGCCCGGGCTCGATAGCAGACGCCTTTCAGATCACGTGGTTGGGTCAGTTGCTTCATGCCTTCCCACCATTCCTGCTGGTTCAGAAGATGCTCCTCAAGGTCACTGGGACAAGGCGGATGTCATACTGGTAGCCTCTGCCTGGCCGCGCCAATGTTGGTACCTGATCCTGCTGGACCTGTCAATTCAGGCTCCCTTACATCTCCCTCTCAGCCCTGACCTCATCTCTCAGAACCACGGTCGCCTATTGCACCCGGACTTTCCATCCCTCCACCTCAGTGCCTGGAGGATCCGTGGCCGAACCAGGCTGAACGAGCCTTTTCGGACTCCGTAAAGGCATGCACTCCTTGAAAGTCACAAGCCGTTGACTAGGCTTACCTACGAGGCTAAGTGGAAGAGGTTTTCCTGCTGGTGCGCACAGCTGCAGGTTTCACCGCTCCAGGCTTCGATCCCGTTCATCTTGGACTACATAATGTTCTCAAATAACCAGCACTTAGCCTTTGGATCCCTTAAGGTCCACCTCGCGGCCATCTCTCCATTTCACCCAGGCGTGGCCGAGCACTTGGTATTCGCACATCCAGTCATGTGACATTTCCTTAAAGGTCTGGAGAAAGTCCATCCTCCAACAAAGCCATCCGTGCCTGCATGGGACCTTAACTTGGTCCTCTCCTGCCTTAAGGGCCCTCCTTTCGAGCCGCTGGCCTCCTGCTCACTTCTCTATCTCTCCTGGAAGGTCGCCTTCCTAGTGGCCATCACTTCCGCACATCAGCTGTCTGAACTATGAGTTCTTCTTCGAGTGCTTGTTCATGTCCATTCAAAGTAGGTATGCTTGCGACGCGTGCACGCCAGCTGGAAGATTTTACCGTAGCAGCATCCGTAAAGTCAGCCGTGGCGCCACTATGGTGCCCTATAAAGGGGCCCGCCGACCCTTCACCCCCTCAGTTCTTTCTCACCGCCGGTGATGGCTAGCTGGAACTTCTCTTGCGTAGCAAGTTAGCAGTGTCCTAAGAGCATAAGAACATAAGAACGGCCGTACCGGGTCAGACCAAAGGTCCATCTAGCCTAGTATCTGTCTACCGACAGTGGCCAATGCCAGGTGCCCCAGAGGGAGTGAAGCTAACAGGCAATGATCAAGTGATCTCTCTCCTGCCATCCATCTCCAGCCTTTGATGTATCGTCTGTGTATATAGTTACGTTATAGTTAGTTTACTTAGGTCATTGTATATAGTTCTTGGTAGTTGGGAGGGTCCCCCCGTCAAGTTTTCTTCGCCCGCTGGGGCATGCCCGGGTCCCCTGGGTTTAAACTCTGCAAGGACTGTGAAAAATTCATGTCCAAGAGTGACCCGCACTCTGCTTGTTTGAGGTGCCTCGGAGAGAGCCACCAAAAGGACTGGTGCTCTATCTGCAGAGGCTTCCGCCCTAGAACTCTCAAAGACAGAGCTCAAAGACTTAGAGTCCTCCTGATGGAGGCTGCCCTGTGGCCACCCTCGGACCCGGAACCGGTCGAGGTGGTGCCCAGCACGTCTTCCTCAGCGTGGAGCGCCCCCGGCACTGGCATCAGGACTTAGGGCCCAGCCCAAGTCGACTAAAACCCAGCACCGGACAGAGTCGGGTCATAGGAAGTTGGCCTCAGTGTGGCACTGCTCACTGTCGCCAGTGCCCGCTAAGAAGAGAAAGCCGGTGAGGGAACGATCACCCCACCAGAACCCGAGGCCGACATCGTCCGTGGGTGCAAGTGGACAGGCTGGGCTATAGCCCTTGGCTGCTCCATCGACTCCCGCACTGCAGAGACGGCGGTCGAGTCTGGACTGGCCTAGATCCCCGGACCTCAGCAGAGACTTGCATCTCCCTTCAACACTGGAGGCGTTCGAGGAGGCCTCAGACTTGATGGGACTCCCGGTGCCGGCCTCCCCGCACCATAGGGAGTCGCCTACCGCGGCCCGTCCCCCAGTTCAATCGAGGGGCAAGCGAGTCATCATGTCGCCTCCCTCCCCGCACCGTGCCGCTAAGGCGGCACCGGACCTGATAAGAGGCTCCCCGCTGCCTCAGCACTGCTCTCCAATGGTACCGGGTGCAGCTCCCCCAGGTCCTTGTACTCAGAGACTTCAGACTCAGCGGCAGACTCCTACCACTCCAGCTGGTCGCGGAGCAGGAGATCGGTTTCAGGGGCGAGCCACCAGCGTTACCCACAGTGGCAGCAGCAATGGCATCTGCCCTCGCAGTGGCCGTTTTGGACCCCCTGGCCCTACCACCAGTCGGTAGGCCAGGCGTTTGGTCCTCAATCAAGGTCGGCTTCGGTCTCCTCTCCTTGGCGTCGGTGGCCCCAGTGCAGCTGCTTCCTCCACCGTCACCCTCACCAGGCAGCGGTGTGCCATATCCAAGTTCAGCACCCCCTAGCTGGGGAGCGGCACCGACAGCGGCTACAGTTCGGGCTCTGCAGACACCGCCCGATATGCGAATCCGCTCACTGGTGACCCCGGTACCGGTCACAGTGCCACATTTAGAATCGGAACCAGCCCTACAACCACAGTACCATGTGCTGCAGGACCCAGAAGGACTGCACGCATTGGAGGAAGGGCCGATCCATGTAATTTCCTTGTCTTCCTCCCCAGACAAAGCGGTCTTGGGCACGGCTGCAGCACCGGCCCTGGAGGACACTTGAATCCTCCAACAACTGTTCCGACGAGCAGCTCAGAGCCTTGCAATCCAAACTGCGGACCCTATAATAGACATCCTGGCTCCCTCAGGGCCATCCAGGGTGGCTCTCCAGCCGATAAAGACCATAGCGGATACGTCTCGCACCTTATGGCAAACGCCTCAATTATTCCCTCCCTGGATCCAGGAGATTGGTATGCCATCCTCGACTTAAAGGACGCTTATTTCCACATTGCCATAATTCCCCTACACCGTTGGTATTCAGGTTTGTGGTGGCCGACTCCCATCTGCAGTTCACAGTGCTCCCGTTCAGCCTGTCAGCTGCTCCAAGGGTCTTCATGAAGTGCATGGCAATCGTGGTGGCCTTCCTGCGCAGGTGGGGCATCCAGGTATTCCCCTACCTGGACGACTGGCTCATAAAGGGACGCTCCAAGGAGCAGGTGGAGACCCAGGTGTCATTCATCAGGCGGCCCTTACTCAATCTCAGCCTCCTCTTGAACGAAGCCAAGTCCACCCTGTCTCCGACGCATTGAATAGAGTTCAAAGAAGTAGTTCTGGACTCCACCCACGCCAGAGCATACCTGCCGGAATCCAGGTTCCATGCGATTTCCGAGCTCATCCTCGGACTGCACTGTGCTTCGATTACCACGGCGCGGGTTTGCCTCCGGCTGTTGGGTCACATGGCGGCGTGCACCTATGTAGTAAATCATGCCAGACTCCGGCTTCGCCCGCTACGGTCCTGGTTAGCGAGAGTATATCGCCCGGCCAGGGACCCCTTGGACTCAGTGGTGTCCATTCCCCACTTGGTGCTAAGCTTGCTGCGGTGGTGGCTCGACTCACAGAAAATGTGCATGGGTGTCCCCTTCACTGCCCCTCAACCCTCCCTCTCCCTGGTAATGGATGCCTCGGATCGGGGATGGGGAGCGCACCTGGGACACCTCAGGATGCAGGGCTTGTGGTCGCCGGAGGACCTCGAGTTGCATATCAATGTCAGGGAGCTGAGAGCGGTTCGCCTGGCTTGTTTGAGCTTCCGGTCCCACTTGGCCGGCAGATGTGTTTCAGTCCTCTCGGACAATATGTCGGCAGTCTTTTATATCAACAAACAGGGAGGTGCACGCTCCTCTCCCCTGTGCAGGGAAGCCCTCGTGCTGTGGGATTTCTGCGTGCACAGTGCTACCCACCTGATGGCATTCTACCTTCTGGGGGAGCAGAACGGTTTGGCGGACACCCTCAACCGCTTGTTCCGGGGTCGTGAGTGATCCCTCCGATGGGACGTGGTATGCTCAATTTTCCAGCTCTGGGGCTTTCCCCGATTAGACCTGTTAGCCTCAAGGGAAAACAGAAAGTGCCAACGGTTCTGCTCCCTCCTGGGCCGCAGTCAGGGGTCTCTGTTGGACACCTTCCTACAGTCTTGGGGGGTCAGTCTGCTCTACGACTTTCCTCCGATCCCGCTGATACACAGGATGATTTTGAAGATTCGCAGGGACCACGCACGGGTAATCCTGATAGCTCTGGCGTAGCCACACCAACATTGGTACACGTCACTCCTGCACATGTCTGTTCAGGCGCCCCTGATGCTGCTCCTGCTCCCGGACCTGATCACGCAGGATCGGGGCTCCCTCCACCACCCGAACCTGGAGTCCCTTCACCTCACAGCATGGATGCTCCATGGCTGAACTCGGTGGAGATGCAGTGCTCCCAGCAGGTCAGAGGAGTGCTGCTCGGTAGTAGGAAACCGTCAACTAGGGCCACCTACCTGGCCAAATGGAAGCACTTCTCCATATGGTCGGGTCAGCGAGGTCACAATCCGCTGGGGGTCCCAATCCCCATTGTCCTAGAATATCTGCTCCACCTCAGACAACTGGGCCTCTCCCTCTCCTCGATTTGTGTTCACTTGGTGGCCATCTCGGCTTTCCATCCGAGAGAGGGGGGTACCTCAGTGTTTGCGAACCTGCTGGTCGGGCGTTTCCTCAAAGGTATGGACAGGCTATTTCCCCATGTTCGTCAGCCGGCCCCTGCTTGGGACCTGAATCTGGTTCTCTCCGCCCTCTCAGGACCTCCTTTTGAGCCTCTGGCTTCGTGCTCCCTGTTGTATTTGTCGTATAAGACCGCCTTCCTGGTGGCGATCTCCTTGGCCAGGAGGGTGTTGGAGCTCAAGGCGTTAATATCCAAGCCCCCGTACACTGTCTTCTATAAGGACAAGGTCCAACTTAGACCTCACCCGGCTTTCCTACCCAAGGTCGTCTCATAGTTCCACATGGGTCAAGATATTTTTCTCCCGGTGTTTTATCCAAAACCACACTCTTCCAATGAGGAGCGGAGGTTACATTCCCTGGATGTCTGCAGGGCCTTGGCTTTTTACATCGAGCGTACCAAGCCGTTCAGATGCTCAGCTCAGATCTTCATCACAGTGGCTGATAGGATGAAGGGGCTCCCGGCCTCCTCTCAGTGAATCTCTTCGTGGATCACGACCTGCATTTGGGAATGCTACCGCATAGCTAAGACCTCCATCCCTCCGGTCACGCCCCACTCCACTAGGGAGCAGGCCTCCTCTGCGGTGTTCCTGGCTCAGATCCTGACTCAGGAGATTTGTAGAGCGGCCACGTGGTCCTCCATCCACACATTCTCGTCCCACTACGCCATCATGCACCAAGCTAGGGATGATGCAGCCTTCGGTCGTGCAGTACTCCAGCCAGCAGTGATCTCCGACCCTGCCACCTAAGCTTAGGTTTGTGAGTCACCTACTTTGAATGGACACGAACAACCACTCGAGGAAGAAAAAACGGTTACCCACTGTCATAAACAGATAGTTACGGGTTAATGTCTCTTTTACCTGTAAAGGGTTAACAAACAGGGAACCAAACACCTGACCAGGGGACCAATCAGGAGACAAGATACTTTCAAATCTCGGTGGAGGGAAGCCTTTGTTTGTGTTTTTTGGGTTTTGCTTTGTTCTCTCTGGGTCCTGGAAGGGACTAGACATGCAAGCAGGTTTCTTGCCAATCTCTCTGCTACAGTCTTTTATATATTCAGAATACTGAGTATTAAGGAACAGGCGGTTATAATCTTTTTAATTGGTTTTCTTTATTTGCAAATGTGTATCTGGCTGGTAGAGTTTTAATGTGTATTTGGCTGAAAGTATTTTAAATTGTATTTCTGCTGGAGGAGGTTTTTTCTCCAGTTTCTATAAGCTGACAGACCCTGTAACTTTTACCATCTAAATTGCAGAGATAACTTTTACTCTTTTTCTTTCTTTTTATTAAAAGTTTTGCTTTTAAGACCTGTCTGATTTTTCCCCTTGTTGAGGCTCAAGGGAATTGAGTCTGTACTTAACAGGGAAGGGGAAGGGAGAGGAAAAGGGGGAATCCCTTTGTTTTAGATTCACGGAGCTTGAATCTGTTTTGCCTCTGGGTGAGGGAGAAAGGGGAGTGGGGGAAGGGACATTCCTCCCTGTTTTAAGATTCAAGGAGTTTGACTCACGGTAATCTTCCAGGGTAACCCAGGGAGGGAAATCCTAGGAGAGGCACGGGTGAGGGAAAGAGTTTACTTTCCTTGTGTTAAGATCCAGGGGCTCTGGGTCTTGGGGGTCCCCAGGGAAGGTTTTGGGGGGACCAGGGTGGATCAGGCACTGGAATTCCTGATTGGTGGCAGCTTATCAGCTCTAAGCAGGTAATTAAGCTTAGAGGAATTCATGCTGGTACCCCAACTTTTGGACTCTAAGATTCAGATTGGGAAAAGATACTATGACATGGTGGCAGTGGTGGGATAAAGTATAGGACCCAAAAACCAGTAGGATTATTATTTTTCTTCTTTCCCTCTGCTAGCTGTTTGTAAGCAGGGGAGAGGGTTTAAAACCACAGCCAGAGAATTTTTTTTTCTTTTCTCCTTTCTGGTTCTGCAGAGAGATTGCCTAAGGCAAGGCCATTAAGTTTAACAAGGGTCTTTTGTTAAACAATAGGACTCCAGCTGTGAGTCAGCTACACAGCAGAACACATTTGCATATCAAAGGATTTTCTTTTGTTTTAATTTAAATGTGAAAGATTAGGTAGAAGAAGTTAAAAAAGGCACTGTTGCTAGGCAACCCCAAGCAGGCAGCAGAGGAACAGCATTTCAGGCAGTAAACAGAAGAGGGCACACCAGCACAAGAAAGCAGGAACAATGAACACCAATGCAGCAACAAGCAAACTAAAAATAGCTAAATTAAAAGCAATAAACAAACACAACGAACATAAAAGACTAATGGAACTAATTCAGGCAGAAACGGCCAGGGAAGAGGCTGCCTTCAGGAGAGACATGGAGAAGCAACAAAAAGAGATGGAAAAGCAGCAAAAACAGCTGGAGCTAAAAGAAAAAGAGATGGAGCTCCAGAGGGAAGCCCACCAGCAGGCCACGGAATTAGAGCAGGCTAAGCAACAGAACACAGCCAATCCTAACAACACTTCACCAGTTGTTGTTCCACATCCCAAAAAATTTCCCACCTACAAGGCAAGTGATGACACTGAAGCCTTCTTAAAAATTTTTGAAAGGACCTGACATGGATACAGCATCTCTGAAGACCAGTACATGATAGAGCTGAGTCCACTGCTCAGTGGACCCTTAGCAGAGGTGGCGGCTGAAATGCTTAAGGAGAAAATGAACGATTATAAACTCTTTCAAACCAAGGCCAGATACAGAATGGAGATAACACCTGAGCATGCCCGTCGGCGGTTCAGAGCCCTAAAATGGAAACCAGATGTGTCATTCCCCCGGCAAGCCTACCACATAGCAAAGAATTATAAGGCCTTAATATCAGGAACAAGGTTAACAATATGGACGAGCTACACCTCCTGATACAAATGGAGCAGTTCTTAGATGATGTTCCTGAGGAAATAGAGAGGTACATCCTAGATGGGAAACCCAAAACGATAACCGAGGCAGGGGAGATTGGAGCCAAATGGATGGAAGTGGCAGAAAAGAAAAAAGCTACTGTCAAGGGGAGCGAATACCCCAGGGGGCACACCGACAATAAACCCTATAACCGAGGGAAGCCCAAAACCCCACCTACAACCCAAGGAAAGCCCCAGACTACCTATTACCCCACCTCACCAGTCTCCAGTAACCCACCTCAGCCCAGTGAACAGTCAGCTGGACGATGCTTTTAATGTAATGAACATATAAAGGCCAATTGCCCAAAGAACCCCAACTGAGTGCAGTTCATTACACCACCATCACACCAACGATCCCCAGGCCCAGATGCCTCTCAAATACCCTCAGAGCGAAGGTAAATCTTGAGAGTGGGTGGAAAGAAGGTTATCGCGTGGAGAGACATGGGGGCACAAGTGTCAGCTATACACCAATCCTTAGTGGACCCCAAATTCATCAACCCAAAGGCCTAAGTGACAATTTACCCCTTCGTGTCACAAGCTGTAGACTTGCCTACAGCTGAACTGCCTGTCCAGTACAAAGGCTGGTCAGGAATGTGGACTTTTGCAGTCTATGACAATTATTCCATCCCCATGCTACTGGGGGAACATTTGGCCAACCAGGTGAAGCGGGCCAAGAGGGTGGGAATGGTTACACGCAGCCAAACCGGGCAAGCTTCCCGACCCATCCCTGTTCCTGAGCCATCCACAGGGGCCCTGTCTGTGTTACCAGAGACCCAGAAGAGGTAGTGGACCCAGATCCCATGCCAACAACTGAAACAGCCACAGTGCCTCTAGTCCCAGACCAGGAACTGGAAACGCAACCAGCACCAGAACCGTTGCCAGCACTGACGCCAGCGCTTGCAAACCCATGTTGAACCCCAACGCCAGAGGGCACCAAAGAGCCTGAACTGGCAGAAGCAGCAGACAACCACACCCAAGAGGCGCAGCCAGAGCCTGAAATACCACCTGGTACACCAGCGGAGAGCGGTTCACCAGCAACGAAAACAACCCCATCACCTACATCGCTTCCAGAGGGACCAAGCCCAAGTCCACAGTCTAAGGAAGAACTGGTGTCTCCAGCTTCAAGGGAACAGTTCCAAACTGAGCAGGAAGCAGATGACAGCCTTCAGAAAGCTTGGGCGGCGGCATGGAGCACCCCACCGCCTCTCAGCTGTTCTAATCCATCCCAGTTTGTTGTAGAACAAAGACATTTATACAAGGAGACTCTTTCTGGTGGACACCAGGAAGACTGGCATCTGCAAAAACAGTTGGTGGTTCCAACTAAGTACCGGGGGAAGCTCTTAAGCTTAGCCCATGATCATGCCAGTGGCCATGCTCGGGTGAACAGAATCAAAGACTGGTTGGGGAAGTCCTTCAACTGGGAGGGGATGGGCAAGGACGTTGCCAAGTATGTCCGGTCCTGTGAGGTGTGCCAAAGAGTGGGGAAGCACCAAGACCAGGTCAAGGCCCCTCTCCAGCCACTCCTCATAATTGAGGTCCCATTTCAGCGAGTAGCAGTGGATATTCTGGGTCCTTTCCCAAAAAAGACACCCAGAGGAAAGCAGTACATACTGACTTTCGTGGATGTAGCTACTCGATGGCTGGAAGCAGTAGCTCTAGGCAACACCAGGGCTAAAGCTGTGTGCCAGGCCCTAACAAACATTTTTGCCAGGGTAGGTTGGCCCTCCGACATCCTTACAGATTCAGGATCTAATTTCCTGGCAGGAACCATGAAAGAACTGTGGGAAACTCATGGGGTGAATCACTTGGTTGCCACTCCTTACCACCATCAAACCAATGGCCTGGTCGAAAGGTTTAATGGAACTTTGGGGGCCATGATACGTAAATTTGTCAATGAACACTCCAATGACTGGGACCTAGTGTTGCAGCAGTTGCTTTTTGCCTACAGGGCTGTACCACACCCCAGTTTAGGGTTTTCACCGTTTGAGCTTGTGTATGGCCATGAGGTTAAAGGGCCATTACAGTTGGTGAAACAGCAATAGGAGGAGTTTACGCCTTCTCCAGAAACTAACATTCTAGACTTTGTAAGCAACCTACAAAACACCCTCCGACACTCTTTAGCCCTTGCTAAAGAAAACCTAAAGGATGCTCAGAAAGAGCAAAAGGTCTGGTATGATAAACATACCAGGGATCGTTCCTTCAAGGTAGGAGACCAGGTTATGGTCTTGAAGGTGCAACAGGCCCATAAGATGGAAGCATCATGGGAAGGGCCATTCATGGTCCAAGAGCACCTGGGAGCTGTTAACTACCTCATAGCATTTCCCAATTCCTCCCTAAAGCTCAGAGTGTACCATGTTAATTCTCTCAAGCCCTTTTATTCCAAAGACTTACAGGTTTGCCACTTTACAGCCCAGGGAGGATATGACGCTGAGTGGCCTGAAGGTGTCTATTACAAAGGAAAAAGTGACGGTGGCATGGAAGAGGTGAACCTCTCCACCACCCTGGAACGTCTGCAGCGGCAACAAATCAAGAAGCTGTGCACTAGCTTCGCCCCATTGTTCTCAGCCACCCCAGGACAGACTGAACGGGCATACCACTCCATCGACATAGGTAATGCTCACCCAATTAGAACCCCACCCTTGGGCGTCTCCTCACGCCCAAGCTGTGATAGAACGGGAAATCCAGAACATGCTACAGATGGTTATAATACGCTCATCTACCAGTGCATGGGCATCTCCAGTGGTTCTGGTACCCAAACCAGATGGGGAAATATGCTTTTGCGTGGACTACCGTAAGCTAAATGCGGTAACTTGTCCAGACAACTATCCAATGCCACGCACCAATGAGCTATTGGAGAAGTTGGGATGGGCCCAGTTCATATCTACAATAGACTTTAACCAAGGGGTATTGGCAAGTACCGCTAGATGAACCTGCCAAAGAGAGGTCAGTATTCATCACCCATGCGAGGGGTGTAAGAATTTAATGTGCTTCCTTTTGGGCTGTGAAATGCACCCGCCACCTTCCAAAAACTGGTAGATGGTCTACTAGCAGGATTGGGAGAATATGCAGTTGCCTACCTCAATGATCTGGCCATTTTTTCTGACTCCTGGCCCGAACACCTAGAACACCTGGAAAAAGTCTTTGAGCGCATCAGGCAGGCAGGACTAACTGTTAAGGCCAAAAAGTGTCAAATAGGCCAAAACAGAGTGACTTACCTGGGACACCAGGTGGGTCGAGGAACCATAAACCCCCTACAGGCCAAGATGGATGCTATCCAAAAGTGGCCTGTCCCAAAGTCCAAGAAACAGGTCCAATCCTTCTTAGGCTTGGCCGGGTATTACAGGCGATTTGTACCACACTACAGCCAACTCGCTGCCCCACTGACCGACCTAACCAAAAAGACCCAGCCGAATGGAGTTAAGTGGACTGATGAGTGTCAGAAGGCCTTTACCCAGCTTAAGGCGATGCTCATGTCTGACCCTGTGCTAAGGGCCCTGGACTTTGACAAACCATTCCTAGTAACCACAGATGCATCTGAACGTGTTATAGGAGCAGTTCTCATGCAGAAAGGACCGGATCACAACTTCCATCCTGTCGTGTTTCTCAGCAAGAAACTGTCTGAGAGGGAAAGTCACTGGTCAGTCAGTAAAAAGGAATGCTACGCCATTGTGTACGCCCTGGAAAAGCTATGCCCATACGTTTGGGGACTGCGGTTCCAGCTACAAACCGACCATGCTGCGCTAAAGTGGCTTCATACTGCCAAGGGAAACAACAAAAAACTGCTTTGATGGAGTTTAGCTCTCCAAGATTTTGATTTTGAAATTCAACACATTTCAGGAGCTTCTAACAAAGTAGCTGATGCACTCTCTCGTGAAAGTTTCCCAGAATCCACTGGTTAAAATTGGTCCTTCAAATGTAGAAAGTCTTGTAGTTTACATACTTAGTAGTATATGTAAAGGCGCATGTGTTGTATTAATCTGTTTATTCTAAAGTTCTAGAAACAAATCATGGCCAGTGAGGTTCCCCACTTTCTGCGATTTGGGGGGCATCTCATAAACAGATAGTTCAGGGTTAATGTCTCTTTTACCTGTAAAGGGTTAACAAACAGGGAACCAAACACCTGACCAGGGGACTAATCAGGAGACAAGATACTTTCAAATCTCAGTGGAGGAAAGCCTTTGTTTGTGTTTTTTGGGTTTTGCTTTGTTCTCTCTGGGTCCTGGAAGGGACTAGACGTGCAAGCAGGTTTCTTGCCAATCTCTCTGCTACAGTCTTTTACATATTCAGAATAGTGAGTATTAAGGAACAGGCAGTTATAATCTTTTTAATTGGTTTTCTTTATTTGCAAATGTGTATCTGGCTGGTAGAGTTTTAATGTGTATTTGGCTGAAAGTATTTTAAATTGTATTTCTGCTGGAAGAAGCTTTTTCTCCAGTTTCTATAAGCTGACAGACCCTGTAACTTTTACCATCTAAATTGCAGAGATAACTTTTACTCTTTTTCTTTCTTTTTATTAAAAGTTTTGCTTTTAAGATCTGTCTGATTTTTCCCCTTGTTGAGGCTCAAGGGAATTGAGTCTGTACTTAACAGGGAAGGGGAAGGGAGGGGAAAAGGGGGAATCCCTTTGTTTTAGATTCACGGAGCTTGAATCTGTTTTGCCTTTGGGTGAGGGAGAAAGGGGAAGCGGGGGAAGGGACATTCCTCCCTGTTTTAAGATTCAAGGAGTTTGAATCATGGTAATCTTCCAGGGTAACCCAGGGAGGGAAATCCTAGGAGAGGCACAGGTGAGGGAAAGAGTTTACTTTCCTTGTGTTAAGATCCAGGGGCTCTGGGTCTTGGGGGGCCCAGGGAAGGTTTTGGGGGGACCAGAGTGTATCAGGCACTGGAATTCCTGATTGGTGGCAGCTTATCAGCTCTAAGCAGGTAATTAAGCTTAGAGGAATTCATGCTGGTACCCCAGCTTTTGGACTCTAAGGTTCAGATTGGGGAAAGAGACTATGACACCCACCTTTTAGTAACTGTTGTTCTTCGAGTTGTGTTGTTCATGTCCATTCCAATATCCACCCTCCTGCCCCTCTGTCAGAGTGCCGGCAAGAAGGAACTGAGGGGGTGGAGGGTCGGCGGGTCCCTTTATAGGGCGCTGTTGTGGTGCCACTCCAGGGGGTGCCAGGGCTAACCCTACGGACGCTGCTAGGGGAAAATCTTCCGGTTGTCGTGCACGTGGTGCGCACACACCTACTTTGAATGGACATGAACAAAACATCTTAAAGAACAACAGTTATTAAAAGGTGGGTAACCGTTTTCTCTCATGTGTGAACCACCCTATACTGTTTTTCATAAAGATTAAGTTCAATTAAGACCCCACCTGGCCTTTCTGCCAGAAGTGTGTCCCGCTTCCATGTGAGCCAGGATATCTTCTTGCCAGTTTTCTACCCAAAACCTCATGCTGACCCTCGGGAACAGCATCTCCATTCTCTGGATGTTAGAAGGGCACTCACCTTCTACATAGACCAGACAAAGCCCTTCTGTAAAACAACCCAGTTATTTGTCACCGTCACTGAGTGGATGAAAGGTGCTCCGGTTTCCTCTCAGTGAATATCTTCGTGGATCACGGGGTGTATTTGTGCCTGTTACAACTTGGCAAATGTCTTTCCACCTGCTGTTACGGCTCGCTCCACGAGAGCTCAGGCATCATCAGCTGCCTTTCTGGCACACATCCCCCTCCGGGAAATCTGCAGGGCTGCCACATGGGCCTCAGTTCACACCTTCACGTCCCATTATGCCATCATTCAGCACTCTTGGGATGATGCAGCATTTGGCAGAGCGATTCTTCAATCTGTGGTTCCTTAACTCTGACCCCACCTCCGAGGTAAAGCTTGGGAGTCACCTAACTAGAATTGATATGAGCAATCACTCGAAGAAGAAAAAAACGGCTACTTACCTTTTTGTAACTGTTGTTCTTCGAGTTGTGTTGCTCATATCTATTCCATTCCCCTTCACCTTCCCCTCTGTTGGAGTTGCTGGCAAGAAGGAACTGAAGGGAGGTTGTGCCGGCAGGGTCTTATATAGAACACCATTTTGGCACCACTCCAGGGGGCTCCCCAGCCAGCCTGACAGGTAGCTACTAGGGGGAAAGTTTCCGACTTCCGTGCATGAGGCTCACACTCACACCTAACTGGAATAGATATGAGCAACATATCTTGAAGAACAACAGTTACAGAAAGGTAAGTAACCATTTTTTTCATCCTTCTCCATGTGCGGCCATGTCTTTTCATGAAAAAATCTTTCCATATCTTTGGAGGTCTTTGGAGCTAATTTGTATTTGGAGGTCAGCCAAGTGGTCATTTCAGTTCCCATGAGTACCATTGATTGTCAGTGAGCTTCGCCATATTCCCAGCCCATCATATTTTACTAAGCCTGATCTCAACAATGACATCCTGCACGCCACTCTGCTGTCTGATCACTTCACTGGGGACTCGGTCGTGGATTGAAGTTCCCAGAATTCTTCTTTCCATTGCCCTCTCTGTGACAGACAGTTGCTGTACCTCTGTCTTTTTCAGCACCTATGTTTTATGCCATACAACATTGCTGGCAGTACTGTTGAGTTGAAGAGGCTGGCGCATGTTGCCTTGATGATTTTCCTTGAAGGACATCCTTGATAGAATTGAATGAGCACCAACTTGCTTGCTTTCTTCACGAGAGTTCATCTTCCTTATTGTGGCACATGTTAATATCTTGGCCCAAATAGACACATTGCTAAACTTCTTCTATTTTTTCCTCCCTTGATTTTAATTTGGGATTTTGGCAAGGTATTAGAATGCATATATTTAATTTTGGAGCAGTTAATTTTCAGTCCAACTTGGCTGCTTTTTGTGTTGAGTTCTCGCAGCATTTTCAACATGAACAAATGGGCCCCAACTCCCTATGCGCTCCTCAATCCATTCTAAGATGGTGGCGGAGAGTTCAGCTGACAGGAGGCTATTAATAATCTCAGGGGCCAGAAAAAGGACTGCCTTCTCAGTGTACACCCATAACTGCAGGACATGGATGAGAGATGACTCAATCAACCATCAATGGGGGTTAGATACCTAAATATCTTAGGCCTGGGCTACACTAGCAGGAAGTCGAAGTATCTTAGTTCGACTTTCCTGGCCGTCCACATGGTGGCGAGTTGACTATCACGATTCCTCCATTGACTACGCTTACTCCTCCTGCTGAGGTGTAGTACAGGCATCAATTCGAGGATCGATTTATTGCATCCAGACGAGACGTGATAAATCGATTCCCCGATACATCGAACACTACCCGTTGATCTGCCAGGTAGTATAGATGTACCCTTAGAGGGCAGGACCCAAACCCCACTTCCCTCCTGTATTTCATTCCTGTCTATTAAGTGGCTCCCTATTCAGCTTGCTGGCTTCTGTGAAACTATTTTTTAGACATCTATCTCCATGCACTGTTTGGGGTGCCTGGGTGCCCAGCTTGAAGTTGAGGATTCCAGCTGGCAGTAGGGAATCTAGAGACTAAGTATTGCAAAGCCTAAGCACCTTTGTGGATTTTGGCTTCTGTCTATGGCCTTGTCTACACTACCGAGGTAACAAGTATCAGAGTTGTAGCCGTGTTAGTCTGGATCTGTAAAAGCAGCAAAGAATCCTGTGGCACCTTATAGACTAACAGACGTTTTGGAGCATGAGCTTTCATGGGTGAATACCCACTTCGTCAGATGCTTGTGATGAAGTGGTATTCACCCATGAAAGCTCATGCTCCAAAATGTCTGTTAGTCTATAAGGTGCCACAGGACTCTTTGCTGCTTTTACTGAGGTAAGTCAACCTAAATTATGCTACTCCAGCTATGTGAATAACGTAGCTGGAGTAAACGTAGCTTAGGTCAACTTACTGCAGTGTCTCATCGCGCTGTTGACGGGAGACACTCTTGGGTCAACCTACCTTACTCTTCTGTTTCCAGTGGGGTACCGGAGTTGACTGGCGAGCGCTTTGCAGTTGGTTTAGGAGGTTTTCACTAGATCTGCTAAATCTACTCTTGTTGCATCGATCGCAGCAACATCAATCCCAAGTAAGTGTAGACATGGCCTATGATTCTTTACCATTGTTACATGACATGGCATCAAAATTGACTCATTTTAAGCCTTTATATAAAAAGAAAGAAAAAGACATAAAATGGTCTCTGTATCAAGGTGACAATATACAGGGTCAATTGCTTAAAAGAAAAAATGAATAAACAGCCTTATCCAAAAAGAATACAATTTAACACATTCCAGCAACTACACACATGTACATACAAAAAAATATATAAACCTATTATCTTACTATCCTTGTACTTACAACTTGGAAACAGAAGATTAGAAAGCCTGGAGATAGAAAGATCATTCTCAGAGCCGAGAGAGTCACCGAACCAAGACAAAGAACAAAGAACTCACACCCAAAACTTCCCTCCACCCAGATTTGAAAAAGTCTTGTTTCCTGATTGGTCCTCTGGTCAGGTGTTTGGTTCCCTTTGTTAACCCTTTGAGGTAAAAGAACATTAACCCTTAGCTATCTGTTTATGACATATGGCGTCTGCCAGGGTAATCCAGGGAAAAAGGACGTGAAATGATTGTCTGCCGTTGTTTTCCCGGAGGAAGGAATGAGTGATGACATTTACCCAGAATCACCCACAACAATGATTTTTGCCCCATCAGACACTGGGATCTCAATCCAGAATTCCAAGGGGCGGGGGAGACTGCAGGAACTATGGGATAGCTACATAATAGCTACCCACAGTGCAACGCTCCAGAAATCGACGCTAGCCCTGAACATGGACGCACACCACCGAATTAATGTGCTTAGTGTGGCCGCGTGCACTCAACTTTATACAATCTGTTTTACAAAACCGGTTTATGTAAAATCGGAATAATCCCGTAGTGTAGATGTACCCTCAGAGCTGCTGAGTGTTACACATCTCACCTGAACCAATGTATTCATAGCCCTGTCATGGCTGCACACAGCCCATCATGAATGTCACATAATTGCCAGAGCTACAGGCAAGTGCTCTAATTTTACCTGCAACTATTAGATGCTTCTGTGGAGCCTAAATTCAGGCAGGGTACATGGTTTCTTCCTCTGGCTGCTTGACCTGCTGGACTGGAGTCGGAAAGTTGCAGGAGAAACAACAGCAGGAAAGAGGTGGGGAAGATGCAGAGGAGTAGCTAGCTGGCAGGGACAAAAGGTGAAGGGCAGTTCAATACTAGCCCCAGGTTCCCTTGAGTTTCCATTCAGGCCCTTTGCCCTTCCCAGAGAGACACTAGATCCTCTTTCTAACCCCCAAGCACCTGTCCCCACAGAGAGAGACCTCTGCCACATAGATGCCCCAGACCTCTGCCTCCTAGCCAGTGCATAGTTCCTCAGATCCCCTGCCCAAGCCCTAAGGAGATGAGATGGAGCCCCTTTCCTCTCACTGAGACCCTCAAAGAGAACACACAAGACTCCTGTTGCCCAGCCAGATCCCAGACCCCTGACCTCCAGAGAGACATTAGCCGCTAGTCCAGCATGTCCTCCCAGACAACACCCACCCATCTAACTCAGCAGTCCCAGACAGCCCAACACCTATGCACCTACCCCAGACACCCATCGACAGGACCAGCCATTTTACGGTCAGAATCCAGGCCTCCACAGTTTTTCCAGACATCTGATTAACTCTATACACCCAAACACCTAACCCAGCAATCCCAGAAATTTGTGAGACTCCCACCCTACATATCCCCAGCATCTCTGTATACCTTCCCACCCCAGTATCTGCCCCAGCCTCATAACTGAGAAATTTAGTGCTGCTCAATATCCTACCTCAACCACTGATCGGGGGAGGCTGTACTGAGGTCCATGGCAATATGCAAATTATCTGCAAAAATACAAATTAGCTCACTAAATAATTTGCAAAAATATCATGCATAGAGCTTGGTAGTTATCAGGCATAGAAACCATGAGGAGTCAGATGACCTCCTGAGGTCTCTTCCAACCTAATCCTCTATGATCCTATGAAACAAAAGGCAGACCAAAGGGGTGCAGAGGAATGTGGAGAGCAAGAAGCAGAGTGAGATGGGTGCAAAGGAATGATGTAAATCCCCCTACCTAACTATTCTGTATAGTTATAGAGGGGGATAGAAGGCCAGCTCTTCACACCTCAGGAAACAAGAGAGTCTGCAAGTAAGTAGAGAACAGGGAGACCTCATTTTTGTGTCTATATTTAAGGCTGAATATTGAGTCTGAGATGACCACACTTAAATGGGATGGTTCCTCCTATAGTTAAAAAAAATCAGATGGCAGGTAAAAGAATAACTCAATTTATTATTATTTTAAATCACATAATTTGTAAGATAATTACATGATTTGGGGGCATTTAACCGGATTTTTAAATGTTTAGGGTTGGGAATAGTGGAAAAACATATAGGTGATTGCCTAACAGTTGAGCTTTTAAATAAAAAAATGTATTAGAATAAGTAAAACAAATTTTCCCTAAAATTGTCTGTCTCTATTTGTTTCCCTGTCAATCTTCTGTTTTAAATCATCCACAGGCACTTTCTACCACTTTCCCTGCTATAGATTTAAAAAAACAGTACATTTACCCTCGCTCATGCTCCTTCAAAATACCAGGCCTTCAAACTCTGGACTGAGGCAGGTCAAGCATTCGCTGTGCCAACCTGTACTCAGTACAGCAGCAACTTGACTCCACTTTCTCTCCTCTTCCTCCTTGCTTCTTCCAATGTGTCCAGAAAGTGCGGAGGAGACTAAGTGGTGCATCCCCCATATGCTCCTAGAAGTGCTGGTCAGGGACGGATAACTAGAGTTCCTTTTGCAGGAGAAGACATGGCCATAGAAATGACAATTCTTGTCCATCATGATCATCTAGCTGTGGAAAGGACCAAGAGTTTGTGGGGTTCAGGCCTGCTTTTCTAAGCTTTATGGAAAACTCTGACCTTGACCTCTGGCTCCTCTGCAGAGCCTTCAGTCTTGCTAAATTGGAGAAGGGAAAATGAGACTTAACACTAGCACTCAAGAACTCAGTAAGAGCTGAAATTTTCTTTTAGTGGTTGAGGATTTCACAGCACAGGTGATAAACAGCAAATTGGATCTTCAATCTAACTTCCACCTGCCTCTCCTATGGGCATTGAGATGGAGAAAGAATCTGCTGGACTCTTACCTCCTTTGCAGAACTGGAGTCTCATTGACAGGGATTCAACAAATCTGGGGAGGGCTTTCTATACATACCCACATATATCTGCTTTTTCTCAATGTCACAATCTGAATGTCACACATTTTATACCTTTTGCTATATAAATAATTGTATCAATTAAACTTAGTCAAACATATTACTGCCATAAGTAACAGAACTGCCTTCCCTGCAGTCCCTGTTCTCCTCCAATACATTGTTTTGATTTGGGATAATTTTTCTAGATAGTGTCCTGCTATCACTTACAATCCCCACTCTGGCACTTGGAGTGCAGAAGATGGGAGCCCACAAGGATTCTAACAAAATTAATACAGACCACTCCAGATTGGTATTAAACTCCCAAGGTCACAGCTTCTTTTTATGCCATCATGTGCCAGCAACGCCCCTCTGCCATGTACATTGGCCAAACCGGACAGTCTCTACACAAAAGAATAAATGGACACAAATCAGACGTCAAGAATTATAACATTCAAAGACCAGTCGGAGAACACTTCAACCTCCCTGGTTACTCAATTACAGACCTCAAAGTCGCAATACTCCAACAAAAAAACTTCAGAAACAGACTCCAATGAGAAACTGCAGAATTGGAATTAATTTCCAAATTGGACACCATAAAATTAGGCTTGAATAAAGGCTGGGAGTGGATGGGTCATTACACAAAGTAACAGCTATTTCCCCATGCTAATTTTTTCCCTACTGTTACACCTTTTGCTGAGAAATACAACAGGATGGAATTGTTGATCTGGTCCTTCCTGCATTTAAAGCACTCCTACACCACGCTCTGACGCATCTGTGGTTACAATAAACGGCTGGTCGAAGTACAGGGCCCTCAGTACAGGGTCACATGTAAGGGCCACTTTAAGCTGGTCAAAGGCTTTCTGATACTTCTCAGTCCACTGAACTGTGTTTGGTTGTTTTTTCCTGGTCAGGTCTGTCAGTGGGGTGGCAATTTGGCTGTAGTATGGTACAAATCATCAGTAATACCCAGCCAAGCCCGAGAAGGATTGGACCTGCTTCTTTGACTTAAAGACTGGCCAATTTTGGATAGCATTTACTTTAGCCTGTAGAGAGTTGATAGTATCTTGACCCACCTGGTGTCAAAGGTATGTTACCCTGTTTAAGCCTATTTGACACTCTTTGGCCTTCATGGTTAATTCTGCCTCACTTATGTGCTGGAAGACAGCTTGGAGGTGTTCCAGATGTTCTGCCCATGAATCTGAGAATATAGTCACATTGTCAAGGTAAGCGATTGCAAATTCCCCAAATCCAGCCAGAAGATTATCTACCAGTCTCTGGAAGGTGGCGGCTGCATTTCGCAGTTCGAAAGGGAGCACATTAAATTTGTACAGCCTTACATGGGTGATGAAGGCTGACCTTTCCCTGGTGGGGTCATCCAGCAGCACTTGCCAGTACTCCTTAGTTAAGTCTAAGGTGTAAATGAACTTGGCATGTCCCAGTTTCTCCTACAGCTTATCTGTGCATGGCATTGGGTAGTTTTCTGTGTAAGTTACAACATTTAGCTTAGGGTAGTCACACAAAAGTGGATTTCCCTATCTGGTTTGAGAACCAAAACCACTGGAAAGGCTCATGCACTTTCAGAGGGGCGGATTACACCGGGTTGGGCTCTAATTGGGCAAGCATCACCTCTGTCAATGGAGTGGTATCTGCTTTCTCTCAAACCTAAATGTCACATATTTTATACCTTTTGCTATACAAATAATTATGTCAGTTAAACTTAGTCAAACATATTAATGCCATAGGTAACAGAACTGCCTTGCCTGCAGTCCCTGCTCTCCTCCAATACATTGTTTTGATTTGGGATAATTTTTCCAGATAGTGTCCTCCTATTACTTACAGTCAGCTTCTGCTGTGTGTTTAAATATTGTATATTAAACTTGTCCACTGTTAATTTTGCCTTGGAAAAATAGTACATGAACTAGATGTTCCACAAGAAGGTAGAAACCTTAGGTTAACTGTAGCAAACAGCACAGAACTCCTGTTCCATAACAGAGAGCTTGCAACAAGAATCTGCCTAAAATGCAAACATTCCAGCCTCAACTATATTGGATTACTTGGCTCAATGGCCGCTTCTCTGATTACAAATGACCCTTTTCTGTCATCCTTCTCTCTCCCCCACAAATCCGCTCCCCTCAAACATAACAGGAAATCCTAGAAAAGATCTTTTAATACATGTAACTTTCAATAGCAAAGACACTGATATAAATATTTTATCACCTACAGTTTCTTCTTCACTGCAGGTGTATTTTTGTTGCTATTTTAAAATTTTAGAGTTCAAGTCCAGAAAGAATATTTTAAAAAATATGACTATGTTTCCTAAAACAATAGTGGGGTTATTGTTTTAGGAAATTTTGTTCAAATCAAATAATTTGTTTTTAATATTTTTTGCCTGAACTTGGGTCTGTGTTTCTGCTTAGAGACATGACTGCCATCTATAGAACAGAGTCACTAGCAGATATTTCCTCTAATGTTGAAAAAGAAAAGAGAGTTTTATATCTATTGTCCCAAGAGACAGTTTTGTCCCCTTTAACAAAAAGCACTTTTGCCATTCAGTTTATCTGTCACAACAAATTCAATAATTTTCTGGAAGCTGAGGTTTAACTTAAGTAAACATGTGTCATTACAGTTTTAATCAGCCAAGGAATCAGTGACAAAGATAATGATATTGACATTTGTTCAAAGCCTATGATGGTATTTTTATTTTAAATAAACTCTTTATATATTCCTGCTGCATCAGCATTGATGCAAATACTTAGCGTAAAAGGAAGTCCAAACCATAATTCCATTTTTGTATTGTGCAAAAAAATAAAAAAGCCTCATACCCAAAAAAGAACATTTCACTATGGGTCATTCATATAATGATTTTTCTTTGATCTTTCTGTCTTATCTTTAATAGGATATGTAAAAGTATAGAGTATTTCACATCCCACTCTATCATGAAAGGTTCCTTCTATTCCATTTCTTTCTTTCTTTCCTTTTTGTCTGATTGTAACCACTTTTTCTCATGATGAAAAGGATTTTAATTGAGGCAAAAGGTGTAAATTTGTAATCCTTTATTTGAAGTCTTTCTTTCAGTTATGTATCTTTAAGTTCCAAATATATCCAGCTTGTAATTTAAAACATAATTGTACTTTGTATGGAAGATACCGGGATGAAAAGCAGAGGGCACCCTATCACATGCAAACTCTCCTATCACAATAAAAAAAGAAAAGAAAGGAGGAAAAAAAGAAAAAGAATGAAAGGAATCAAAAGCAGCTTTTGTTAGTGTAAAAAAATGAAACTCCTTTTGTGATCCCAAATGAAACATTTCCAATCTCATAATGGGTAGATTGCTTGGTTTTCTTACCAGCCATGCAAAGCAAGACCTCATCAAAAGAAGAACTACACAGAGGTCCCATCTTTCCATTAAAATAATTTCAAAAAGGCTTTTTTTCCTCCCACTGTAAGAACCCATTTTGCAAGATGATTTAGCTTAAAATCTGCTGGGAGTAACCCTTGACATAAAGTCATATTGTGTTGGAGTTTAGTCCTAAATTCATACATCAATTATTTACTGTCAACGCAGATTGTATAAGTGTAGAAAATTACTAGGAATGATATTTTCTCTCAGGCAGAAAGAATGTGATACAGCGGATACATCCCACCTAATGTGCTGGCCCACTGTTCACAGGCCAGAATTACTTATGCATTAGAAAACAGTGTGCCAGGGCAAAAATAAGAGAGGGGAGAGAGACAGACACATTATTTTAAACCTTTCATAACATCCATAAATATTTCATAACAAATAAATAAAGAATGTTGGGCTTGTTTGGAGGACAGCTGTAGCTGCATGGTTCAGTGCTTTGCAAAGCTCCAGAGACCCCACGCTTACCCCTCAGTTAAGCCCCCATTTCTTTTTAATCATCCACTTAGTGCATTGTGGGTAGGGGAGCTCTCCAGGTGAGTTGAAAAGCTGGAGGTTATGCATATGAATACTATCTTTTATTTTAGCTTTTCACCAGGCACAATAAAATGAGATTCTTTTTTAATCTTGCAATTCAGTCAATCTCTCATTCTATTATTTCACTTCTTAACACATCAGAGAAATGGTTGTCTTTTCCCAAACATGTTCAAAACAGTAGTGACCTTTAGAAGAAAACTGGTTTTGAAACATATCTTTTTATTAATAAATAAAACAAAGCCTCCATCCATTGTGGAATATATTCAAATTATTTGAAATGAGCCATGGGCTCTAGTCCGAACATTTTTGTTGTTACACAGGGGATATAGCTACAGGACTGACCTTGGGACTGGTGGGTATTCATTTGCACATGCCATGTCACCTTCATGCACACATTAGCAGTAGGTCATAGACAGCATTACAATATTTTTGGTGCATGTGGGAAGCCAGCCTACTAAGACTCAAGATTAGTACACCATTTAAGGGTTGCTTTAATACAAAGATAGTTTTAAAGTATAAAGAGTTCAGAAATGAAAGATCAGAGTAACTGATTTTAAAGCGCCAAAACTGCATTTGGACTAGATTATACTATAGCCTCAGGATAGGAAGAGAATACTGATATTGTATGCCATTAGCTGGTATATATGGATATAGCCTATATACAAATTCAGCCTACGATTGCTCTTCTGACAAGATTTTTGCTGAAGTTTGGAATACAGCCCTGTAGATAGAAGTTCCCTCTCTACAAAAGAGATACAGCACAGGAAGTGATACTGCAAACTTTATCTGTCTATTGCCCCTCAGCACTGGGTGGCTAGCTGATGAAGAGTTCCTGAGCATGCAACACAGAACGCTTTGTCTCTTGGTCATGCATTACAGTCCGTCCCCAAGTTGGCACCTGAGATTTGACCCTCTCATCGTCTGATAATTATTTAGTAGGCTGTAGGAAACGATTCAATAGGTCTGTTTTTAGTTCCTAGTGGACAAGTGTTCACATCAGAAAAGAGATTAAAAAATCACTAAAAATCTAAAGCAAAATAGAATGATGAAACATCAGCAACAGATATTTACAGAGAAAAATGACCACTTTTAATTAATAAAACTGTAACATTAGTGAATGGAAGGAAATCGGAGATGTTATATTTGTATTTTAGGAAAGCATTGCTACAAAAAATTACTCTCAGAAATAGTTCACAGTGTTTGGATATGAACAGTCTCCTTGATGGAAAAACAGATGAATGACTATGAACTATAGGTAATGAAAAATGGCCATTGATCAAATGTGAAGGGGCTCTATAGGGTAAACCAGTGGACACCAGTGTTAGGATCAATGTTATTGGACAATTCATTCATGCTCTGGAAGAGAGTAAACAACATGTTATCTACCTTTGCAGGTGATCCTGGTAGCTATACTGTGCCTTTAAACTACTGCCCACCTTGAAGAGGAGTGTAGAGGGGATAGGAACAACTGGCAACTTCCTCATCTTTTACTAGGTACAGTGTAGCCTCCTCTCACCTCACTGACATACTAGTCTAGCCTCCTGTGGGCTGTAATACTTTTGTCTAATGTTGGTTGTTGGGTTCAGTGTGTAGGGGCTTAATGGTCTGGGTAGCATCTAATATAGATTCAGACTCATGGACTTTAAGGTCAGAAGGGGCCCTTATGATCTTCTAGTCTGATCTCCTGCACAACACAGGCCATAGAATCTCACCCACTCACTCCTGTAACAAACCTCTGATCTATGTCTGAGCTATTGAAGTCCTCAACTTGTGGTTTAAAGTCATCAAGGTGCAGAGAATCCTCCAGCAAGTGACCCATACATCATGCTGCAGAGGAAGTCAGATTAGCTCAGGGTGTGCAAATATTTTGGCTCAAGACCATATTTGGGACTAGAAATTGTATGGTGGGCCATGAATGCTCACAAAATTGGGGTTGGGGTGAGAGCTCTGGTTGGCGGTGCAGGCTCTGGGATGGGGCCAGAAATGAGGAGTTCAGGGTGTGGGAGGGGGCTCTGGGCTGGGGCGGGACAGTGGGATGCAGGAAGGGGGCTGTGAGGGCTTTGGCTGTGTGTGCGGGCTCTAGGGTGGGACTGGGGATGAGTAGTTTGGGGTGTAGGAGGGTGCTTTGGGCTGGGATCGAGGGATTTTGGGGGAGATCAGGGATGGGACAGGGGTTGGGGTGCGAAGAGAGGCTCAGGGGTGCAGGCTCCAAGCAGCCCTTACCTCAAGTGGCTCCCAGAAGCAGTGGCAGGTCCCTTCTCCACTTCGTGGAGGTGCGGCCAGGCAGCTCTGCATGCTTCCCCATCCGCAGGCACTGCCCCTGCAGATCATATTGGCTGTGGTTCCTGGCCAATGGGAGTTGCGGGGGTGGCACTTGGGGTGGGGGGCAGCGTGAAGAGTGGAGCCCCCTAGCTGTCCCTACACATAGGAGCCAGAGGGGGGCCAAGTCGCTGCTTCTGGGAGTTACGTGAAGTGACCCCCAACCCTGTTCCCCGCTGGAGCTCCGGAGTGGGGCAAGCCCCAGACCCTGTTCCCCAGCGGGAGCTCGAGAGCTGGATTAAAATGGCTGGTGGGCCAGATTTGGACCGTGGGCTCTAGTTTGCCCACCCCTGGACTAGATGCTCTGGTGGTCCCTTCTGGCCTTAAACTCTATGACTATGACCCTGTTCTACAGGCCAGTGCACACAGGACTATGGCATCACATTCACCCTCTCCCCACCAGGATTTCTACTGCCGCTATTGGCATTACACCCCCAATCTTTGCATAGCAAAAACAAAGGAACCAGTGCCATTCATATAACCTACATGGAGATACAAGTGGGCAGAATGGCTACTCCTTGTACCCTCTGTGCCACCATCTGCACCTGTACAATCCAACCCTAAATTGGAAGAAGTGATGAACACCAATGAGGACAGTAACAACAATGCAGAGATCTACACAGGCTAATTTACAGGCAAAAAATAACATACTGAAATTTAACTTGAAAGAGGAAAAGTGAAACAGATATTCAAAAGGAAGAAGAAATTTGGTCTATGGCAATACCAAAAGATATTCAGTGCTATGTGATTTGGAAGCAAAAAAGGACAGAGTAATCTTGGTCTGCTTACTCAGATGCACCACTATTGAAAGAGTGGCGGTAACTACAACTGGATATATGTTTAGTTCTGGACATTTCATTACTGGAAAGTATTGACAAACTGGAGTGAGTTCAGAGAAGTGCAGCAAACCTAAGCAGAATGGAAGGACTACCTTACTAAGAAAGATTAGAAGAGCTGAATATGTAGAATCCAGTTAAATGAGAATGGAGCTAAGGGATAATAATGAAAATTAAATCAGTCTACAGATATGTGAAGATGTAATCATCCACAAAGGTAAGAAATTATTTATAGTGATTCACAGAGGTATAATTACCAGTTGGAGTAATGGAATGAAATGAAAAATGGGAAAGTTCAGCTAAACCCTGGCCACTTCCTCCTGCATGGAAGTTATGATTAACTTTGGGCTATGTCTGTACAAATTATGAATTCTGGTTGATGTTGTGAAGTTGCATTAGGAAAAACTGCTGTATTATGTGTGCCTATATGTGAGGAGATCCACCATTGCTGACAGGCCTTATCTCACATAGAGACAATGGGAAATACTTACACTTAATGATGGTATTTAGATCTCACAAAGGTTATGCTAAAAAGCAGCTTAAGCCTGAGAAATCCAGTATAGCTTGATCTCTGAAGAAGCAGTAAAAGGTACCAGAAGTAGAACAGATGAGGCTATGTAACCAGGAGGGCTTTAACTAAAGAAACACAAAGGAACAGGGGGACGGATAGGAAGAGGAAGGATAGGGCAGGAGAAAGCAAGGTGTAAGTAGCTCCACAACAGTGAGGTCACCCAGCATGTAGCAGCCTCACCGGACAAGGGGAATCTGCCCGCTTTCCTGAGCCAGATGGCCCCAAGGACAATGCAAAAAATGCCATGGAGTAGGGAGGAAACTGAGGCAAGAAAATACATTTAGTATTTTGTATTATCTGTATTCTCCTGTTTGTTACATGATTAAGTATAAAACAGCATGAAGATACTAGATTGAGCAAAGTTTATATGCTTCAAAACTAGTGCATGTCTCTGAGAGATTTAAATTGTGAGCCAGAAGCTTCATGCTTTTTGGGTGTAGTTCTGGGTGAGGGATGTATTTAAGTAACTGAGGTATCTCAGCCTAACATATATGGGCTACTTCCTGAGGGCCTAACATATAGGGGCTATTTCCAAGAAGTGGTAACAAGCTGAGAATCAGTGCCCAAGAAATGTGCTAAAGAGTCAAAGGGAAGAACTAGCCTACTGAGACTTCAGAAGCTTAATACGAACCAGAGATCCAGAGCAGAAGAGGCTTGGATTGTCCTCTCAGCAGTCCTAGTGATTGGCTGGTCAGGAACAGCTGCTTAGATCTTTAACAGAAGTATTGTGAGAAAATTCAGTAAGTACTCATGCTTGGAGTTATCTGTCCGTTGCACAGGGTTTTTTTCATATAGGGGACAATCTGCTCCCTGGTCTGAAAATTTATCACTTTACATTTTATATATAGAATAAAATCAGAGTACCACTTCTAATATCATAAGAGTTTTAATAATTTAATTAATTATTGAGTTTTTATTAGTTATGAGTAAAAGTCCAAACAGATTGTTTGTTCATTTCTGACTATATTCTGTTATTATTTCCAACCAGATTCTGCAAATCCAAGAGAGAATCAGATAAGATTTTCATTAATAATCTAACTTTT
Source organism: Gopherus evgoodei (assembly GCF_007399415.2). Lineage (NCBI taxonomy): Eukaryota > Metazoa > Chordata > Testudines > Testudinidae > Gopherus > Gopherus evgoodei. The sequence continues at coordinate 124,023,283 of NC_044323.1, forward strand.
TTGAGTAAAATGCTAACATATAAAAATAGTATTAAGATTTATTAAAGGGGATCTGAAAAGGATAGAAAAATTGTATTTGTCTTCCTTTTTGCTTTTATAATGCAAAAGAAGATATAAATGTTTTGTTTTAGTGTTTCTTCTGCCTTTTTCTATCTTCCAACATTACAAATATCAAGATTTATCTTCCTGTTTTTATAGTGGAGATCTTGGACAAATCCAGGAAGTAGTTGGAATGCTTTCTCAGCTCTTCGAAGAAAGAACTGAGGTGTGAATCTTTAACATACAATGCTTTCTTCTGGCCGTTCTTTAAGCATTTGTGATAAACAGGTATTAAAGGAAACAAGAATTAAAAACATTTTAAATGAAAATCACTTCCCCATCCTAATAAATTTGGTATCTTGTACTTTCATCTGAAGCAGTACTGGTCACTTTTGGAGACAGAATAATGGAATGATGGACTATGTGTCTGATCAGATATGAAAATTTCTGTAATCTTGCATTCTTAGGAAAAACAAAACAAAACTTTAAAATGTTCATTTCTGCTTTATGCCTAATGATCAATTAAAAAAGGCTATAAACCCATCTTTTTCTTTGCAAGTAACCATTGCAGATAATTGTTTCCTCCCTGAAATAGGCTTATTTATTGAATATATTGTCACTAGTACTGTGCATATGCCCCTTAGAGTGATAGTGGTCTCTAAGCAAATGATTACAGAGCTAAAACTTGATTCAGGAAAGCATCTCTAATTCAGGATAGCACTTAAGTACCTGCTTAGTAGGTGCAAGTGCTTAAGTGCTGTCCTAAATATGGATGGAATTACACCTGTTCTTTATTGCTTTCATGAAGGGTTCTAAATAACAGTCTTCTTTCTAAAATAATAGGCACCAGTTTACGTGCTAAATATATTCACAGTTTTATTAGATCATTTTACTGCTGCAAAGGGCATAAGAAGGTAGATGTTATTTTTGTCTCTACGTGCACTATATCAGATTCCTGATTTGCAAATTTATTTCAGCCAGTATTAGCAAATCATGTCTCACAAACAAATAAAATATTTCTAACTGTTTGATACTTAAAATTTCAGAATTTGTATGACTCTTCAGTTAAAAACATCATCATCTTATATGGATATTTATGTGTTTGGAACTGGATTGAGACCAAAAAACTCAACTATTGTCCATCACATGGTAATAAATGTTATTTGCTACTGACATAGGCCAGATTTCAACTTTAGGCCCAGAAGTGAATTATGCTCCATAGCCCATAATTAATCTTCTAAAACATCCAGTCCTCCTCAAACTTCTCTCTGTATATATTAAAGAACATCGACACAACCATTGTTTTCATTTTACTGTGTAAAAATAGAAAAGTAAGCTGTTCTCTGGGAGCACTCTTCTGTATTATCACTTGGAATTTAAGGTTTATATGTGATGGGTGTTCTCCCCACACAAGGCCCAGAAGGGTTGAAGTGGTTAGGCAGGCCAATTAACTGCTCAGGCTGCACCTGAAGAAGAAGGGAGCAGACCTCTAATTGGAAATAGGCTAGGATTTCCACCTTTTACCCAGACAGTTCAGTTTTTGACTTCTGTGTCCAGGTACCATTTAGGAATCCCAGGTGTCCATATTTTGGGGACCTGGAAGCTTTAAATGACACTCGAACCAAAAGCCTAGTTACCACAGGGCGGGGCACTGGGTGATTAACTTCTGCCAGCTGCTGCTCAGCTGGGGCCACGTCCTACCTGCAGGCAGGCTCCTTGAGATGATCCAGCAAGTGATGGAAATAGGAGCAATCGATGGAGGCAGTGTTTTAAGGGAAGAGGTGGAGCAGGAGGCAGGGCCTGGAAGAAGAGGTGGAGAAGGGCATAGGGCCTTGAAGGAAGAGAAGGGGTAGGGGCATGGACTTGGGAGGAGATGCAAGGCAGAGCAGGGCAGGGCCTCATGGGTCCGGTTACTATGAATGAGAAAGGTAGCAAACTTAAAATGGGCTCAACTGGGCAGGAAAAGGAGGGGCCTGTGTAAGCCCAGGAGCTGTGAGCAACAAGAAGCTGTAAGGAATTAATCTACAGTCATTCCCTGGGAGGAGAGAGCTTGGGCTGACAAACACAGAAAGAGGGGGAAGCCAGATAGGTAGGAAGAAGCCCAGAGAAACTGCAGCAAGGGGTAGGACTGTACCTTGGCTGTTTGTTATAGGGTCCTCTGAAAAAGAATACTAAGGGAAGACCTTTTATTTGTGAGTTTCGAGACATTAAAAATTCATTTTTCTGCTTCTGTGATAGTTGAAGGTCATCTGTACATGAGCAAGAAAAAAAACTATTATGCTTTTCAAACAGAGCTGCAAAGTACTAGAATCACATGAAATGGCATGTAAGCTGGCAACTGTGTGGATTGCAATATCACTATGGGCATCAGGGAAGATACATAAAGATAAATGAGGGGAGTGGAACTTACTGGAAAAAGAAGGAGGAGTGGGGAGGGAGGAAGCAGTGGTCTACAGTGCTCATAGGAATGTTGAAACTTCCTAGGTTTGTTATAAATCACCTGTTTTTACCAGGTTTAAACCAAGTTACTCTTTGACAGTTTGTGTTCATGTAAATCCAAATGTCAAATGGACTCACAAAACTGACCCCACTCCTTGGTGACTTCCTCAGTTTTGTTTAATGAAATGCATATGAACTAGAAAACAGCAGGTTTCACACAGTTTCTGTGCTTCTTGGCTTCTCAGACAATATTGCCAAAGAGGGTGGTACTGTGGATTATACCAGCATTTGAAAAGGATATCAAGTGACAACATTTGAAATGACAGAGAGAATAGGGACCTGATAGTCCCTTGTTCACAAAAAGGTTAAGAGAGTATTTGGGTACATTTTAAGGTTAGTAACTCTTTGTTTCCATTTACTTAACTATAGAATTCAGAGCCTACAGAGGTAAAAATATAAGTGTTCAAAATACAGAATGGCTGCCACAGAAATACAATAAAGTAGAGGATCAATAAATAAATTAATTCATTATACAATGTTGTATGTATCTTTTATTGATTTTTTTTCATTTTTCTAACTGTTTCTTTTTTCCTCCTTCTATAGATGACTCTAGATGATCGGTTATTAAAGGAGCACTGAAGGACAATAAGGCCATTATGGAGAAACTAAATGAATTCTTTGCATTGGTCTTCATGGCTGAGGATATGAGGGAGATTCCCAAACCTGAGCCATTCATTTTAGGTGACAAATCTGAGGAACTGTGCCAGATTAAGGTGACATTAGAGGAGATTTTGGAACAAATTGATAAAAAAACCAGTAATAAGTCACTAGGACCAAATGGTATTCACCAAAGAGTTCTGAAGGAACTCAAATGGGAAATTGCAGAACTACTAAACCTTCATTTAAATCATCTTCTGTACAAAATGACTGTAGCCCAGTCGGCTAGTTTGCCTTTGTTATATTCACTGCTACTGTAGCCCAGTGGGCTAGCTTGCTTTTATTATATTCACTGCTTTGCATTATATTCTGTTTTGCATTATATTCAGCAATAATGTAAGAAACCTACAGGTCTTTATCCTGTAACACAGCTTCAACAAGTTAGCATAAGGTTTGAGGCCTATGAACCTTGAACAGATAAACTTTACACAGATAAATGGCCCAACAGAAAATGCTGAAGATAAAGTGTAAGGGGAAGTTCTGACCACAGGTACGTGAGTCAATCACAGAATTGTCCTGGCAATGAACTGACGTACACAACAGGTACATGAGATACATCTAAGGCGAGCCTGCTTGCTTGCGTATATATCTTTTCTTAACAGTTTCTTATTTTTTATGGGTTTGATTATTTGTTTAATTATAATAGGTTTATAAGTTTATATTAGAGTATATTTTGGCTGTAACACAAGGGACTTACAGGACACATCCTGTATGTTGAGCTCAGGCAAAGTTAGCATACATATGTTTGGGACCTTTCACCTAGACAGATGGTGACAAGCTAAAGTATAAGGTCCATATATGGCTGCAACCTTTAACATAGAGGATGCATTGAAGTAGGTTGGCACAGAGGGCTTCCTAAGTTCATACCCTTTTAAACTAACAAGTACACCACAACTTGGAACTTGGAAAGAACCAAAATAACTAGTTAGGACAGAAATAACAAATGTGATACCTAATCGCAAAAGAGCCATGGTAATGATTTGACATATATGATAATAAGTTGAGATCACTGTATACTAACCTACAGAAAAAAGACACTCCAACATTAGTAAGGTGAGAAAATACAAATAAGGAAAAGAGGGGAAAATCCCTTACTGAATATGCACCAAATGTATTATAAAAGGGACATCACAGTCTAGGGGAGATGGAGATGTAGTCCTTGGGAGATGCCAGAATGATGGCCACTGGTGATGATGGAGAAGGTGATGGTGATGATGAAGGTGATGGCTAACACTTCAGGTTATTCTACAAGTGATGGTGTGAGTATATGGATGTTCAGATGTACATTCTGTAGTATCTCTATCTACCTTACTGAGCTGGGGTGTTTGTGACTATGCTAAATGTATTAATAAACTATATTTGTAAATATAAAAGAGTTCCCATAGTGTGAGTGTTGCAAATGTGCACATTGGGGTTCCCAATTATATAATAATTTGAATACCAGGCCTGATCTTGGAGTAAGAATTTGTCAGGCCTCAAAGTGATAACTGGAGATGCTTAAGTAATCAATATAATTAATACATAATCTAAAGATCGGGCAACAGGAGGATAGCTAATGTGATGCCAATTCTTAAAAAAGGTTACAGAAGTGATGCCGGCAATTATAGGCTGGTAAGCCTAACTTCAGTACCAGGCAAATTGGTTGAAACAATAGTAAAAAACAGAATTATCAGATACATAGATGAACAATATTTGTTGTAGAAGAGTCAACACGTTTTTTGTAAAAGGAAATCATGCTGCATCAATCTACTAAAATTCTTTGAGGGGGGCAACAAGCATGTGAGCAAGGGGATCCAGTGAATATAGTGTACTTAGATCCCTCATCAACGGCTCTTAAGCAAAGTAAGCCGTCATGGGATCCTCTCATGGTTCAGTAACTGGTTAAAAGACAGAAATCAAAGGGTAGGAATAAAAGGTCAGTTTTCAGAATGAAGAGAGGTAAATAGACCAGTACTATTCAACATATTCATAAACGACCTGGGAAAGGAGATAAACAGTGAGGTGGCAAAATTTGCAGATGATACAAAATTACTCAAGATAGTTAAGTCCAAAGCAAACTGTGAGAGTTAGAGTTACAAAGGGATCTCACAAAACTGGGTGACTGGGCAACAAAATGGCAGATTAAATTCAATGTTGATAAATGCAAAGTAATGCACATTGGAAAACATAATTTCAACTATACATATAAAATTATGGGGTCTAAATTAGTAATTAACACTCAGGAAAGAGATCTTGGAGTCATTGTGAATAGTTCTCTGGAAACATTCACTCAGAGTGCTGTGGCAGTCAAAAAAGCGAACAATGTTGGAAAGCATCAAGAAAAGGATAGATAATATGACAGAATATCGTATTGCCGTTATATAAATTCTGGTATGCCCACATCCTGGATACTATGTTCAGATGGTCACCCCATCTCAAAAAGATATTTTGGAATTGGAAAAGGGCAACAAAAATGATTGGGGGTATGGAATAGCTTCCATATGGGAAAGGATTAAAAAGAGGGAGACTTTTCAGCTTGGAAAAGAGACAACTAAGGGGGATATGATAGAGGTCTATAAAATCATGGCTAGTGTGGAGAAAGTAAATGAGGAAGTGCTATTTATTCCCTTCCATAACACAAGAACTAGGAGTCAACAAACAAAATTCATAGGCAGCAGGTTTAAAACAAACAAAAGGAAGTATTTTTTCACATAACACACAACCTGTGGAACTCCTTGCCAGAGGATGTTATGAAGGCCAAGACTATAACTGGGTTAAAAAAAGAACTAGATAAATTCATGGTGGTTAGGTCCATCAATGGCTTGGACTATAAGGTAGACAGAAAGCTGGCCAGATCATCGGGCTCAGTGGGTAGTGATCAATGGCTCCATGTCTAGTTTGGCAGCCAGTATCAAGCGGAGTGCCCCAAGGGTCAGTCCTGGGGCCAGTTTTGTTCAATATCTTCATTAATGATCTGGAGGATATTGTGGACTGCACCCTCAGCAAGTTTGCAGATGTAACTAACCTGGCAGGAGTGGCAGATATGCTGGAGGGTAGGGATAGGATACAGAGGAACCTAGACATATTAGAGGATTGGGCCAAAAGAAATCTGATGAGTTCAACAAGGAGAAGTGCAGAGTCCTGCAATTAGGGTGGAAGAATCCCATGCACTGCTACAAACTAGGGACCTAATGGTTAGGCAGCAGTTCTGCAGAAAAGGACCTAGCAGTTACAGTGGACAAGAAGCTGAATATTAGTCAACTGTGTGCCCTTGTTGCCAAGAGGACTAACGGCATATTGGGCTGTACAAGTAGGGGCATTGCTAGCAGATCGAGGGACATGATTGTTCCCCTCTATTCGACATTGGTGAGACCTCATCTGGAGTACTGTGCCCAATTTTGGGCCTCACACTACAAGAAGGATGTGGAAAAAATTGGAAAGAGTCCAGCGGAGGGCAACAAAAATGATTAGGGGGCTGGAGCACATGACTTATGAGGAGAGCTCAGGGAACTGGGATTGTTTAGTCTGCAGAAGGGAAAAATGAGGGGAGGGATTTGATAGCTGCCTTCAACTACCTGAAAGGGGGTTCTAAAGAAGATGGATCTAGACTGCTCTCAGTGGTAGCAGATAATAGAACAAGGAGTAATGGTCTCAAGTTGCAGTGGGGGATGTTTAGGTTGGATATTAGGGAAAAAAATTCACTAGGAGGGTGGTGAAGCACTGGAATGTGTTACCTAGGGAGGTGGTGAAATCTCCTTCCTTAGAGGTTTTCAAGGGTCAGGGATGATTTAGTTGGGGATTGGTTCTGCTTTGAGCAGGGGGGTGGACTAGATGACCTCCTGAGGTCCCTTCCAACCCTGATATTCTATGATTCTATGGTGTTCCTAGCCTTGGTTTTGCCAGAAGCTGGGAATGGGCGATGGGATGGATCACTTGATGATTACCTATTCTTTTCATTCCCTCTGAAGCACCTGGCATTGGCCACTGTTGGAAGACAGGATACTGAGCTAGATGGATCTTTGTTCTTACCCAGTATGGCCATTCTTACGTTCTTATCTATAGGTTTGCCATAGTCTTATTTTTTTCCTCTTGTCTTTTTATTATTATTTTCCTTTTTCCTATTTTCCTTGGTCTATTCTTTTTCTTTTTTCAAAAGTAGTATTCCCTTTCATTTCATTCTTTCACTCTTTTTATCTCTCTGTTGTATACTTCTACACTCTGTCTCTCAAAAGCATAGTTGCCAACATTTGAACAATTGTGTTTTGCCAGGGACAATTTTCCAAATGAATTAGTGTTCTCAGGGTTGCTGGAGGATTTAGGTATTCATTCTGGTGAATTTGTTTTAATTATAAATATTTTGTCAGGGCCTTAACATTATATTATACTATTATTATTATTATTACTATTATAATAGTAGTGCCTTGGGATCGCAATCAAGTATTAGGGCTGCATTGTGCAATGCAGTATGCAATATAAAACAGTAAAAAGAGAGACACAGATGCAAAGGTTATGTATATGAGACACACAAACAGGGGGCAAAGGGATGGGAAGGGGAAGATGAGGTAACAGAAAATTATTAGCCCTGTGGAATCCTGTGATGAGGAAGCAAACTTATTTACAGTGTATTATTCCATTACTATTCAATGTGTTGTGCAACAGCTGTATTTTTTTAAAAGAGTATTCCACTAATTAGGTTTCCCTTTTAATTGAAAGAGAGCTGAATGAACCTTAATCCTAGAACAATCAGGAATTTCATGGTTTAAGTGGTTCTTTTGAATTCTGCTTCCTGTATTACTGTTGATTTTAGACTTGGACAACTTATCTGCAGTTGCAGCATTTATATCTGACCAAAATAGGACATCTTGGAATCTGTTCTTAAACTACTTACTACCCTCCAAAAATCAAAATACGCATATAGTTTGAAGTCTAGATATGACTTCAGTTGTTTTCATAGGACAGGGCTCATGTTTTGTGGCCTTATTAGAATCTTTTATACAAATTCATAACTTGTTTGGGTTTATTGCAGTAACCATAATGTTAACCCAGCCAGCTGACATCTGAATTTGCTTAATAACATCTAATTTTAGCCCGGGGCATGATTTGTCACTTAGAATTTGTTCAGTGCCTGTGTTTCTGGTCACACACTGAGATCTACATTCAAGAATGTATTGCATACTTCATATATCTACATCTATTAAACAGCCCCATCAAATTATTTAAATTATCTTTTGCATCTTGTTCAACAGATAAAGTTACAAACCCACTTGATCATCTGCATTTGTAGACTGCTCTTCAACACAAACAAGCATCACATTTCCTGACCATTTCAAGCTCTGTTGAGCGGCATCAGTGATTCCACATTAGCAGAGCTGTTTCCTCCATTTTTAAGTTTAGCAGCATATTTTGCATTTTTATTTCTTTACAGTTTATGCTGGCATGGACACCATCCTGCAAAATGCCATTGCCAAGAAATCTGGTCTCCATGTTTGTTTATTATTACATTCTTTCTGTATTCCTTGGTGCATACTGTTAAGTAGATGCTATTCATTATTTTACTGCTGGCTAAAGATCTCGTAATGAAGCATAATTTTACTAGTGCTAATGTTCTTTCCAAAGTCAAGTTCATTATTTGTAATAATTTTGTATTGATTTGGTTATCAGTTATACCACAAATAATTTAGTCCCTAATTAACCTATCTGTTAACTGTTCAAATTCATATGACTTAGTTTTATTATATAGTTCAGTTGGAAAATGTTCAGTTGTCTCACATGAGCAGCTAGTGTCTCATAAAGAAAATTTGCTTTTCCCAAATTACATAGATCCCACTATTCTTGACATTTTTGAATGTCTTTATCTTGCAGTTTGCAATTCCCTTCATGAATGCACTGGAATGTATAATAGATTGCCAGGGTCTACGGGCCTGACACATGAAGCAGTGTAAAGGATTTCTCCTTCTCCATTTTCTCTGCAATACCACCTATTTCCAAAAGAATTTGGAAGTGCTGCAACTATCTCCTCCAGTTCTTTGCTGGGTTCCCATCAAGGCTGAAGGAATCAGTTTCATTTCCTTCATTTTTGCAAAAAACACAGTTTACTTGTAACCTCAGGTTATAAATGTATGACACAGAGGAGTGCTGATAACAGAACCTGAACTTCATTTCCTGTTCATACTCATCTGACATCGGTGAGGGTTACAAAAGTTTAATGCTCCTGTCACATAACAGGGATTACTATCCCTAGACATGAGTGTCTCCTAACATATGGGGGTTCATTTGGGATGCACGACAGAATATGCTGCTTCTCAGAAGACCTACTGCGCTTTCCTTCATGAAAAACACTTTTTAGTCTATAGTTATTAATTTTTAAAGAAATCTATGTATGGATTTACCAGTTAGAACAGCGTGCTTTTGTCCTCGTTTTGGACTAGTGTTAGTACATCTAATAGAGAACATCTCAAAATGACTAAACAGAGAGAAAGAAAGCAATTACAGAACATGGAGGGCAGAGAAAAGGAATCTTCCCACACAAACTGAACATTCATTAAAGAAATGACTGTTAACATCACTACTATACTTAACCTCAAAATTTACTCAAATGGACAGCAAAATGAGCAATAAACTTGAAAAAAAAAGCAAACTAAGATATCACGCTTAATGGGAACTAATAGAAATAGAAGGTAATGTCTCCACATTGGATGCCAGCTCCAAAGAGTTTGACTGCTGTGAAGTGGCTCTATGCCCAAGAGCATGTGCTTCTAGGATAAAGCCCTAAAATATTTAATCATAAAATACAAGATCTTGTGAATCATGGCAGAAAGAGCATCAGGCGGCATTTATTTACCCCTACTAATACTCCCTATTGCTAACCCCAGTCACTGCCCTTCTATCAGAGGCTCCTGGTTTGTCCTTTGGAAAATCACTGCTGCCCTCACCTGGACCCCCTTAATTTGCCCCTGGTCACGGCAGTTGACTTTCACTTTTAACTAAGTCTAGAAGCATGCTTCAGTCTCTTAGCTGTGCTCACGGAGGCAACCTGGTGTACGGGTGTTGCCACTTTGCTGTCCCAGGCCTTTCTGCCTCCTCCTCCGCATTCTCGTCTTTATTTCCTCTATTGGTCACAGCTTTGAGTTCCTGCCTCCATCACTGGCAGCTCTGGCAACTGTGAATGGGAGTGCTAAGCTGCTTGCCTGCAAACAGAAAAGGCTCTCCTCCTCCTGTCTATGCTCAGTATGGGGTTCAGAGACTCTATTACAGCTGCCTCCAATACCCACACTGCTTACCCCGCTGCCCCTCCAGCACTCTACTGCTAACCCCACTGCCCCAGCACCACCAACACCCCCTCCACAAACCCCTCTGCCCCCTTATAGCCCCACCAACATACTCACTGCCCCACTACTAGCCCTATTAACCCCCATTGCCATCCCCAGGTCCCCCACAAAAACTCCCATTCTGACTCCCTGCCCTGTACGCCACAGAACACTCTCTCTCTCTCTTTCTCTCTCTCTCTCTCACACATATACATATACATATATACACACACACACACACACCACATAGCAATGTGGGCCCTGGCCTGGCAGGGCTATAAAAAGCTCAGTTGTAGGCAGTGTTTGGGGAGACAAGTCCACAACTGCAGCTGGGGAAGCAGGGACAAGATGTTTGTTCTTTGAGAGTGTGTGCAGCAGAATAGAACCACACAGTCCCTCCAGCTCCCTGCTACGCCACACATCCTGGGTGTGTAGACGGCATTACTCCTTTCCAATGCCCCTCCTGCTGCACCCAAAGGCCAGGGGAGAATGGGGCCTGATCCCCTAACCGCTCTTGCTGCACTGAGTCCCAGGATGAGTAAGGGTGTTCCCCATTCCCTGAACCTCCCATTAACTCCTTCGCTGCTGCAGACCAGGCATATGAGAGAATGTGACATGACCCCCCCCAACATACTGCCACGGCCCCCATACCTGACTCCGCCTCACATTGCCAGGGCTCCACATCAGCACTGCAGCCCCACACTTCAAATCTACCCGCCCTTACGACCCTGCCATTGGCTGCTGAGCCCAGCAGACCCTGCTCCTCCGGCACCCCATTGGCAGAATCTGAGCACGGGTCAACTACATTACCCAGAATATCGTGCATCAGCCACGCATGCACATCAGTCTTTCTCACTGACTTGCAGGGAGTGGGGGCGGGGTGGTGATGTGCATGTGTGGCTGATGCATAAGATTCTGGATAATGTACTTTTATACAGGAGCTTACATTATTGAGATGGGAGTCTGGAGCTTTTTGGTTGCAAATCAGAGTCTCTCTGACATAGTGAGAAACTTGGACAGTCTGATTGCTGCACTCTGGAGATTTTCACATACAAATTTATTTCACCATGTTTCATTTGTAATAAGTGATGTGGCAGGCAGACACAGTTGTAGGAAAGAGATCTTTACTGAATATGCTGAGAGGTTTTTGTTTATATCCAGAAGCAGCCTGGCCACCAGCTTGCATTCCTAGGCCCCAGATGTAACACTAAGCTAGGTCCTTCCTGAAACCTGACCTTCCACTCATTATACACACAGCAGAAGCTATAGACCAGGGGTAGGCAACCTATGGCACAGGTGCGGAAGGCGGCACGCGAGCTGATTTTCAGTGGCACTCACACTGCCTGGGTCCTGGCCACTGGTCCGGGGAGCTCTGCATTTTAATTTAGTTTTAATTGAAGCTTCTTAAAAATTTTAAAAACCTTATTTACTTTACATACAATGATAGTTTAGTTATATATTATAGACATAGAAAGAGACTGTCTAAAAATGTTAAAATGTATTACTGGCACGCGAAACCTTAAATTAGAGTGAATAAATGAAGACTCGGCACACCACTTCCGAAAGGTTGCCGACACCTGCTATAGACTGTGCCAGTTACTAAAAACGTTTCTAGTTTCTCCTTATTTTTTATTCATTTTTTTTTCTGTTTTGTGGGATAGTCCCTTGAGACACTTCTATGAAAAGTTACATTTAAACTGTATGAGTAAGATAGATAGTCATATTGTCCACAGTGGCCTTACTAGAAACTGTTAATGATAAAAGACAGTTTTGTTTTGTTTTTTAATCAAGATGTTTGTAGAGTGGGGGTGAACTCATTTGTACTCACCATTTGGTATAATGCAGATACTTCTTCCTGTGGTGTTGTACTTAGTTTTCCTTATTTTATTGTTACAGAATCTTTGTTATCATGAAGGAAACACCTAACTATTACAAGTGACCTTTAAGTACAAGCACAGTAGGTTGGTAATAAGAGTTCTATAATGAATCCACATGCAGCAGACAGCAGATACAATTACTAGATAAATCTCTCTTACACACATACAGTCGGGGAGCTGGGACTAGAATCCTGCTACTTCAGTTCTGAAAACACAGGTATCTAGCACTGTAGAAAAATAAGAAATATTTTAGCTATTACTAGAAACAGGTACATTATTGTCTCTCTGTTGGCCAGACACCAAAAGGAAGCATAATGCACTCAATATAAAAATGCATAAGTCAGCACATTACATTTCATTTTTTATCTTCGTGTAATGGACATTTTAAAGGACTAAGGGAAAAGTTATAGTATCCATGTCAATCATCTGTGGAAGTTCTTTGTTTTCCAAATGATGATATGCTTCTATGTGCATTTGCTTCTACTTGCAGTTATTATGTCTGGGGTTTTTGAGTGCAGACACTGAAGAGTTGGGCATAGCACCAGTACTGATATTCTGCAACAGCTGAAAGCATTATCTCATTTATTAAATCAATCAATCAATCAATATTATAATGATTATTTTTATTATTTTATATCTTTTAAATTGGCAGTATTTTGGTGGGTTCCTCCAAAATAAGAATAAATAAATAAATAAATCACAGAAAAAAATATTTATCATCACTGAACCTCCCTTGCCCTAACATACCAGTTTTTAGATTGTAGATGATCTTCTGGAATAGTCTGCTGAACACATATTAATAAACTGCATTAGTTCACAAGGACTTAATTAAATTTTGTTCCACAAACAGTTTAAAAAAATAACCTATGTCAGCTAATTATTTTTCCTGATTTATTTACTTTTTCATTTTGCTTCATTTTTAATTTGGACTTGACTTCTTTGTGGCCCTGTTTCATTTTTCAAGGAACAATAATAACTAGGACCCTGATACTGCAAACACTTATGCACTTACAAAATATTACAAATCCCAGTCAGTTCAGTGTATACAGTGCATAAAGTTAGCATGTATGAGTGTTTGCAGTCTTGGAAACAAAGTATTTTCAAACACTATGGGTTAACCACAAAGAAAACACGTTCTCAAATTACAGGTGACTTTGGTACGGTTGATACAGGTACAACATTCACATTCCCTTCACATTTTTAAGATCTTTAAGGACCTGTTCTCATGTAGTCATAAGAGTCCATCCTTAATGCACGGATGCACACTTTATCTGTGTCTAGTGAAGGATCACTCATATGGTCCAAGGAGAATACTGACTGATCATTTAAAATAATGTAATTCCTTTAAAAACTATGGCCTGGGGATTCACAGGGGTATTCAAAAGGAAGTTTAGTCCATGTAAAACTATTATTTTCTATTTTTTAAATCACACCAGGGAATGTGATTTATGTGAAATTCCTACATGATCTAATTCTTTAGTATTTCCCAGGGAGTGAAGTCCTCATAGTGAAAGTTGCATCAAAGGAGAACAGATTCAGAAGGCAAACTAATCAAGATAGCTCTTCGATGTACAATATCTTGATGCTAAGGCTGCCTTAGAAGCAGGTTAAACTTAGTGTCAGCAACAGTCAGAAGGAGCTATGTCTATCCAACTGCCAGGAAACAAGAAGAAATGCAAAATTAAATGAAATAGCATTTTATTTTGTATAATGTCTTCAATACAGGTTTTATTCCATAAGAGTAGACTCAGATAAAAAAAGGCAAGGGACTTTAGCTCTATCATAGTTAAGAGCAGCCTGGAGGCTGCTCAAAAACTATGCTGACTAGCTGTGGTCTCCAAGGGCTATGTTTCAGCTGAACAATGCCAGAGAGCAGAAGTGTTCTGGCCACCTCACTTTCTACTGCTGGGGACGTGGTGTAGGAGTTGGCTGCACTAGCTGGAGCAAGCACATTCCCTGTGCTGGCTGCTCTCTGGCCCCTTTGTACCACTGACAAGCAGGGAGAAGAAATGAGAATCTTGTTCACAGTTTATGAGATAAGCTGAAACAACTCCATGGATAGTTTTGTAAACATCCCATTCCAGGTCAGCAGTCAGTTCAAATGTTTCTGTCCCTAATGGGGCATATTAAAAGTAGACATAAAGGAAGAGATTATCCCAGTCCAGCTCAGTGCCAAAATGTTGCTGGGGAACTGGAATAGCTCATTAGCTGTCTGAGGGAGACTTCCTTGCAGGTAGAAACTAAGAGAGGCTGCTGTAGTGGCATTATACAGTGGCATTGTGCAGGACCCTCTCACATATCCCAAGACAAGGACTTGAGCAGGAAGGGTGTGGTAGGACACAGGGTTAGGAGAACCTCAGTGCATAGCACTCCACAGATTCTGTGCAATGCTATTGCCCATAGGCATCCAGTGATAGACATGCCCCCCCGGCGCCTCCCCAAGGCTGCCTCCATTGGGTTAGGGGCCTGACCAGCCCCTAGAGCACCCTAACATTGGGAGGGCACACATGTGGCTTAAATAGACACTCCAAGATATGCAGCACAATCTCATCTGATATGCAAATTGACACATTGGGTTGATTGCAGCTTCTTGTTTTATTTTTTGTTTAGCATTTTTATTAGGATTTTATTGGAGTGAAAATGAGGTCCTGAATTTTCAAGAGTAACTAGTGATCTTGAGTGCTGTAATTTCTGTAAGCCAAAGGTAAAATACCTTGTGGGGCCTGACTTTCAAAGGGTTGGCATTCTGAACTTTAAGATGTCTCACGTGTATCACTCAAACATTGAGGCACCCAAAATCACTAGTCTCCTGCAAATCATAAAAAACATAGAAACATGGGATTGGAAGGAACCTTGATAGGGTATCTCTAGTCCAGTTCCCTTCACTCTAACAAGATTGAGTATTATCTAAACCATCCTGTGATGGGTCAGGTCATAGAACTCCCTTGGAAACTGCCACTTGATGTGCCGGGACTACCTCAGAACCTGTTTCCCCTGGCAGCTTGGGACTTCAGTGCCCTGCCTGATTGTGCCAGACATACTAGTCTGCTACAAACAGAGGCCAGGTCTGAACCAAGGCCCCTAAAAAGCTGCAGCTTAATTGAAAGCATTTTAAGAAGTGCTCCTGTTTCCAACACCCAGCTACCCAGTTCCCAATGGGATCCAAACCCCAAATAAATCAGTTTTACTCTGTATAAAGCTTATACAGGGTAAACGCATAAATTGTTCCCCCTCTATAACACTGATAGAGAGATATGCACAGATGTTTTCTCCCCCAGGAATTAATACTTGCTCTGGGTTAATTAATAAGTAAGAAGTGATTTTATTAAATATAAAAAGTAGGATTTGAGTGGTTCCAAGTAATAAGAGACAGAACAAAGTGAATTACTAAGCAAAATAAAATAAAACACACAAGTCTAAGCTAAATACACTAAGAAACTAAATGCAGGTAAATCTCACCCTCAGAGAAGCTGCAATAAGCTTCTTTGACAGACTAGACTTTCTCTTAGCAATCACTCACACCTCTGTAGTTACTGTTCTTTGTTCCAGTTTCTTTCAGGAATCCTTTGGGGTGTAGAGGCTATCTTCTGAGCCAGCTGAAGACAAAAAATGGAGGGATCTCCAGAGGCTTATGGTCTCTTTCTTGTGGATGGAAACCCCTCTCTCCTCCTGTGCAGAATCACAGCTACAAGATGGAGCTTTGGAATCACATGGGCAAATCAAATGTCCATGCATGACTCAGTTCTCTGCAGGCTGAGCCATTGCCCACATGTTAGTCCGAACGTTCCCAGGAAAGCTCAGATGTACATTGGCATCTATCAAGGTCCATTTTTAGCCAAGTACTTCCATTTACTTGAAAAAACCCTTCACAATTTGTTGACCAAATTTGCCTTAGGTGCTTTCTAAAGGAAACACTTAAATACAATCGTATAGCCAACGCTCATAACTTCAGATATAAAAATGATACATGCATATGAATAGGATGAATACATTCAGTAGAACATAACCTTTGCAAAGATATGTTACATGCCATATCTAGCATAAAACATATTCCAGTTATGTCATAGACTCATAGACTCTAGGACTGGAAGGGACCTCGAGAGGTCATCGAGTCCAGTCCCCTGCCCTCATGGCAGGACCAAATACTGTCTAGACCATCCCTAATAGACATTTATCTAACCTACTCTTAAATATCTCCAGAGATGGAGATTCCACAACTTCCCTAGGCAATCTATTCCAGTATTTAACTACCCTGACAGTTAGGAATTTTTTCCTAATGTCCAACCTAAATCTCCCTTGCTGCAGTTTAAGCCCATTGCTTCTTGTTCTATCATTGGAGGCTAAGGTGAATAAGTTTTCTCCCTCCTCCTGATGACACCCTTTTAGATACCTGAAAACTGCTATCATGTCCCCTCTCAGTCTTCTCTTTTCCAAACTAAACAAACCCAATTCCTTCAGCCTTCCTTCATAGGTCATGTTCTCAAGACCTTTAATCATTCTTGTTGCTCTTCTCTGGACCCTCTCCAATTTCTCCACATCTTTCTTGAAATGCGGTGCCCAGAACTGGACACAATACTCCAGTTGAGGCCTAACCAGCGCAGAGTAAAGCGGAAGAATGACTTCTCGTGTCTTGTTTACAACACACCTGTTAATGCATCCCAGAATCACGTTTGCTTTTTTTGCAACAGTATCACACTGTTGACTCATATTAAGCTTTGTGGTCTACTATGACCCCTAGATCTCTTTCTGCCATACTCCTTCCTAGACAGTCTCTTCCCATTCTGTATGTGTGAAACTGATTGTTCCTTCCTAAGTGGAGCACTTTGCATTTATCTTTACTGAACTTCATCCTGTTTACCTCAGACCATTTCTCCAATTTGTCCAGATCATTTTGAATTTTGACCCTGTCCTCCAAAGCAGTTGCAATCCCTCCCAGTTTGGTATCGTCCGCAAACTTAATAAGCGTACTTTCTATGCCAACATCTAAATTGTTGATGAAGATATTGAACAGAGCCGGTCCCAAAACAGACCCCTGCAGAACCCCACTTGTTATACCTTTCCAGCAGGATTGGGAGCCATTAATAACTACTCTCTGAGTACGGTTATCCAGCCAGTTATGCACCCACCTTATAGTAGCCCCATCTAAGTTGTACTTTCCTAGTTTATCTATAAGAATATCATGCGAGACTGTATCAAATGCCTTACTAAAGTCTAGGTATATCACATCCACCGCTTCTCCCTTATCCACAAGGCTCGTTATCCTATCAAAGAATGCTATCAGATTAGTTTGACACGATTTGTTCTTTACAAATCCATGCTGGCTATTCCCTATCACCTTATCACCTTCCAAGTGTTTGCAGATGATTTCTTTAATTACCTGCTCCATTATCTTCCCTGGCACAGAAGTTAAACTAACTGGTCTGTAGTTTCCTGGGCTGTTTTTATTTCCCTTTTTATAGATGGGCACTATATTTGCCCCCTTCCAGTCTTCTGGAATCTCCCCCTTCTCCCATGATTTCCCAAAGATAATAGCTAGAGGCTCAGATACCTCCTCTATTAACTCCTTGAGTATTCTAGGATGCATTTCATCAGGCCCTGGTGACTTGCAGGCATCTAACTTTTCTAAGTGATTTTTTACTTGCTCTTTTTTTATTTTATCTTCTAAACCTATCCTCTTCCTGTAAGCATTCACCATATTAGACATTCCTTCAGACTTCTCAGTGAAGACCGAAACAAAGAAGTCATTAAGCATCTCTGCCATTTCCAAGTCTCCCGTTACTGTTTCCCCCTCCTCACTGAGCAGTGGGCCTACCCTGTCCTTGGTCTTCCTCTTGCTTCTAATGTATTGATAAAAAGTCTTCTTGTTTCGCTTTATACCTATAGCTAGTTTGAGCTCATTTTGTGCCTTTGCCTTTCTAATCTTGCCTCTGCATTCCTGTGTTATTTGCCTCTATTCGTCTTTTGTGATCTGACCTAGTTTCCATTTTTTATATGACGCCTTTTTATTTTGTAGGTCACGCAAGGTCTCGTGGTTAAGCCAAGGTGGTCTTTTGCCACATTTTCTATCTTTCCTAACCATCGGAATAGCTTGCTTTTGGGCCCTTAATAGCGTCCCTTTGAAAAACTGCCAACTCTCCTCAGTTGTTTTTCCCCTCAGTCTTGATTCCCATGGGAACCTTACCTATCAGCTCTCTGAGCTTACCAAAATCCGCCTTCCTGAAATCCATTGTCTCTATTTTGCTGTACTCCCTTCTACCCTTCCTTAGAATTGCAAACTCTATGATTTCATGATCACTTTCACCCAAGCTTCCTTCTACTTTCCAATTCTCAATGAGTTCCTCCCTATTTGTTAAAATCAAGTCTAGAACAGCTTCCTCCCTAGTAGCTTTTTCAACTTTCTGAAATAAAAAGTTGTCTGCAATGCAGTCCAGGAACTTATTGGATAGTCTGTGCCCCGCGGTGTTATTTTCCCAATATATCTGGATAGTTGAAGTCCCCCATCACCACCAAATCTTGGGCTTTGGATGATTTTGTTAGTTGTTTGAAAAAAGCCTCATCCACCTCTTCCACCTGATTAGGTGGCCTGTAGTAGACTTCCAGCACGAAATCACCCATGTTTTTTACCCCTTTTAGCCTAACCCAGAGACTCTCAACTCTTCCATCTCCTATGTCCATTTCCACCTCAGTCCAAGTGTGTACATTTTTAATATATAAGGCAACACCTCCTCCCTTTTTCCCCTGTCTATCCTTCCTGAGCAAACTATACCCATCCACACCAACATTCCAGTCGTGTGTATTATCCCACCAAGTTTCAGTAATGCCAACAATGTCATAGTTGTATTTATTTATTAGCACTTCCAGTTCTTCCTGTTTATTACCCATACTTCTTGCATTTGTATATAGGCATCTAAGATACTGGTTTGATCTTGCCTCCCAGCTTTGCCCTGACCCTCCTTTCTCTCTGCCATTATAGCCCATGCCCCCTCCTGTTTTCAACCCATCTCCTAGGTCTTGTTCCCCACTTACCTGTGGGGTTTGCTCACCTGTCCCCGTCGAACCTAGTTTAAAGCCCTCCTTACTAGATTAGCCAGTCTGTGCGCAAATAAGGCCTTTCCTCTCCTTGAAAGGTGAACGCCATCTGTGCCTAGCAGTCCTTCCTCAAATAGCATCCCGTGGTCGAGGAAGCCAAAGCCCTCCTGGCGACACCATCCTCGCAGCCAGGCATTCACCTCCACGATGCATCTGTCTCTGCCCGGGCCCCTACCTTCAACAGGAAGAATCGAAGAGAATGCCACCTGCGCTCCAAACTCCTTATCCCGTATTCCCAGAGCCCTGTAGTCACTCTTGATCTGCTCAGTGTCGCACCTCACAGTATCATTTGTGCCCACATGGATGAGTAGCATGGAGTAGTAGTCAGAAGGCCGGATAATCCTCGACAGTGCCTCTGTAACATCTCGGATACGGGCCCCTGGCAGGCAGCATACCTCCCGGGATGAACGGTCAGGGCAACAGATGGGTGTCTCCGTCCCCCTCAGCAGAGAGTCTCCAACCACCACTGCCCTACGTTTCTTATTATCAGTGGTGGCAGCAGACCTCCCAGCCTTAGGGGTACGAGGCTTCCCCTCCTTAACTGTTGGGGGTGATTCCTTCTCTCCTGTATCAAGAAGAGCATAACGGTTATCTATTACCACAGCAGGAGGGTTCGCAGCAGGGGTGGAGCACTGCCTGCTGCCAGAAGTAACCAGCTGCCAGTGTCCACCCTGAGCCATCTCCTCCTCCACTGGTGTGTCAGTAGTCCTGTGAACTGGGACAGCTACGTCAGCTGTCTCCACATGGAGACACTCATTAGCATATTTCTATAAAGTATTATGGGGTGCAACTTCACACATCCTACATATGTTTGTCCAACCTTTTCTCCAAAGACAGTCTTAAGGCCATAATATTGACTGTCTGATCTAGTGGGTGGAGCAAGGAGTACAGGCAGGATTGTGATCGTCCAGGGTCAAGCCAGAGTTAACAACTGTGGTTAGGGAGAGGAAACAGGAACAAGGAATAGTAACAGGAATATAGACAAGAAAGCAAGGACTTGGTCTCAGATGTCTGGCAGCAACAGGCCTAGCATCTAGTTGATCAGATAAGGGATGAGACAGAAACAGGAAGCTTTATACTTGGTGGTGTCCAGTCAGCAGTCTGTCATCTGACTATTCTGAGTCAGCAGGTGTAGCTTCTGGTGGTGGTGTAGTAGCAGCAGTTCCCTTATGAGCCCTTGCAGCTGGATAGTCCAGATGATAAGGGTTCTGCTGAGTGACCCCATAGGCCTGAGTTTGAGACCGGTAGCACCTGACAGATGGAGATTCTGCAGTCGCCTTAGGTAATTTGTTCCAGTGTTTAACTAGTTTTCCCTAATAACCTAAATCTCCCTTACTACAGTCTAAGCCCATTACTTCTTGTTGTGCCCTAAGAGGATAAGGAGAACAATTTATTACTCTCATCATTATAACAACCTTTTACATACCTGAAGACTGTTCTTATTCCCCTCCCCCACCCAGTTTTATCTTCTCAAGACTAAACAACCCCTTTTTTTTCCAATCTGTCATGCTTTCTAGACCTTGAATAATTGTTGTTCTGCTCCTCTGGACTTTCTCCAATCTCTACATCTTCCCCAAAGTTTGGTGCCCAGGACTGGACACAGTACTCCAGCTGAGGTCTTATCGGTGCTGAGTAGAGTGGAAAAATTATTTCTTGTGTCTTGCGTACAACACTTCTGCTCCAGAATGACGATCTGGGTTTTTTTTGCAACACTATTACATTGTTGACTCATATTTAATTTGTGATCCACTATAACCTCCAAATACTTCTCTGAAGTGCTCCTCTCTAGGCAGTCATTTCTCATTTTGTATTTGTGCAGTTGATTATTCCTTCGTAAGTGTAGAAATTATTCAATTTCATCCTATTTATTTCAGACCATTTCTTCACTTTGGTAAAATCATTTTGAATTCTAATCCTGTCCTCCAAAGTGCTTACAATCCCTCCCAGCTTTTTATAATCTGAAAATGTGATAAGCGTACTCTTTATGCCACTATTCAAATCACTTATGAAAATACTGAATAGAACTGGACCCACAGGGTCTATGGGACCCCGCTTGATATGCCCTTCCAGCTTGACCGAGAACCATTGATAACTACTCTCTGACTATGGTTTCCCAACCAGTTGTGCACCCACCTTGTCATCTAGGTTGTATTTCCCTAGTTTGCTTATGAGAAGGAAATGTGAGACATTATTAAAAGCCTTAATAAAGTTGAGATATATCGTTTCTTCCCCCTATCCTCAAGGCTTGTTACCTTTTCCAGTCCTCTGGGATCTCTCCCATACTCCAGAAATTCTCAGAGATAATCACTAATGGCCCAGAGATCTCTTCAGCCAGTTCCTTAAGTATTCTAGGTTGCATTTTGTCAGGCCCTGCTGACTTGAAGCCATCTATCTTGTTTAAGTAAATCTTAATGTGTTCTTTATCTATTTTAGCCTCAGATCTTACCCCATCACATTGATATAAGTGTTTAAACACTAACCTTTTTGGTGAAAATGGAAACAAAAAAGTGGTTTGGCTGGTATGATATGTTGTACATATTTGTAACCAAACATAAGAATTTATATTGTTGTTGAACAAGTTGTTAATGGCCCACCATAAAGGATCCTGGAAGCAAAAGTATTCACAGACCACAAACTAAATCTCATCTTAAGCACTCAGCTGAAGCTCCTGTGTGCAATAAAAACAGCTGTAGATAAAGTAGGGAGCTGGGACTCACAAGCACCTGACAAGACCTTGCAGCTCAGAGGGGAGTTTCGAGCTAATGGGGTTTCCTGTGTTTCAACTTCAGGTACTGGATCAAAACCGTTCTGTTAGCCAGAGAGAGAGTCTGCATTTTGATGCTATTCTGTGTGAGTGCCTGGAGAGAAACAGAGGCAAGAGAACTGTTTCTTGGGATATGGGAGAGGTTCTTGGCCTGACCTGAGCTTTCTGCAAAAAGAAAGCAGCCTGCAGGCAATTTTCTTCCTACCCTATTTATGCAAACAGGCTGCGTGTACATTTTGTAAATGAAAGAATTACACTCAGGTTGTTTCCACACTGGCACACACACGTGTAATGGACTCACATGCTCCCCATACCCCCAATGTGTAAATGCACCCACACGCTTCCCATACCTGTACCCAGGAGTCCACATATGCTGTACTGGATATAGGCATAACACTTTGTACAGGCACATACTTGCTCCATACTGCTGCTCTAGATATGTGAAGTTAGCGCTACCATTTCAGGGGTGGTATCACAGGATTCTGTGAATCACAGGAGACATGCTAGGAACCTCTCTGCTATATTTTGTTCGTACTGCCCCCCACCTTCACTCATTTGCCAACGGCAGTTCCTCATCATGTCGCCCCCTCACGGTCATCCTCTGCCAAACTTTATAGAAGACGTAATAATGGGATGATGATCTGGTTCTGTTCCTGCCCCTTATAGCAGGACAAATGGTTATGCTGTGGAGAATACTGTCAGTGAGCTGCTGGATAGAATTTGGACAGAACTTTCTGACATGTTGAAAATGGCTTATCTTGAGGATCACTGGCAATTCATTCAGCTCACATGGTACAGATATGGTGAATACCAGTATTGCCACAATACGCCCAGGGGTGGACCATCACTTCTGGTGCAGAAGAACAATCATAGTGTGGTGAGATCACATCATTTTGGAAACCTGGGATGACCAGCAGTTACTTCAGAATGAGGAAACAGAACTAATGAAGCTGTGTGAGGGGCTTTCATCAATCCTCCAGCACCAGAACATTTGATTCAGGAGCCCTAACTAGTTCAGAAGCAGGTGGCTGTGGAAGCTTATTGCACCAGAAAGTTATAAATCCATTGTAAAGCACTGTGGTCTGGAAGGTCCACTGTCACACTCATGGTTGTGTAGGTCTGTGGGGGCAATTAACACTTTTACCTCACTCACCTTGTCTCTCTAATATCCTTGCAGCTACAGCTACACTGCATACTGTGACAGGGCATCTTGGTACTGGTTGATCATCTCGGATGCCTCAGTCTTTTGATATGGTGTTAAGTTGGGGGATATCTTCACCTGCTCTGGCGAGTTGCTCTCTTGAGGCAGAGCCTCTGGAATGACCACACGTGCCTCTGGGCCTGCCAAGGCTTCAGGAGGTTGATGTGGTTGATCTGGTCTTGTTTCTGTCAACCCAGCTGTCGCACATTGTAGTCTACTTCTCCCACGGGCTCGACCACTTAGGAGGGTTCCTGCCACTGGGCCAACAGCTTACTATCTGCCATAGGCACTAGTATCATCACCTAGTCTCTTGGTTGGAACTGTAAAACTTTTTCTCGGTGGTTGTACTGGGTTTGTTGAGCCTCTTGCGCTTTCTCCAAGTGCTCCCATATGATGAGGGTGACTCAGGCTATCCAGTCTCTCATCTGTAGCACATGTTCGATTATGTTTCTCCCTGGGTTGGGTTCTTCCTCCCAAATCTCCCTGGCTATGTCTAATATGCCGTGGAGTGACGTCCATATAGTAGTTCAAAGGGGGTAAACCCAGTGGCGGCCAGATAAACCTCCCGAATGGTGAACACGAAGTCGGGCAGTAAGGTATCCCTGTCTTTCCAGTCCCGACTTACCGCTTTCCTTATCATGGCCTTGAGGATCCTGTTGAACCTTTCCACAAGGCCATTTGTCTGTGGGTGACAGACCAAAGTCCGCAGGGCCCGTACATTGAGTAAAGTGCATAGGTCCTTCATTAGTTTTGACGTGAAGGGAGTCCCTTGATCTGTCAGTATCTCCTTCAGCAGCCCTTCTTGGGCAAAGATCTCTACTAGTTCTTTGGCTATTGTCTTGGAGGCTGTGTTCTGCAGAGGGATGGCTTCTGGGTACCAAGTGGCATAGTCCAGGACAACAAGCACATGCTGGTGGCCTCAGACCATCTTCTGCAGGGGACCTACCAGGTCCATGGCTATCCGCTAAAATGGAACATCTATGATTGGAAGAGGCACAAAAAGTGCTCTTAGGTGGGGATGAGGGCTATGTAGTTGGCACTCAGGGCAGGAGGCACAATAGTGCTGGATTTTTTCGTGTACTCCTGGCCAAAAAAATCTCTGTAGGATCCATTCCAGGGTCTTCTCCACCCCTAAGTGCCCCCCAAAAAGGTGATTGTGGGCTAGGCTCAGCACAGCCTTCTGATGCCTCCAAGGCACCAAGAGCTGCTTCACCTCCTGTCCCTGTGTCTGTATGGTCCCATATAGCAGATCCTTCTTGATTATGAAGTAGGGTCCTGGTCCCTGAGCTTTTCCCTCCATGGGCACGTCATCTATTTCAGCAACCTTCTTCCTGGTGTTCTCATACCTCAGATCTTCCACCTGGTCCTGCCCAAAATTTTCCATCACAGGACTGAGCTGTCTGAGCTAAAGAGTGCCTGTCTCTGTCCCCAGGTCAGTGGCATTGCGGCTGGGCCCAGGCTCTGATGTCTCTTCTGTTGGAGTGGCCTCCCCATCTGCTGCCCATATCTGCCTGCCTACAAGGACGGACTTCTGGGCCTGGGTCAGAATCCGGGTCCCTAAGGTCTTAGCTATCCTCTTGTCCTGCGTGGTCTTCCTGACACTCCCTGGAGTGAGAAACAGATCCTAAGCTATCTCAGAGAACATCAGGGGATGGCATTCTTCTGGGGACGACTCCTTAATCTTGGGATCATTTTTTCCCTCCAACCCCTCTGGCAGAGTAAACTTCCAAACCCCGGGAAATCTCTCCTTATGAGTACAGGGTGCAGGAGCTTAGGGACCACTCCTGCAGTTACCCCGGTGGTGTTTCCCTGAATCTCGATCTTCACTGGGATGATAGGGTAATAATAACCTTCCCATGGATGCATGTTATCCCCGTGCACTCGGCCTGCATCAGCTGGTTACATTTCACTAGCATAATGGTGCTCCTGGAATCCACAGATGCCATGGTCTCTACCCCATTCAGCCTTACTGGCCTTGTATACTTATGTGGAGTCACTGCGACCCCCATGAGGTGGATTAGGATTCAGGAGTCTGCCCAAGTTACATTGCATGGGCTCCTGAGCATTTGGACACTGAGCCGTTATGTGCCCCAATTCCCCACATGCGTAACACCTATACATTGCCCTACTTGCTCCTCTGTCTTTTGGGTTATGGGACGTGACTCCGCAGACCTCTCTGCTCAGTTCGCTCCATCCCTTTGTGGACTCTGGGTGACCCTCGGCTCCTCTCTTCTTCCACCTAGTCTTTCCCGGGTTTTCAACCATCCGAACTCCTGGAATTGGAGCCAATCATTCAATTCGGACATCTGGATGACATGATTATCCATTCCCCAGACTGGGAAACCTACCTGGGAAAGGTGGAAGCTGTACTGAATACCCTAAGGAGGGCGGGCCTCACGGCCAACCCTACCAAGTGTGCAATAGGACTAGTAGAGGCTAAAACCTTGGGTACATTGTGGGGAGAGGCATTGTAAAACCCCAACTAAATAAGCTGGAGGCTATTCAAACTTGGCCCCAGGCGAAACAAAAGAAACAAGTCTGAGCATTCCTAGGCATAGTGGGGTACTACCAGTGATTTATCCCCCACTTTGCCACCAGAACAAGTCCTCAGGGTCCCAACATGGTGAAATGGACCAATATGGTGAACGAGGCCTTCATGGACCTACGGACAGCCCTCTGCAGTAAGCCCATGCTCATAGCCCCAGACTTTACTAAAGATTTCATTTTACGGACTGATGCATCCAAAGTAGGGTTGGGGGCTGTCCTGTCACAGATGGTGGGAAAGAACAAACACCCAATCCTTTAGGTTAGTAGAAAGCGCCTTCCAAGAGAACAGAAACAGGCAGTGGTAGAGAAGGAATGCCTCCGCTGTCAAGTGGGCCCTGGAAACTCTGAGATATTACCTGCTAGACCGGAAATTTATCCTAGTAACTGATCATGCCCCCCTCCAGTGGATGCAGTGGAACAAAGAGAAGAACACACAGGTAACCAGGTGGTTCCTGTCCCTCCAACCATTCCAGTTCTGCATACAACACAGGGCTGGAAGCTATCATAGCAATGCAGATGGCCTGTCACGAGTACACTGACGACCAAATTTACCCAACCCCCACATGGAGTTCAGCCGGCAAGAGGGATATGTGACAGGGTCAGGCCAGACAGCTACAGAATAGTGCAGGAAGGAAGGTATATTAGCCTGAGGATAAGCAGGTCCCTTTTTCCCTGGTAACTGAGCAGGGTTTACTCCAGGTTAATTAGGACACCTGGAGCCAATTAAGAACCTGCCAGCACAGGTTAAAAGCCTTCTCCTCAGCTAGTCGGGGGGGGGGGGCGGTAATAGGCATTGTGAGAGTGGAGGCGAGCTGTTGGAGAATTGAGCAGTGCATAAGCTGACAAGGACCAGGGTAGAACCCCACAGGTCTAGAGATTGTGGAGAAACCCTACCCTAGACAGGAGCTAAGGACTCTTCCAGGTCAAAAGACCTGAAGAAAAGGACCCTTCTAGAGGGGAGAGACTGAGCTGTGCATTTGCTGTGGTGCTGTCATGCCTGGAAGGGCTACCAGAGACTAGGAGTGGAACAGGTCAGCAGTTATGCTATGAAAAGCTTTTAGCCAGGTATGAAAAACCATCAGATCATACCTAGAGATTGCTTATCTGCAACCCCACATATGTAAGTAAATTAGGGAATGTCTAGAAAGACACGATTAGATTTATTTCTGTTTATTTCTTATTGGCTTGTATACTCCTCTGTGCGCAGGGCTGTCCTTACCCATACGCAAAGTACGTAGCTGCATAGGGCACCAGGAAATTTGGGGCACCACATTGCCTGGTGCCCTGTGCCCCTGCGTGCTGCTCCAGCTCCTGCTCCGCCTCTTCTCCATGGCCCCACCCCTGCTCTGCCCTAGTCCCACTTCTTCCTGCCCCTACTTCACCCCAGGCCTATCCCCAATCCACCCCTTCCCCAAGCCCCTGCCCCTGCTCCACCCCAGCCACACCCTCACTCCCGTGAGGACTGCTACAGGGGTCAGGCCTACACTCATCACATGGGAAGTGGAATGACCCAGCCCCAGCCTGCTCATCTCCCCTGGCTTTCAGCCGTGCCGCTGGTGAGTGCTGGGGGGCGGTACTCCCTAACCCCCAAGGCTGGGAGCCAGGGGAGCAGAACAGAGCAGGCTTGGGTGGGGGAGGCAGTTGCATCCCTGGCCCCCGGAGTCCTGTGGCCACCCCACTCCCCCCATAGAGGCCTAGGGCCCCACACAGCCCCCCGCAGGAGGGATGCACCAAAATGGCCCTGTCCGTGCAAACCTCAAATGCGTTTTGTTTTGCTTGTACCCTTTAAGATGGACCTGAAGAAGGTTATTCTTGATATTTAATTTTTGTAAGTGGTTTTTTTTAAATCTAGCAAAAGCCTAAATTCCAGATATATTTTCTTTCTTTTTGTTTTTACTAAAATTTACCTTTTTAAAGAAAATAATTGGATTATTGGTGTCCTAAGAGGTTTTTGCATATGTTGTTCAGTTAGCTGGTGGCAACAGCTAATTTCCTTTGTTTTCTTTCTCAGCTCTTTCCAGGAGGAGGTGTGTGTGAAAGGACTTGAGGGTACCTCACAGGGAGAAATTGCCAAGTGTATCTTCCTGGGTCCCAAAGCACTTGGGTGGTGGCAGCATCTACCCATACAAGGTCAGAGAGAAACTGTGACCTTCGGAGTTTAATACCAGCCTGGAGTGGTCAATATTAATTTTTAGAATTCTTGCGGGCCCCCACCTTCTGCACTTGAAGTGCCAGAGTGGGGAATCAGCCTTGACAGAAGTACTATAAGGTGGGTGCATAACTTGTTGGAAAACCATTCCCAGAGAATAGTTGTCAGTGATTCACAGTCATGCTGGAAGGGCATAATGAGTGGGGTCCTGTAGGGATCAGTTCTGGGTCCAGTTCTGTTCAATATCTTCATCAATGATTTAGATAATGGCATAGAGAGTACACTTACAAAGTCTGCTGATGATACCAAGCTGGGAGGGGTTGCAAGTGCTTTGGAGGATAGAAATAAAATTCAAAATGATCTGGAGAAACTGGAGAAATGGTCTGAAGTAAATAGGATGAAATTCAATAAGGACAAATGCAAAGTACTCCACTTAGGAAGGAACAATCAGTTGCACACATACAAAATGGAAAATGACTGCTTATGAAGGAGTACTGCAGAAAGGGATCTGGGGGTCATAGTGGACCACAAGCTAAATATGAGTCAACAGTGTAACACTGTTGCAAAAAAATCAAATCTCATTCTGGGATGTATTAGCAGGAATGTTGTAAGCAAGACACAAGAAGTAATTTTCCTCCTCTGCTCCACACTGATTAGGCCTCAACTGGAGTACTGTGTCCAGTTCTGGTGTCACATTTCAGGAAAGATGTGAACAAATTGGGGAAAGTCCAGGGAAGAGTAACAAAAATGATCAAATGTCTAGAAAACATGACCTATGAGGGAAGAGTGAAAAAATTGAGTTTGTTTAGTCTGGAAGAGAGAAGACGTAGAAGGGACATGATAACAATTTTCAAGTACATAAAAGGTTGTTACAAGGAGGAGGAAGAAAAATTGTTCTCCTTAACTGCTGAGGATAGGACAAGAAGCAATGGGCTTAAATTGCATCAAGCAAGGTTTAGGTTGGACTTTAGAAAAAACTTCCTAGTTGTCAGGGTGGTTAAGCAGTGGAGTAAATTACCTAGGGAGGTTGTGGAATCACTATTATTGGATATTTTTAAGAGCAGGTTAGGCAAACACCTGTCAGGTATGGCCTAGATAATACTTAGTCCTGCCATGAGTGTAGGGGAATGGACTAGATGACCTCTTGAGTTTCCTTCTAGTCCTATGATTCTATGAAAGTCAATGCTGAAGGTTATTTATTTTCTACATGAAGGTAAGGAGAAAGGAACTTGAGGTGTGGGAACCTTATTGAGCAAGGAATGGGTGAAAGTGCAGAAACTGCTTAGATGACTATGTCTACTCCTAGCTCAACTTTTCCACATAATTTACTTCACTGTCTGGATGAACTTGGGAATTTCAAATGAGTCTAAAGGAGTCAGATTCTCAAATTCTATTGAAAGTTAATGAGTGCTTTACATGGCTGAAGACTTTGTTGCAGAATCAGATCCAAAATCTGTTTTTGGAGCTCAATCTTTATGAATTTATCAATTTATATGCCTAATCAATTGGTTAGTACTGGTTGAAAATTTTATATTTATACTGCTTTTTTATTTGAAATTATTTTTTTGACTAAACAACATTTTTTACTGAAAGTGTCTGCTTTCCATAGAAACTTTAAACTTGCAGCTGAAAGCCAAAATCTTTCAATATGGAAACATCCAAACACTTCATTTTGACATATTCAATCACAACTGAACATTCCAAAATTGAACATTGAGCCGTTGCTTCTAGTGGTCAGAGCCAGAGTCAGTAGTTGGAAATTGGAGCTCAGGATGAGAATCGGGTCAGAGGTTAGATGCCAGAGCCAAGGATCAGAACCAGACTCCAGAGCTATAAGTCAGAGCCTAGGGTCAGAGGCCAGATGCCAGAGACAAGGATCAAAGCTGTAGTCAGAAAACAGAAATGGGAGCCGAGAGTCAGAATCAGATTACCTGAAGTGAAGCAAAGTAGGGGCAAGGCTGGAGCCAAGGCAGAAGCAGGACTGGAACAAGGTTGGAAAAAGGAAGGAGCAGGGCTGAAACAAAGTGGGAGCAGAACTAAGAACAAGCAGCCACAGGATCTATTGCAGCCGTAGATAAATATTTTGTGCAGTCGCTGGACTGCTACTGATGCTGGGCTTAAAAACTAGTAATAGATTCATAGATTCTAAGGCCAGAAAAGACCATTGTGATCATCTCATCTGACCTCCAAAGCACCATAGGCCATAGAATTTCCCCAAAATAATTTCTAGAGCAGAGCTTTTAGAGAAACATCCAGTCTGGATTTTAAAAGTGTTAGTGATGGAGAATCCACCATTAGGTTTGGTAAATTGTTCCAAAGGTAAATTAATCTCACCTTTAAAAATGTATGCCTTATTTCGAGTCACAATTTGTCCAGTGCTTCTATATCCTGGGAAATTTCCCACAATCTGGGAATTTTTGAGTAAAATGTTTTGAATGAAAATTCCCAATTTCCTAAGTTGAAACATTTTACTCACAAATTCCCAGGTTTTGGGAAATTTCCCAGGATATGGAAGCACTGTAAAAAAATTTTATCTGGGAATTTTTCACGAGATTTGGGAAATTTTTAGCACTAGATTGGGAAAAGTTGGCATCATGATATAGAAGCACTGAATTTGTCTAGCTTCAACTTCCAGTCATTGGATCATGCTATACTTTTCTCTGCAATGAACAGCCCATTATCAAATAATTATTCTCTGCGTAGGCATTTACAGACTGTAATCAAGTCACCCCTTAACCTTCTCATTGTTACATTAAATATATTGAGCTCCTTGAGTCTGTCACAATAAGGCATGTTTTCTAATCCTTTAACAATTCCTGTGGCTTTTCTCTGAACCCTCTCCAATTTTTGACATCCATCGTGAATTGTGGGTAAAGGAACTAGACACAGTATTCCTACAGAAGTCGCATCATGGACAAATACAGAGATTCCTCTCTTTATGCATCCCAGGATAGCATCAGCTCTTTTCTCTACAGTGTCACAGTAGGAGCTCGTGTTCAGCTGATTATACACCATGATCCCAAAATCTTTTTTCAGAATCACTGCTTCACAGGACAGGGTATCCCATTCTGTAAATATGGCCTACATTTTTTGGTGCCAAAGGTATACATTTACAGTTAGATATAGTAAAACTCATTGTTTGCTTGCACCCAATTTACTAATCAAGCCAGATTGCTCTGAATCAGTGACCTATCATCTTCATTATTCACAACACCTCCAATTTTTGTGTCCTCTACAAACTTTATCAGTGTTGATTTTATGTTTTCTTCCAGGTCATCGATAAATTGTTAAATAGAATAGGGTCAAAAACTGATCCCTACAGGGCTCACTGGAAACACACCCACTCAATGCAATTCTCCGTTTACAGTTACATTTTGAGACCTGTCATTTAGCCGCCATTTTATGTGTGCCATTTTAATTTTATGTCATTCTAGTTTTTTAATCAAAATGTCATGCAGTGCCAAGTCTAACACCTTACAGAAATTTATGTTTTGCATTAATTATAGAATCATAGAAGATTAGGGCTGGAAGAGACCTCAGGAGGTCATCTAGTCCAACCCATTGCTCAAAGCAGGAACAGCACCAACTAAATCATCCCAGCCAGGGCTTCGATAAGCTGGGCCTTAAAACCTTCTAAGGATGGAAATTCCACCACCTCCCTAGGTAACCCATTCTAGTGCTTCACCACTCTCTTAGTGAAATCGTTTTTCCTAATATTCTACCTAGACCTCCCCCACTGCAACTTGAGACCACTGTTCCTTGTTCTATCATCTGCCACCACTGATAACAGCCTAGCTCCATCCTCTTTGGAACCCCCCTTCAGGTAGCTGAAGGGTGCTATCAAATCCCCCCTCATTCTTCTCTTCTGCAGACTAAATAAGCCTAGTTCCCCCAGTCCCCTAATCATTTTCGTTGCCCTCTACTGGACTCTGTCCAATTTGTCCACATTTTTTCTGTAGTGGGGGCCCCAAAACTGGATGCAATACTCCAGATGTGGCCTCACCAGTGCCGAACAGAAGGGAATAATCACTTTCTCGATCTGCTGGCAATGCTCCTACTAATGCAGATCTACATGCTGTTAGCCTGCTTGGCAACAAGGGCACACTCTTGTCTCATATCCAGATTCTCATTCACTTTAATCCACAGGTCCTTTTCTGTAGAATTGCTGCTTAGCCCGTCGGTCCCCAACATGTAGCAGTGCATGGGATTCTTCTGTCCTAAGTGCAGGACTCTGCACTTGTCCTCGTTGAACCTCATCAGATTTCTTTTGGCCCAATCCTCCAATTTCTCTAGGTCATTGTGGACTCTATCTCTACCCTCCAGCATATCTACCTCTCCCACCAGTTTAGTGTCATCTGTGGACTTGCTAAGGGTGCAATCCATCCCATCATCCAGTCTTTTCTCCAGTTTCATTGTGGAGTTCTGAGCAATCATACTGCTCTCTTACATACTACACAACTCTTTCACTTTTCTTCCCTGCCTGTCCTTCCTGAACAGTTTGTACGCATCCATGACAGTGCTCCAGTCATGTGTTACCCCACCAAGACTCTGTTATTCCAGTCACATCATAGTTCCTTGACTGTTCCAGGACATCCAATTCTTCCTTCTTGTTTCCCAGGCTTTTTGCATTTGTGTACAGGCACCTAAGATAACTATCCAATTGCCCTGCTTTCTCACTATGAATCAGGAGACCTCCCCTGTTGCACCCTCTTCCTTGTGTTTCCTCTTGGTATCCCACTTCCCAATTTACCTAAAGGCTTAGGTCTCCATCTCCTGGTGAAACTAGTTTAAAGCCCTCCTCAATAGATTAGCAAGCCTGCCTGCAAATATGTTCTTCCCTTTCTTTGTTAGATGGACTATCTTCCTCTTCTTTTTTATAAATCAAATCCTATTTCAGCTGCTCCATTATCTTGTCCAGGATTGATGTCAGGCTGATAGGCCTATAATTACCCAGGTCATTCTGTTTACCCTTTTAAAAATTGCCATATCATTAGCTTTCTTCCATCCCCAGTGCTCCACAACTTATTGAAAATCAGGATTAACTAGCTCCTCAGGCAACTCCTAAAACTCTTGGATATAAGTTACTTGGATCTATGATTTTAAAATGTGTAACGCTAGTAGCTTATCTTTAACATCCTCCAACTAGTGGAATGGAAAAAGTATTCTCATCACTATCTGATGAAACTATGTTTCTCCCACAGACATCTGTTTTTTCCTTAAATATATAACAGACATACTTATTGAACATGTCTGCCTTTTTTGAATTATTATTAATAATTTTACCATTTGCTTCCAATAATGGATTAATATAATTGTCAGGATTCTTTTTTTTCTTAATATTTTAAAAACTTATCTTACTGTCCTTAGTTCTTTTGGCCATAGAGTTCTACTTCTGCTCTATGGCTTCCCTTATCAATTTTCTACAATTCATAAGGTATTATTTATATTCATTACTATCAACTCTCTCTTTTTTACAGCTCCCTGCATTTCCTCTCTAAACCAATACCTCCTTCTTCCTTAGTTGTGGGATTGGGCCTCTTTGGCAATCTAAAAAGTTGATTGCCAATTATCGCTCTTTTTTTCTGACTAAATTCTTACTCCCATCTGGTCTGGCTTATAATTATTTTCAACTTGGATATATATATATATATATATATATATATATAGACACACACACACACAATAGGGTCAATTTTAATAGGGTCACAGACACACACATACATATTACATATTATATATATTACTGATCTGGATTTTTTTTGCTTGCATTTTATAAATGTAATCATCATGACAACTTGTATCTAAGCTACTGTAGTAAGAGGAGGCCCTGAGATATAAACCTTGGTATCAGAGACCTGGTAAGAGGCCTAAGACCTGAACTAAAGTAATGGTCAGGACTTTGCTAACATAAAGCAAAGTTAAGCTGTGAGCCAGAGGCAGGCCCTGCTCACAGAAGCTGGCAAGGAAAGGGCTGATGCTGCAAAAAGATACATACCTAAAAGGTACTGGACACCAGATATCAGAACATTCGCATACTTGTCCACTCCACACAGATAACAGGGAACAAGCTGACCCATCCCAATGACAGGACCAAAAAGGTAATATGAAGGATAGAGTTGTTTTGTTCCAACCAAAATGTACAAGGTGAGAGGCATTACCTTACTGCGTAGAGGGGTTGTACCTTGCTACATAGAGGGGTTGCACCTCAATACGTCAGGAGTGATGTGTAACTTGTTTGTACCTGTGTATAAGGATGCATCCCTGGGGTGGTGTCTTTGTCCAGCCTAGGGGGCAGTGGAAAGTCCCGCCCTGACTGAGCTGAGTCCATTGCCAGGGAGCACATAAGTACTGGCTAGCTGCACCTTAGCAGCACCTTTGACTTCGTTTGCCAGGGAGCTGGAGACTGTGTTTCTTTTTGACAATAAACCTGGCCGACGTGCCTTCATACCTTACTAGAGTCTGTGGTCATTGGGGGTTCTCTCGGGGTCTGCTGTGTCAGCTATCTGCACAGAGCTGAGACAGCACACAGAGGGAACACACGCACACAGCTGATTGATATCAACATTGAACAGAACAAAGCACCACACTGGTAGGATCTGACAACAGCTACCATTACTTTTTAGTTCTGTGTTCAGTTCCTCTTCATCTGTTAAGATGAGGTCCAATAAAGAATTCCCCCATCCTGGCTCCAGTATTTCTTCGAGTCAGGAAATTGCCATCTACAATATTTAGAAATTCCATGGAGCATGAGACCTCCAGCATATGTCACTCAAACTGAAGTCTCCTGTCTGTTACATTTTGTTTCTTACAGCTGTCCCCATACTCCATTTTGTTTTTTGTTCTCCTCCTGCGGCCGCCCTTCCCTGGCTGTTAAGTTGCTTACCAGGGCCACTGCCCTTCTCAAAGGGAGGGCCCCTTGAGTTGTTTAACAAGAGCCATTGCCCTTCTCAAAGGGATGGCCACTTGTGCTGCATGCTAAATGGGACCACTGCCCTGTTCAAAGGGTTAGTCCTGTTATCACCTCGTTGAACCTGGGCTAGGTGTAGGGCAGGCAATGTCCAGAGCTGCAAGACCTATTGTGTTTTTAAGATCCTGGGCATGAGTCATAGGCATCATGTGCTTTTGAGTCACCTACTGCACAGGACTCTGCCCAGACATGTTTCTGTGCTCACCTGCCTGGTTTTTCCCTGTGCCTCCTCCCCTGTGACAGAGGGAGCCTATCAGGATTACTGGCAGGAAACTGCCTGAGTTAGCTTAAAAACAGACATTTTTGAAACCAACATCAGAAAGGTTCCTGCATTGCTGCCTGGTCTGATCAGCCAGGGGTTCTGCAGGGTCCTTTCTCCGCTCTCGTTTTATTTTTGAGCGTACCCCTGGTTTTTTAAGGCCCCTCCCCACGAAGAACGAATTGCTACCTGAGAGATCTCCTGATTATCAGCCCTCCTTGCTTCTTCTGATGTTGCTGCTGCTTCTGCCTTTGCTGCTGCCTTGGGGACTGGTAAGAATCCCTCTGTGAAACTTTCCCTACTTTTATTTTATTATTTTAGCTGCTGGCTCTGTTTCCCCAGCACACAGACTCAAGCTAAACCTTGGTCTGTGTCTTAAAACCTCTCTTAAACTCGCAGCGCTTTGCTGCTAAAAATAAGTTTGTGTTGCTGCTAAGCTCTGCTCCTGTGGGCTTTGCCTTGGGGCTCCCTGCTTTCAGCTGTATCCCTTGGCTTCAGACACCATCCCTTGGCTTCCTTGGGAGCTGTATCCTGGGCACATACCACTCTACCTTCTGTGACTTCCCCATAGCATAAGGTGCGCCATAGGTTTTTGGTTTTTTTAGTTTAATAAGTCATAGTTTGTTAAGATTGTAGAGCTTGTAAGTTCACCTGCCTTGTTATAGTTTACTGTTTTGTTGCTCCGTATAGTTGCTTGTTATAGTTTTGCTTAGAATTATGATATTTGTTGTTTTGCCTAGTCGTTGGTTAAGATAGATAAGGTTTTTGCTGCTTAAATTCATCTCCCCGCTGTCCCGATCTCTCCCTGAACTTTCCCGTGTCTGTTTTCCCCCGCTCCAATCTCCCCCTCTGTGAGCTTCTCTGTGTCTCCCTGTTATAACCCTTTGCTGCTTTTTCCCCCGCATCTGCATCACCCTCTGAACTTCCCAACTCCTTGCTGCTCCCCCCCGGCGTCTGCATCACCCTCCGAACTTCCCAAACCCCTTGCTGCTTCTCCCCCTGTGAAACTTCCCAAACCCTTTGCCATTTTTCCCCCTTGTTTTTGGTGTCCGCTTGTTGCTTAAAACTCTCTCTAGCCCTTCTTTACACTTCTCCGCTGCCCCTCCCCTACCGAAGATCACCATCACACTGCTCCATTGTCCTTACCCTGCAGGGCTTCAGAGTCTCTCGCTGCTTCCAGCCGCACTCTCCTCTCATCAGTTGCCACTAATCATTCACTCCCCCACCCCCATTCCTTGACCCAGCAGAAATTAAGTCATTAACTTTCTTTTATACCGTTACATTGCATAAGTTCACTTATATTCACATTTTACTTGTAATTATAACACCCCATTGGTTGCTTCCACTTTTCTGATATACTTTGTATTTGCATTGATACCATTGTGTTACATTGTGTATAAGGCCACTAACCACTTAATACATTCTATCTAAGATTGTTGACCATTTTATATAGAAGCTACCATTTTATTTTGCATTTCTTTTTGATACGCTTATTGACTGTATTGTATCCCATTGTGCTGAACCGCACTTACTGTACCCCACTGTTAGAACTCCCTACACTGTTCAATAAGAACCCCCCCATCATTGTCTATTGTAAACACCCTATACACCCCATCCCATCATATTTCATTGTTAAATTCCCACCACTTCCTTTTCCCTTTAATAAAGAAATTAATTGGCACCCCACCTGTGTGGTAATTGCTCCCCAAGATCCCATATACCTGCAGGCAGGGACATCTCCCATGATCACACAGGATTTTTTTCCACGTGTTATAAATAGGTACATCAGGAGAAAGTAATTCTGTTCCTAGTGTGATTTGATGGTGTGTACCAGACAAACTAATATCCCATCTCCTGCTTTGTGTGCTTGGACTTCAATCCATAAGCATTGAGATAATTTTCTTCTATAAGGTATCAGTGACTCAGAAACAGGTAATGCTATTTTTGACGTAGAGTTCTATTCCCTATCCCCCTTTGTCCATTCAACCCTTCCTAAATAGGTTGTAATTATTGATTTTAATGCTCCAGTTATGTGAACCATCCCACCAGGTTTCAGTAAAAAACTACTATATCAAATTTATGCTCATAAATCATCAGTTCTAATTCTTCTTTGTTACCCAGTCTTCTAGCATGAGTGTGTAGACAATTCAATAATTTTTTCTCTTTGTAGCCTTTGGTTTCTTGATTAATTTTGTGCTGAGTGCTCATATCTTCCCTTTTTTTACTCTTCCCTTTTGCTATTAGTGTAACACTCTCCTTATTCCTCTAGTCAGCCTGTTCCCAAGGAGATTGGGCTGTCTACTGAGGAGGAGAAGGCCATCCAAACTATATGGTCCCCTCTCACGGTAGAAGATGGACCAGTATTCAACACCATAGCCCTCAACCTTACACCATTTACCCAGTCAGTGATTCACTTCTAGAATCTTCTACTTTCTCTCTTTCTTTGCTCATGAGAAAGAAAGATTCTCAGAGAACACTGCTTGCATGTTCTTCATCAGCATGCTTCCAAGTTCCCTGAAGTTGTATGCTATCTGTGTGATATCCATGATGCCATGTCATTGGTGCCAATATGAATAATTACCAATGGATCCTTGCCAGTTGACTTCAGAAGCCTAACCAATTTTAGAGTGATGTCACATCTCTTGGCACTGGGAAGGCAGTACACCAACCTGATGTACACCTGTCCCTTTCAGAATGTTCTTTCAGTTCTTCTGAGTATTGAATCTCCAGCAGGGACTATCTGTCTTCCTTGAATGGCTGGAGAATTCTTTGCAGGTAACCCTGATTTTCTTACAGGTTTGACCAAGCTGCCATCTACACATGTGCCTCATATATCTCTATTCCCTTGGACCTCCTGGATCTTGAGAGGTATCTTCCATAGTTTTCATCATGAGTATCTGGTATTGAATTGAAACTTCTGTGTGGAATTCCTCCTGCTTGTCTTCTCTCTGGTGGCCATAATCCACCTATCCTCATCTGTTTCTAACCATGTAGACTCTTCATTGTCATCTTGCCTCTGATGGTAATGAACTGGCAGGCCCTCTCTCTGGTGTTTCCTGAATCTGGTTGGTTTGGAACTCCTTAGTTTCTTGGATTCTAAGTAGCATCACAACTTGCCCTTCTAAGCCAAGATTTTTTTCCTCCAGCACTGCCACTAACTTGCACTTTATGCACAGGAAATCTACCTTTATGCAGGAAACAGAACACAGCATATCTGTTGCACTCATTGCCACTGTTCCATTGTTGGTCATCTTAATATCACATGTAATGCAGAATCTGAAAGGAAAGCATCTCACATTCCCTTTCCAAACTTCCTCCAAAACTCATCTGTTAGTTACCTCTGTTCTCGGCTCTTGAGTTCACTCAGCAAGTGACTTTTTTATATCAAGTCTTTCCTGCTTAGTTCAGTTCAGAACCTCACCACCAGAGAGAAATTAACAACTCAAAGATTTCAAATAGCTGGGATGATCAAATGTTCAAAGCCTAGAGTCTTGCAGCCATTAGCAACATACTGATCAAAGTTTCAAGGGATTATTAAGAGGTCCTCAGCCCAGCTATGCAGCTTGTACACAGAGAACAAACAAACAAAGAATCAAGCAAACAACTCAGACAGACCAAGTGCAAAACTCACCAAGTCCTGCCACCTCCAAGCACAAAGTCTGGAGCTGGAGCTACTCCCTCCAAAATTCCCATTAGCTGCTTCTCTCTCCTGACTCTTCCAGCCAAATAAATGGTGTGGCCAACCAAGCAGCCTACTACAGGCCAACTGCTCACATTAGGTTGGCTGGAGACTGGCTGTACTGGATGCCCTGATTCCTGACAAATATTTTGAAACCGAAATGTTTTGTTTTGACTCAGGTCAACATTAAACCATGACCTCCTAAACTGTCACAACGACTCATGGAAGTTGTAGTTTGGATCCCTTATGTCCTAGCCTCCTCTTTGGGCCGAGTGCACTGGTTGGATTACATCTTCCATGATGTATCACAGCCATGTGACTCTCCTGAAGCACAACAACAGGTCAGCAATAGGGGTAGACATGAGGCACCTGAACCACAGCTCCCATGAGGCATCACGGTATCTTAGGTGGACACAGATTAAAGTCTATCAGCATTAAACCTAAATATTTTGATTTGGCTTGATTAATCAAAATATTTAATATTTGATTTTCCTGACAGAAATTTTCATTTTTCGGCCAAAAGTTTTGTTTTCTTTCAAAAGTTTTCAGTTTTCAACAGTTAAAATGATCTTTTGAAATGTTTTAGATGAAAACAACTTTGTTTTTCATTTTCATTTAAATTTTTCACTGCCACCCTCCTCCCCACATTTACTTGCTAGTTCTGTTATTACTTGATGTGTCAGCCTGTGTGGGGTGTATGACCTCTTTTACTCTGTTACTAGCATTACAAAGTTGTACAACCTGTACTATGAGGCAGGATGATGTCCAGTCACAAATTTCTATGACTTCTCTTGTTCAGCACCTTTAGTTTGGACTGAAGCCAAGACACCTTTACAGACTATTATTCTGAGTTCCTGCTATAAATATAAGTAAAGATCTTTAATTCTCTAATTCTTTATTTTAGGCCAAATCCTCAGATGGTGAGTGCCTACCAATCCCTGACAAGTCCCATTAACTGCTAGGCTTTGGCCCTTTGTTTGGGAGTTCAGCATTAAACAGTAAACAACATTGTCTCACTCAGTTGCTCAGTCCCCAGCAATTGGATCTAAACAAAGTTCATGTTTTTGTATTTTCCCTCATAATCTGAGGCCTCAGTCCTTCAAAACATTTAAACTTGTGCTTGACTTTAAGCACATGAGTAGTGTCTAATCACATGCTCAAAGTTAGAAACATGCTTAAATGATTTGCTGCAGCAGGGCCTGATTGCTCAGGAATACAATTTTGTTTTTCTTCAGAACAAAATGACTTTTTATTTCCTTCGCATACAAAAAAACTCCATGTTGATATGGCTTTTCTGTCACTTGTTCCCTTTTTTGAATACTCTCCTTTCTTCTTATCAAATAACCCAAAATCTTTCTACTATTTCCTCACTGGGACTGCATCCCCACCAAACTATAAGACTCACCTCAGCCTTTTCTATCACCATCAAAACAGAAACCATTGTAGACTATCAGGGAGAACTTCTATATTAAATGATTATAGTGTTTTGTGGACATACACTAAAAATGTTTTGTGGACATACACTAAAAAATGTTTCCTAAAAAGTATCCCAAATATGGACAGGGCAGTGAAATTGGAATGTGCCACATTGTGCATTAATTTCTTTTTAAATTACAACAACTTAGAGACACATAGGGTAAGGCTAGAAACACGAAAATCAGGGGATGAGTATAATATGGAATCTAAAAGTTAATGGAAGAAAAAAATCTTCCAGCCCTTAAGCTTTTATTTGGAGTAGTGGGGAATGAGAAGGAAAAAAAACAAATGAAAGATTGTGAAGGGGAAGAAGAATAGTGCTCTGTTTGCATTGGGAGTACTTAAATGCATCAGAAGATGAGCAAAACATTAGGATATGAAACCAAAAGGGCAATATAATCCCAAAGGAGAGGACTAGTTTCAAAAGGTTTATTAAAACTTAGCTTGCTTTACATAACATTTAGGGAAAAAAATGCTGTGACACTCTAACCATTTTTTCTTTCTTAACTTTTAGTTCCTTTGCATTCTTTTTTTCTACAATCATTTCTCCTAACCTGTAGCTTTATTCTTGCTTTCTGTTTATAACCTTTACAATACTTTCATGAGCATATGCTATAATTCTCTTCCCTTTTCTTTATCTCCTTGTTCCTACAAGCTGGTTTGAATAAAGAAGTCATTATCAGCAAGTCCACAATGGGTCCAGACATCCACATTCAAGATGTTGTATAGATGATATATTGATCAGTCCTCAATGAGTAATAGTGTTCTAATGAAAAGCGCTCAGAGAAGTTAATGTATCTGCTCATGCAAACCACAAATAAAGTATTCTGTGGCACAAAGGGTCTGGCCTTGTGAATTATAATTACTCCTTACAACAATAAAAGTCAGGAGTGGTTTTATTTATTTATCACAATCAATGACAGTTTGTGGGCTACACACTGAAAATTCATTTTACAAACTAGCACCAAGACTGTTTGCTGTCTTTCATTGTCCATTGAGAATTAACCCTGAAACTTCCACTGCAAATACCAAAGTAGATACTGATGTACAGATACAAAAATTGCAATTTGTTCCAGTCCTGTTCATGTTAAGAAATATAACTGCTAAAACTCAGAGAGGAGTTGCTACATGTGAATGCTCCCTTTAGAGGAAGGATACATTAAGGAATTAGGGTGCATTTAAAGAGAGACTGAGTTTCTCTGATCAACATATACTACTGTAAGAGTCCCCGATTTGTCAGTATTTGAAAATACTTTCACAAAGCTGCAACCTACAACTTTCCACAGTCTCTAATCCTGTTGTTAGGGCTATTAATATTTTAGTGGCTTTTTCTGTTTCCTAAAGGCATTGGATAGTAAAATAAAGCAACTAAGTCTTTCTGCCAAGAGTAAGATGTACAGTATATCATGGAATCATACAATATCAGGGTTGGAAAGGACCTCAGGAGGTCATCTAGTCCAACCCCCTGCTCAAAGCAGGACAAACACCAATTAAATCATCCCAGCCAGGGCTTTGTCAGACTGGGCCTTAAAAACCTCTAAGGAAGGAGATTTCACCACCTCCCTAGGTAACCCATTCCAGTGCTTTACCACCCTTCCAGTGAAAAAGTTTTTCCTAATATCCAATCTAAACTCCCCCTACTGCAACTTGAGACCATTACTCCTTGTTCTGTCATTTCTGCCACTGAGAACAGCCTAGATCCAGCCTCTTTGGAACCCCCTTTCAGGTAGTTGAATGCTCCTATCAAATCCCCTCTCATTCTTCTCTTCTGCAGACTAAATAATCCCAGTTCCCTCAGCTCTCCTCATAAATCATGTGCTCCAGCCCTCTAATCATTTTTGTTGCCCTCTGCTGGACTCTTTCCAATTTTTCCACATCCTTCTTGTAGTGTGGGGCCCAAAACTGGGCACAGTACTCCAGATGAGGACACACCAATGCTGAATAGAGGGGAACGATCATGTCCCTCGATCATTAGATAGATAGATAGATAGATAGAGAGAGAGATAGAGAGATAGATAGAGAGATAGATAGAGAGATAGATAGCCATTGATGAAAAAGTGCTGTTGCAAAAGGGCTAATATGATCCTTAATGTATAAAAATGGGAATATCAAGTAGAAGTAGGGAAGAGACTTCCCTCTGTACGTGATCTCGGTAAGACTATTACTAGAATAATGAGTCCAGTGCATACTTCAAGAAGGGTGTGGAAATCCTGGAGAAATTTCAAAAGGAGGGCCACAAAAACGATCCAGGGGTTGGAAAAAAAGCTTTACCATCTGAGACTTAAGAAGGTCAACTTATTCAGTTTATCCAAGAGAAGGTTGAGAGATGTGTTGATCACTGTGTCTAGGTACCTACACATGGAAAAGACAGTGATTAATATGAGAATTGAAAGGTGGCTAAGGAACTGGTTAAAGGAGAAACTATAACAGAGCAAATCACCAGGGCCTGATGAAATACATCTTAGAATAATCAAGGAGTTGACTGAGGAGATATCTGAGCCATTAAAGATGGGAGAGATTCCAGAGGACTGGAAAAGGGGCAAATATAGTGCCAATCTATAAAAAGGGGAATGAAATTACAGATCAGTCAGCTTAACCTCAATACCTGGAAAGATAATGTAGCAAATAATTAAGAAATCCATTTTCAAAAACCAAGAAAATAACAATGTGATAAGTAATAGTCAGCAGGCATTTGACAAGAACAAATCATGTCAGATCAACCTAATAGCTTTTTTTCACAGGGTTACATGCCCTGTGGAAGGCAGGGAAGCGGTAGATGTGGTATTTCTTGACTTTAGTAAGCCTTTAATATTGTCTCACATGACCTTCTATTAATCAAACTAGGAAAATACAACCTAGATGGAGCTACTACAAGATGGGTGCATAATTGGTTGGAAAACCATTACCAGATCATAGTTATCAGTGGTTCACAGTCAAAGAGGGAAGGGCATATCGAGTGGGGTCCCACAGGGATCAGTTCTGGGTCCAGTTGTGTTCAATGTCTTCATCAATTATTTAGGTAATGAAAGAAGGTACACTAACAAAATTTGCAGATGATACCAAGCTGGGAGGCGTTGCCAGTACTTTGGTGGATAGGATTAAAATTCAAAATGATCTGGAAAAGCTGAAGAAGTGGTCTGAAGTCAGTAGGATGAAATTCAGTAAGGACAAATGCAAAGTACTCCACTTAGGAAGGAACAATCAGTTGTACACATACAAAATGGGAAATGACCACTTAGGAAGGAGTACTGCAGAAAGGGATATGGGAGTCATAGTGGATCATAAGCTAAATATAAGTCAACAGTGTAACACTGTTTCAAAAAAAGCAAACCTCATTCTGGGATATATTAGCAGGGGTGTTGTAAGCAAGACACAAGAAGTAATTCTTTCGCTCTGCTCTGTGTTGATTAGGAGTATTGTGTCCAGTTCTGTGTGCCACATTTCAGGA
Source organism: Gopherus evgoodei (assembly GCF_007399415.2). Taxonomy (NCBI): domain Eukaryota; kingdom Metazoa; phylum Chordata; order Testudines; family Testudinidae; genus Gopherus; species Gopherus evgoodei. The sequence goes on from NC_044323.1 coordinate 124,067,220, forward strand.
AAGATGTGGACAAACAGGAAAAAGTCCAGAGAAGAGTAACAACAATGATTAAAGGTCTAGAAAGCATGATTAAGCTTGTTTAGTCTGGAGAAGAGAAGACTGAGAGGGGACATGATAACAGTTTTCAAGTACATAAAAGATTGTTATAGGGAGGAAAATTACTCTAACCTCTGAGGATAGGACAAAAAGAAATGGGCTTAAATTGCGGCAAGGGCAGTTTAGGGTGGACATTAGAAAAGACTTCTCAACTGTCAGGGTGGTTAAGCACTGGAATAAATTGCCCAGGGAGATTGTGGAATCTCCATCATTGGAGATTTTTAAGTTCAAGTTAGGCAAACACTTTTCAGGAATGGTTTAGATAATACTTAGTCCTTCCATGAGTGAAGGGGACTGGACTAATGACCTCTCAAGATCCAATTGCTTCTAAGGGAACAGAATTATACAGTTTATTTATACTGTCATCAGTTTACAGTCAAACAGATTTCATATTAAACTCTAAGTCCTTAATGAGGTGGACAAGATCTGAAGAAATTAGTACCATTATATGGTGAGATCATTCACCATTGGAAGTAATATTTGATAGTTGGGATAGGTCCCTGTAATGGGATGTCACCTGCCTCTTGCAAGCTCTACCCTGCTCAATAGTTTCTTCAGTGAGTCTCCAATGACTCAGCCCTCTGGCTGAGTCACACATTCTGTCTACAGGCTTCAACAGAAGATATGCGTTCTGGGGAATACAGTCTTTACTTTCTCTCATCCCTGGCAAGGGATTATACCCCCAGGCTTCCTCCCTGGATTCCACCCTGGGCTCAATCCTTGTTCAGTCCTTGCAGCCAGCCAGGAGCTTCTTCCTAGCTCTCCTGGTCCCTGCTCACACTGAGCTGTCTGCAGTTCTGCTGCTCTTCTAGCCAGCCAGGAACACCATCCCCTCTCTTCCAGCTCCAGGCAGCAACCGACTGATTCTGTCTCTGCTGCTTCTCCCTCCAGGCCCCAGCTGGTTGCTCCTGTAGCCTTCTGATTGGCTGTTTCCTCTGCAGCCACTCTAGGCCACTTGGAGGACATCTCTTCTGCTCCTCTGTGGGACAGATTGTAGCCGACTCTGAGGCCTCCAGCAGGGAGCCTCTGGGCCTAGTCCATCTGTAACAATCCCCAAAATCACTTTTTTGGGAAAGGAACTGCTTACTTCTCCAAGAGAACGATCAGGTGCAGTAATTAAAGAGGACATTCAATATTTTCAAATATTTCGTATTTAGGAGCCAGTTGATAATCTGAGCCTCTCATGTGGAAAAAAAGAGCTCAAGAAAAGATAAAAATGAATAGGATGTAAAAAGGTTACAAGACAATCATAAAAACACAGGTACAAATAAAGTACATTGACCACTAACTAATATTAGGAGGGAAATTGAATATGTTGATGACAGATGCCTCTAAAAAGGCTTTTTGGTATACAAAGGAGATGTTTTATGAAAAAGGAAATAAATGTGACAAGCTCATGGCTCAAAAGCTTAAAGAGATTTAAGCGCAACATATTATTTCACCAACTAGAAACAATCAGCAAAGGATAGTTACACACCTTAATGAAATATGTGCTACTTTTCCTGCTTATTATAAAAAATCTCTATATCGCAGATATTCCAAGCTTTGAAGCTGTTCAAGAATTTCTAGAAGAAACAGGGTAGCAAAACATAAACAAAATTGGTAGAGAAACTTCAAATAAAGAAATAACAGAATAAGGAATCTTAGAGGAAATAGCAAGTCTGAAAAGAGGTAAAACTCCAAGACTTGATGGCTTTCCGGATTAATTTTACAAAGTATTTAAGGAGGTATTAGTGGTTCCCTTGAAAATGACCTTGAATGCTAGAAGAGGAGCTTCCACAACCTATGGAAGAAGCTCCTGTTGTTGTTCTCCCTAAAGTTATGCATCTGCTATAGGTCCCTACCATAGCTGAATCATGAAATAAAGATTTTACCAAAAATATTAACTAACCAATAGCAAGTCATGCTCTCAGTTAATATAAACCCAAATCATAGTGGATTCATTAAGGATGACAAATGTCAAACAATATTCTGAGTACTTGAAGTCATCCATAATGTAAGATCAAAAAAGATCCATTTATTTCGTTATCACTAGATGAAAGAGAAAGCTTGTGATAGAATAGAATGGAACTTTCAAGTCCCGTTACACATGGACATTGATGTCTAGTTCCTTAAATGGATAAGTGCTCTTTGCACCAACCCAAAAGCAGCAGTGTGAGTTAATGGGGTTAAATCTCCCCTGCTTGAATTACACAAAGGGACTTGCAAGGTATGTTCAATGTCTTCTTTACGTTTTTGTGTTGGCCATGGGGCCTTCTGCATGGAGAATAAGGAAAAAGGAATGTATTACAGGAATAAAACAGATACAAATGAAAAAAAATAGCTTTATATATAGATGACATAATATTATTTTCATCTAACCCAAATATTTCCCTAAAATTGGTATCTCAAGAAATTGATGCCAAATCTGATATGCTAGATAAAAAGGTGCCAGATTCTGAGAAGTCATCTCTCCAGAAAAAAAATGTGGTACAAATGGGTAACAAATTCTACAAGATACCTGGGAATCTCAAACAGCCTAAAAAAGCGATATGATTTAAATGTCAAACCACTACTTCAGCAAATGAAAAAAGATCTAGAATGCTGAGGGAAGTATGCAATTTCTTGGTAGAGAAAAATAGCTACAGTCAAAATGAACATTTTTCTAAGTATATCTTTATTGTTTCAAAATCTTCCTATTATCATCCCAGATGAAATCCACCAGAAATACAGAGGATGTTGTTGGCATTTATATGGAATAAGTAAAAGACCAAGAATGAGAACAGATACTTTGTACAGACCCATGAAACAGAGTGAATTAGCTGTTCCAAAAATGCTTTGTTACTATCAAGCCAGCCAGCATAAAGCAGTAGTGGATTGGTGTGCTCTAACCTAGCCAAACATTGAATATTTATTGAACAAGAAAAAAGTGGCAGTATAAACATTGCCAGGTTATCATGGATTAATAAAAAAATCACATTCTCCAGAAATTTATACACATCCTTTAGCAAAGACTACTCTATCAGTTTGGGATAGAATTGGAGATAAAATAAGTTATTTTCTCTTGCCAATGCACCCATTGCAAAAATCCAGATATTAAAATAAATCATGAACCCAAGAGATATTCTGTTTCTCAGCTTTCTGGAAACGCTATTTTATAAAGAAAGCTTACTTTAACAGATGTGATAGCTTCTAGTCAATTAGGACACAAAAATATTATAACAAATTTATATTAATCTCATAGAAAACTTGCCTAACAATACCCCCAGTGCCCAGTCCCAATCTTGTTGCCCAGCCATTTCCAATTCCCCTCCACCACAGCTCTTTGTTCAATCTCTCTTTCTTCCTCCCTCCCACTGGCCACCAGTTGCACCATCTTTCCAACCTCCAAGTCCACGTTCCCTGTCTCCACTGGCTCCCACTCCCAATCCCCCTCCCTGGGTTCTTTGATCCAACCACTCCCAGTTCCATCCTTATAATTATTCCTCATCAAATCTATTCCCTTTTCTTTCTTTCTCCCCTGCTCCACTGGTTCTCTCTTTCAGTTTCATTGCCCAGTCAGTTCTATTTTCACCCGCTTCTCCCCATCCAGTCTGAGTTTTCCCCCACCTACTCGCTCCCAGTCCTCCCACCCCCATTTCCCTGCCCAGCTCTCAGTCTTTATGTGCCCCTCTGGCTCCCAGCCTCAGTCTTCTTGCACAGCTAGTCCCTTTCTACCCACCCCATTCTCACTTCCACTTCCAGTTTATCTCTCCCCAATAACCAGTCTCAATTGCAATCTTCCCCACCCAGACTCTTTGTCCCAAACTATTTCCCCCCTACTCCTTGTCATAAACAGATAGCTAAGGGTTAATGTCTCTTTCACCTGAAAAAAAAGTAACCTGAAACACCTGACCAGAGGACCAATCAGGAAACCGGATTTTTTTCAGCTCTGGGTGGAGGGAAGTTTGTGTCTGAGTTCTTTGTCTTCTGCCTGAATCTCTCTCAGCTAGAGAAGGATTTTTCTATTTCCTGCTTTTCTAATCTTCTGTTCCCAAGTTGTAAGTACCAAAGATCAGACAGGGGACTTTTATGTTCTTTTGTATTTACATGTCTATAGTTGCTGGAGTGCTTTGAATTGTATTCTTTTTGAATAAGGCTGTTTATTCAATATTCTTTTAAGCAATTGACCCTGTATTTGTCACCTTAATACAGAGAGACCAGTTTTATGTATTTTTCTTTTTATATAAAGCTTTCTTTTAAGACCTGTTGGAGTTTTTCTTTAGTGAGGAACTTCAGGGAAATTGAGTCTGTACTCACCAGGGAATTGGTGGGAGGAAGAAGTCAGAGGGAAATCTGTGTGTGTTAGATTTACTAGCCTGACTTTGCATTCCCTCTGGGTGAAGAGGGAAGTGCTTTTTGTTCCAGGACTGGAATTAGAGAGGGTGGACTCCCTCTGTTTAGATTCACGGAGGTTGCTTCTGTGTATCTCTCCAGGAGCACCTGGAGGGGGGAAGGGAAAAGAGTTATTTCCCTTTGTTGTGAGACTCAAGGGATTTGGGTCTTGGGGTCCCCAGGGAAGGTTTTTGTGGGGACCAGAGTGCCCCAAAACACTCTAATTTTTTGGGTGGTGGCAGCAGTACCAGGTCCAAGATGGTAACTAAGCTTGGAGGTTTTCATGCTAACCCCCATATTTTGGACGCTAAGGTCCAAATCTGGGACTAGGTTATTGACACTCCTCAATTAAGTTGCCCAGCATGGTCTGTAGCAGCCCAGAGCTGCAATTTCACTGAAAGTTCTGCTCAGGCCCAGGTGAGAGCATGCTCAGTGAGGACAAAATCTTTGTGGAATTTAGTTGCTATAATCTGTTGCCTTCACAGAGCATGTGTAAACTTCTATATTTCAAAGACCTAGAACTTAGCCATATTTGGGCAGATTTTCAGTTATGCCAAAAGGCACATCCCTCACACACAGGCCCCCCCCATGCCAAATTTCAATTCTTGATCCAAAGGATGGTAGTGCTAAGCCTTGCAAAGAAAGCATAACCAGAATATTTTAGCATGGGAAAAAAATCATGTATTTTCCCTTGGCTTGAGACTGAGAAGTGGCTGAACTGTTTTGGCTGTAATAATAATATTTTTTTTTAAAAATCCTGAGCCAAACACTTTATATTGAAAATTTCAACCTGAATTGTTAATTTAGCAAAATTGTAAGCCACTGGAAACACAATTTTATAATGGAAAGTGTTGGACAACCTTAACAATAGATGATGCTACCAATGCACCTATAATAAGCTAATTTTTTAAAACATACAACTAGACAACTAAACACACTTTTTAGATAGGTCTGTATAGTGACATATATTGTATTCTTATGAAGAAGCTGTCCATTAGTCTAAGCCTTAACGCCTTTTTTCTGCCTGTAGAATTTAGCAAAGAACAATAAACTTTCTATAAAAGTATTAAATTAACCTATAGAATTCTGTAGCAAAAATATCATTCTTCAGTAAATGCCACAGATTGTTTTTAAACATTTATTGGAGATTATGATCCATAGAAAGGTAGGAGGAGAGTAGGAGGATAGTTATTAGGTTGGAAGAGCAGTAGGCAGACTTAGGTCACTGCCTGGGGAAGTACTATTTTTTCCGTACAGACAATGTGATGGAGAGGAGTCCCTGTTAAGAAGGACCCTTGGAAGTAGCTGCCACCACAAAGGTCCCTGATAACATGGCTCTTGTGGAGCCAGGTTGCCAAGGACCAGAAGTGTTCAGGAGGTCAAAGCTGCAGCAGAAGCTTTGGACCTATGAGCAGATGACTCTGGCCTGAGCTGCAGAATTTCAGGTAGGTTTACAGCCTATTTGACTTGGGAGAAAGCAGGCAGATCCAGCTCCCTTACAGAGCAATATGAGGGAATCTTCAAAAGGGGCTCCTCGTTGATGACCCCCTTTTTAGGTTTTACCATGGGAGGGAGCAATTCAGCCTGTTTTTTAGTTTTTACTAAATTCTATACATTTTAGAGAAATTTCTATTGGATACTATTTATTTCTGTAGTGGCTCATGACTGTGATTGCCTGCCTCAGGGCAGAATGTCAAAAACAGGGAAGACATCCCAAATTTGTGGTGAGTTTTATAATTAGATTTTGTCAAACCAGTAACAGGTGTGAACTCCTGGATCATTATACCAGTCTTGCCATGGAGTCACAGACAGTCCCTTAGACTCTCCAGTCTATCTTGCCAGCCAGACAACCTGACTTAGTGATAAATGGTCATTTACACCAAAAACCATAGTCAGGTTGCTTGCAGTGCCAAGAGACCAGCCACTTACCCAAGGTCAACTGATACTCTAGATCTTACACCAAAGACAATGCCTGTAGCCAATCCTATGGTCATAAGCAGATGGTTAAGGGTTAATGTCTCTTTTACCTGTAAAGGGTTAAGAAGCTCAGTAAACCTGGCTGACACTTGACCAGAGGACCAATAGGGGACAAGATACTTTCAAATCTTGGTGGAGGGAAGTCTTTGTTTGTGATTTTTGTGTTGTTGGTTGTTCGCTCTTGGAGCTAAGAGAGACCAGACGTACACCCAAGGTTTCCCAATCTTTCTGAATCAGTCTTTCATGTTTCAAAATTGTAAGTAATAGCCAGGGAAGGCGGATTAGTCTTATGTTTGTTTTCTTAACTTGTAAATGTGTCTTTTTGCTGGAAGGATTTTTACCTCTGTTTGCTGTAACTTTAAATCTAAGGCTCGGGGGCGGTTCCTCTAGTCTATATGAATCTGAGTACCCTGTAAAGCATTTTCCATACTGATTTTACAGAGATAATTTTTACCTTTTCTTTTTTTAATTAATAGCTTTCTTTTTAAAAACCTGATTGATTTTTCCTTGTTTTAAAATCCAAGTGATTGAGTCTGAATTTACCAGGGATTGGTGGGGGGAAAGGAGGAAGGATGGTTAATTCCTCCTTGTTTTAAGATCCAAGGAGTTTGGATCGGTGTGAAGCCTCTCAAGGCAACCCAGGGAGGGGAAAGTCTGGGGAGAAAAGAAGGGGGATGGTTAATTTCTCCTTGTTTTAAGATCCATGGGGTTTTGGATCTGTGTTCCCCAGCAAAGGTTTGGGGGGAACAGGAAGTGTGCCAGACACTAAATTCTGGCTGGTGGCAGCATACCAGATTTAAGCTAGCAATTAAGCTTAAAAGTGTTCATGCAGGTCCACGCTTTTTGTACCCTAAAGTTCAAAGTGGGGGAAAAACCTTAGCACCTATAATAAACTATCAAAAGGTTTATTAACCAGTAAAAAGAAAGGAGAGTTATTTACATGTTAAAACATGCAGACATATACACATAAATGAGTTATCTAATTCCTAAGAATGACAGTGTTATAGTGTAAAAGCAGCAAAGAGTCCTGTGGCACCTTATAGACTAACAGACCTATTGGAACATGACCTTTCATGGGTGAATACCCACTTCGTCGGATGCATGTGTTATAGTGGTCTGTCAATTCAAAGTCTCTTTCAGGGCAGCCCCAGGAGGTAACCCCTGGATATTCTGGCTTCATTTTGGTGGCTGTGGACCTCTCAGAGTTCAACAGCCAAAAAGAGAAGGAAAATCTTCCTGTGACTTTGATGTATTTCCTTCATTCTGCCCCCTTTTACGTACCATTTCCAAGGTGTGATATGGCCATTAACCAATTCTTTGTATTGCAATGTTCCTTGGTGGCCCATCTGATTTTGATAGTCCTTCTGGATGGGTGGGAGCAGACTATTCCTGTGCCTGAGTTTACAAGTTCAGAGAAAACATTTTTAAAGTTATAAAGCAATACTTGCATTTTTTTTATACCATGGAATACAGACATTGCAAGTGAGATTAATGCATACAACAACTTGAAGGCATTTCATAGAATCTAAACACTAAATACATTCTTATAAGACTAATACTTATTTTAGGCAAAACAAACATACAGGTAAACTGGCCTGACCTTCAGCTATGAATTTCTTAGTTCTTTGCTTATGCCTGCAGCATAGGCAAGAGCTGGCATCTGGCCTGCCAGTGTCACAAGTACCTTTTGGTTTTATCCCTGCTAAAGCTCTATATGACTTTTTAATAAGGATGGGCTTGTACCTAGAGGTAAAATGCTGTAATTGTACCGTGAACGAAAGAAAAAGAGAAAAGATTTTAAAACTGAGGAACAAGAGAAATCGTGAATAAGAAAAGCAGGAATAAAAACAATATTTTTAATATTTATTTTATCATAACAGTAGTTATTTTTTCCAAGGCTTGGGCACTCACATCTCTACAAGAGATTACAGAGACCAAACCATTTTTTAAAATTAATTTTTAATAATGTGTAATAATCTGAGTGGCACCGGTCTGTGTGCAGAATTAGAATTTCTCTGATAGAAAAAGAAATATTTGTGCAGAGTTTTATGAGCAAAGTTGACCTGAGGCTTCCCGAGGCTGATTGAGAAATTGCAGTCAACGCAGATCCTTAACCCCTTCCCTGCTCTATTTTCAAACTGCTAAAGAATAAAGTCTTTGTGGTTTAATATACAGGGGGAAAAAAAGAGCTGAAAAGAGCAATAAACTTTATATGATTACAAGAAGCTTTATACTCCTTTTAAATTCATCTTAATGATTAGAACGGGCTCTTAAGGATTGTTCGACATTGTGAATCTTTATTTGATAGAGCACTACATTGCTAACAAAATCTTCCCAGGTCAACCCAGCACAATCTGAGACTTGTTGTTAATTTCCCCTGCTTTGATACCAAGTTGGGGAGGTGGCAATCATAACATCTGCTACAACCTCAAAATAAGCATCTAAAAAACTGGACAATTCTAAACAGTTAATGGAAAAAACACCTGGACAGAATGTGCCTAATCCTTAACATAAGCATGGAGCTAGCTGTTCTACTTCTTTCTAGAAAAGCCTGAAACATTGGTGTTAGCGGGGGTTAAAAAGAATATTTATGAGATCCAAAGATAAAGACCTTGCTAATGTTGCTGACTGTTGCCACACATTTCCATTAACCTGCAACAACCTGCCAGTGGGCCAGCTCAGTGGGTGTTAATCTCCGTAAACTTTTTCATCCAGTCAAACATGTTTTGCCAGGGCATTGTACTAACCTCAAAGCTTCTCCTGTTCCAGCACTGCTAGTGATAATTACATTTATTAATGATTTCCGGTTACTCAAGGATACTGAATCTGTAGTGCAAAGAATGCTCTTCTCAAAACAAAGCTGAAAAGGAAAACTTCACCATCCCCGTAAAGAAAATCCCTAAAACCCAAATGTTGCCAAATTTAAAAGGAAGACTGTTATGTGCAAACTGGAAAGGAGTATGGTCACACATGCATAATCCAAATCAGTATTCAAATTCAAATTTTTATTGTGTAATGCATTTAATAAAACATTTGTTAAATGCATTGCAATTAGTTACAAATGTGTTGAAATTATATTTACAATGTATTTTCATAAATACATTTATATTTAACATACAATACCTTTCTTATTAAATGTAATTGAAATGCATGTTCAAAAATCTTAATTTGAAATCTCACTAGAAAACAGCAACTACAGATTAATAAATGCATGCAATAAGCAGAATACCTGTTTATTTGCCTTTTTTGTTTTATTGTTGTGATATGAATTATTTTGTTTTAACATGAGGAGGCAGAACACCGGAGAAATCAGTTTTCACATTTTAAAATATAAAAATGGAGACAGTACAGAACATACGTTGCGGTTTTAGTACTGGTGTTTATATAATGCTGATGCAAAATTATTTGAAATGTAATAAATGCTTTTTAGTTATAAAATATCACCTGAACTTCAGTTACATGAGTTAGTAAAATGGAAATTGGGAGGAAGAAGGTGTTTGTTCTGGTGGAAGCACTTCCATGTCCTCTTTTAGAGAAGATGGGTGAAATCCTGGGCCCATTGAAATAAATGGGAATTTTGTCCTTTACTTGGGGTCAGGATTTCACCCCATATGTTTGCTTTAAGCATTCTTGGAGATGAGATACAAAGGCACTGTGGGGACTCAGAAAGTTGGTGGTGTTTTAAAACGTTAGCTATCATGTTTTAATTAACATATTTTAAAACACTACTCAGTACCTAGTGTGTAATAAAATTCCTTAACTTGTGTACAGTAGGTAAAGGTTGCGGTTAGGCTGGAGTTAGTTAACATGTGTTAGCTAAACTTGACCTAACCTCATTCTTTATTCCTAAACTAGATAAGCCCTGACTAAGCTCAAAGTGAAGGTGAGAGAGACTGTTCCAGAAACATGGGTCAGCACAAGTGAAAGAATGATTCCCCAACTACAGTGAGTCATGAGAAGAAGACAGAAGGGAGAGGGGAGATCAAGACTTGAAGAGCAGTATGAGTAGGCAGCAGTAAGTGGTTAAGGACCAGATTCTCCTTTTAGATGAGATTGCATGGCCCTAAAATCAATAGGAGCCACATGCAATCTGAAGGCACGTTTTGGCCACTGGTAGGCACAGATTCAGGGGCGACATCAATGGGTACAAGTTACTCATTAGTAAACGATATGTGTATCTGACAGTATAAGACATGTTTATACTGCCTCGAAGCCTAGACTACGGGGTGTGAATAGCAGGGTGCATCAAAGTACTGCACTGAAAATCCCCCATGTAGATGCTTCAGGCACAAACTAAAAAGTTCCTAATTTGCATTAGTGTAATCCTGTTTAAGGGGTACTACATTAATGTGAACTAGGAATCTTTTCGTTTGTGCCCACAGCATCCACATGGGGGAGTTACAAAGCAGCACTTTGGTGTGCACTGCTATATAACGCTGTAGTCGGAATAGCAGGACAGCGTAGACAAGCTCTCAGACAATATAAATGAATTTAACTTGCTCTACAAGCTGTGAAATTGGGATGAAGTATCAAGAAAAGCAAATAACAGGAGAATGTAAGGGAAAGTTTATCTTAATTATTTCTCTTACTTTTTGCACCTTTCTGTTACTTGTTTTTCCAACTACTGAAGGCCATTTAACTTATACTCCCATATGTATTGCTTCTTAATTTTAGTCCATAGACTGGAAAAACTCACAAAGCACATAGTAACATACCCTGTATTGGAGGTGGCCAATTCTCTGCTACCAGAGACATGTCTCATCGCACAGTGGAAATGTTTGTTGTTTTTCTTATGATAAATTGAAAAAGATTGTAGAAATATGAGAATATTTATATATGTCCTGGAACGGATGCTTGTTACATCTGATTAATTACATCTGCTTAATTCAGCATATTGGCAGCTCTCAGAGGCACATTGGAAATGACATAAAATACTCAAGAGTATTATCCAGACCGAAAAAAACCCCACAGATTTTATCTGGATTTAAATATGTATTTAATTGTGAAAAGAGCTGAACTTTGTTTATGTCACTGTAAATTGGTTCAGTTATTCTGTAATAAAGAGAAAATGTAATCATTTTTTAAAAATTAAAATATAATTGAATGGTGGGACAAGTATATCATTGATTTAGTCTTAGGTGAGCAGACTGGACATAAAATTTTAAGAAGTCTGTATAAGGATCAGTAATAGATACATTAGAAACAAACACCAGTCTTGTTTCCCTTGGTGTTATGCCCTTTTGTGTAGCGGCTCTCATGCACTCCGATAATTATAAAGAACTGTATGAAAACTTTATGGACTCAGTTGCAGGGCTGTCACCAGGGGAAACAGGTGATACTATTGTACCTTACTCAGCCTCAGTAGGGGAACCAGCCCAGAGGCATTAATGGAAGAAGGTTTTTAGAGTGTTTCCATTGAGCAGCTAGCCACTCACTGCCATGGAGAGAAGGGGTCTGGCAAGGGGCAGTACAACTTAGTACCAGACTCAGAGACTGCCTCCTTAAGGGCAGAGCGCACTGCACAAGCTTCCTACCCTCTTGTTGCTTCTCCAAGGATCTGCCTGCTTTCCAAGTCTCAATCCCTGGACCCCTGTCTTTGGATACAGAAGTTCCTTGGGGAGAAGGAATAAAGTTTCTTTAGTGGTCCAGCTCTTGTGCAACCCTTTCCTTGGCCCTGTGTGGATCTGATTAGGGAGTCTGACTCCTGCCTTATTCCATGGGGTGGAAAAGACTGTAGAAGGAGTAGATGTGGAGGATGATTGTGTGAGGAGGGAGGGGCATTCATGGGAGTGTTGAGACTACAAGAAAAGAGGAAAGAGAAAGCATAAACCTGCAAGAGTCGAGGGGGTGTCTCTACCTCTTGTTATAAACCCAAAAATTCTGGTTGCACTCTGCTCATTGGCAGAGGCAAAGACTGATCATGCCTGTTGTCATGTAATACAATGGAAGGCAGCTTGCTTACACTCAGGCTGTGACTTGGATTCAGGTTTATGAGGTGCTTTCATTGCAGTTTTAGTGCTTACTCTGCAAGTGTCTGAATCTCAAACCTCTTGATTGTATGGAAGCAACATACTGAACTCCTTTTACATCGGTTCCCCAATACTACCTCTTTAATGTCAGTTTGCAGTCCTTATATCTAGGTGAATTTATACAAAGAAGAGGGATCCAAAAATTGTAACTGGGAGGAGATGGCAGCTGAAATCATGACAGGGTTTATGAAACAGAGACATCTACTGGTTAAGTTTTTGGGGGCAATGTTTTATTTTGGTTTTTGTAACTTCACAATGCAGAGTTCTGGCCTGGTTTTTGTTGAATATTATTATTATTAGCCTTCTCCGTTTGTTGAGAGGCTGATGTATGGCTTCATACAACTCATGCACATGTCAAATCTGATATTTCCCATGAATTATTAATTTACAGAGCAATATTCTTAATATGTGCAATCTTGCGATTTTAAACTTTCTTATTTTGCAGTGTTTTTCAAAATACATGGTGAAGATTAAACATTTATTGTAACCCAGGATCATAGAATATTGGGAGAACCTATATCCTGCGCTATGCAATATCAAGTCACTAATCCACAATGTGTAATGGGCAGAAATGTCTCCATGTAGCCACTGAATTTGATTACTGAATTCCCTATTAAGTTTTGGTGGATAGGATAAATGTATTTATGGTCAGCACTGTCTTCAATGGAGTTATGCTGAGGAGAAAATTAGTTTGTTTATTCTCTAAATCCTAAATTATGAGTGAAGGGAGAATTCATCAAACAATGGTGCAAGGCCCCAAAGGAAGCTGTGAACACTGCCTTTGGTGTTCACAAAGTGTTTGTATTTTTTCATGACATGTAGGTAAAGTAATTAGAGGAGAAGCTCATGAGGTCTGAAAGTTTAAATGTATTCAGATAAACAACAAGTGTGATTGCTTATCTAAAATTTACCCAGATTATCCATGTTTTTTGTATCTGCAAAAATGGTCTGGAATTCTCATGAGAACAATTTTGTATGTGTTTGTCAATATCTCCCTACTCCAGTCAGTCCAGAAATACTGGAAGATAATTCTTCCTAATATTGGGAGAAAAGTCATTTTTATGTTTTGTTCCAGGAGAGATTTGCAAAAAAAATTAAATCATTTTAAGAAAATTCTAACTGAACATTTTCAGATTTAAAACAAGATTTAGTGATCATATGGATTATGTTTTTGATGAAGGTTCAGGTTAGTTCTTACTTCCACTGAATTTAATTTAAAATGAATTTAAAAGAATTAGGAAAACAGTTGTCTGCTTCAGAAAGTTTGAAAGCCTTGATCCAATCTGCAAAGATACCAAATGCGAGGTATTTGAATTCCAAATAGTTATTTGTCCTTAAACCGGATTCTGACTTCCCGAAACCAGGTCTCTTGCATGCATCAGCAGAAGCTCATTTGCCCCTATGGTGATGAGGGCCATGTAAACAGGTAGGCAGGTAAATAGATCGATAGACAGATCTCTTTTATTTCCTTGGGTTATGTTTAATTTCAGAGTCTCTTAATTCATGATAACCTCAAATGGAAAAAAATAGTTGATATTCCTGACATCAGTTAAAATATAGTGACATGATGATGATTTAGATTTCTCCACCATAACATTGTGACTGATACATCATTTTCCAGAGGAGCAAAATATCATTTAAAACCATAAGCAGGAAGACATTCTCTACCAAGCCTTCATCTATCCATACTCATTCTGTTTTGTAAAGTAAGCACCAGCTGTGGCTCACCTCTTTAAATATATGTTATAGTCATGACTGATGTCACTCTTTGGGGTTAAGCTAGGGCAGCAGAAGCTAGTTCGGGTCTAATTGTTGAAATGTATGGTTAGTTCAAGTTAAACAATAGATCTCTGGAAAAAAGGGTGCTGAGTTGTGAAAAGAGTGTTGTTTTGGACCTAGTTTCCTGAATAGCCTTGTTAAAGTCCATGGCTGATGTATGCTAAGCAGGGCCAGGCAGTATGTGTAGAGAAAGGGAGGGCAGGCCAGCTGAGTGGGCACATCATTCTCTGAGCGAGGGCATACACTTTGATGGCTCCTTTGGAGGTATGAGTGAAAGCCAAACCTCTGTTCCTTTTTTTTTTTCATTTCTGCCATGCAAAGATAATCGGGTTTATGTAAAGTATGTGTGCTCTTTTGACAGTCCACGATATCTCATTAATTCAATCACACCAAACACCATTGTTCCCAAAGTGTTTGAAATGCGGATAGGGATGGAGGCTTTTTTAATCCTGTCAATCAATGTTAACATTTTTCTTGCAGTTGCCATGGCCAGGGCCAGAGTTCATGAAAACGCAGAATAAGAGCCAACAAAACAAGAATAAAGACTTATTTGAGATACTCTTTTTAAAGGACATCTACCATGCACAAAACATGGGAAGTAAATGTAGACAAGTTTGGACACTATGGCTCACTGAGAGGAAAAAGAGGGAAAGAAGAATCTGAAAATCAAATAGGCCTATAAAAACTTGACCCAAGAGTCTCTGGGAAAAACCCGATGAATTGCTCCCTAGTAGAACAATGTTCTTTCTTTCGTGCGTTCTTCAGTAGTACAATGCTCAATATATTATAACACATGCCACTGATGTCTTTACACTGTTGTAAGCCAGCTCAGACCAACGGAATGCTGATAGGGGACAACAAGAGATTGTGCTGTGGTAATTCTCTCTTTCTCCTGCTCTGCTACAAACAAGCACTGGGAAAATTATTCATGCATATAGACCAACAAAGGAGAGATGGGAGATTTGCGATGTCATGCAGTGAGATCATGTGACAAACTTTAAACTAAAACCCATGAATTTACCCTTTGAGACAATGTAAAATTACCAATTTATCTTTATGAATGTAACAACTCAAATGTCTTATTACACTTGTGGAAATCATGGCCATTTTGGGACTGTTGTACAGATTAATGAGACCACAGTGTACATGCTAAACAAAGAAACAGGACAATAACATAATTATGTGACTTTCACAGCTACAAATGGAAACTCTTAAATTAGATTTTCTACATCTCCTCTGCCTTCTAATAGGCCCCAAATACAGTTATATTTTATTTTTCCTCTAATGAACTGAAAAATATATAACAAAACATTCATATATTCAATAGTAGATTTTCTCTAAATATATGCAGAACTGTTTTGGCACCTATATAGTATAGATCAGGGGTCAGAAACCTATGGCAATTTTTAATGGCCCACTGCTGGCAGCTGCTGGCCCTGCTCAAGCAGGGTCGATGGGCAGGACCCCAGCAGGCAGCAGTGTGCTATTAAAAATCCTGCCTGGCCCAGCCCGCTCTTCTCTGCCCACTGCCTACCACTCTCTCTGGCAGGGCAGGGCAGCCTCCACAGCAGCCTCCACTGGCAGCCAAGCTCCCCCTTCCCACGCCTTTTCCCCCAGCATGCTGCGTCGTGCCCTGCCTCCTCTCCCTCCCTGCTGCCGATGGCCCTTGTAAGGGAGGGGAGAAGAGGAGCCACAGCACCCTCGCTGCTCAGCCTGCTGCCAGTCTGGGGTCCCAACCCCTGGCCCTGCTCAGCCCACTGCCGGTCTGGGGTTCTGGCTGCTGGCCCCTTGCCAGCCGGGGTTCTGGCTGCAGGACCTGCTCAGCTCACTGCCAGCCTAGGTGAATGGAACCCCAGGCCAACAGTGGGCTGAGCAAGCCAGCAGCATAAGATCAGCATTTTAATTTAATTTTAAATGAAGCTTCTTAAACATTTTGAAAACCTTGTTTACTTTACATAGGATAATAGTTTAATTATATAATATATAGACTTATAGAGAGAGACCTTCTAAAAAATGTTAAAATATATTATTGGTATGCGAAACCTTAAATTAAAGTGATTAAATGAAGACTTGGCACACCACTTCTGAAAGCTTGCCCCCCCTGGTTACTCGGGGGTTGTGCCGTATGATTGGAGGATTGCTAATGTAGTTCCTATTTTTAAGAAAGGGAATAAAAGTGATCCGGGTAATTATAGGCCTGTTAGCTTGACGTCTGTAGTATGCAAGGTCTTGGAAAAAATTTTAAGGGAGAAAGTAGTCAAGGACATAGGGGTCAATGGTAATTGGGACGAATTGCAACACGGATTTACTAAAGGTAGATCGTGCCAAACCAATCTGATCTCCTTCTTTGAGAAGGTGACGGATTACTTAGATAAAGGAAATGCGGTAGATATAATTTACCTAGATTTCAGTAAGGCGTTCGACACGGTTCCGCACGGGGAACTGTTAGTCAAATTGCAAAAGATGGGAATGAATATGAAAGTTGTTAGTTGGATAAGGAACTGGTTAAAGGGGAGACTCCAGAGGGTCGTATTGAAAGGTGAATTGTCAGGCTGGAAGGAGGTCACTAGTGGAGTCCCTCAAGGATCGGTTTTGGGACCGATCTTATTTAACCTTTTTATTACGGACCTTGGCACAAAGAGCGGGAATGTGCTAATAAAGTTTGCGGATGACACGAAGCTGGGGGGTATTGCTAACACGGAGAAGGACAGGGATACTATTCAGGAAGATCTGAACCACCTTGTTAACTGGAGTAATAGGAACAGGATGAAATACAATAGTGAAAAGTGCAAGGTTATGCATTTAGGAACTAATAATAAGAATTTTGGATATACGTTGGGGGTGCATCAGTTGGAAGCGACAGAGGAGGAGAAGGACCTTGGGGTGCTGGTTGATAGCAGGATGACTATGAGTCGCCAATGTGATACGGCTGTTAAAAAAGCAAATGCGATTTTGGGATGCATCAGGCGGGGTATTTCCTGCAAGGATAAGGAGGTGTTAGTACCGTTATACAAGGCGTTGGTGAGACCCCATCTGGAATACTGTGTGCAGTTCTGGTGTCCCATGTTCAAGAAGGATGAATTCAAACTGGAACAGGTTCAGAGACGGGCTACAAGGATGATCCGAGGAATGGAAAAACTGCCTTATGAAAGGAGACTCAAAGAGCTTGGCTTGTTTAGCCTGGCCAAAAGAAGGCTGCGGGGGGATATGCTTGCTCTATATAAATATATCAGGGGGGTTAACGTTAGGGAGGGAGAGGAATTATTTAAGTTTAGTACTAATGTAGGCACGAGGACGAATGGGTATAAACTGGATATTAGGAAGTTTAGACTTGAAATTAGACGAAGGTTTCTAAACATTAGGGGAGTGAAGTTCTGGAACAGCCTTCCGAGGGAAGTAGTCGGGGCACAAGACTTTCCTGGCTTTAAGACAAAGCTCGATAAGTATATGGAGGGGATGTTATGATAGGATTGTCAATTTGGGCAATTGATCTTGGATTACCACCAGATAGGTCTGCTCAATGATCTGCGGGGAGATGTTGGATGACATGGGAACTGAGTTACTGCAGAGAATTCCTTCTTGGGTGCTGGCTGGTGAGTCTTGCCCACATGCTCAGGGTTTAGCTGATCGCCATATTTGGGGTCGGGAAGGAATTTTCCTCCAGGGCGGATTGGCAGGGGCCCTGGAGGTTTTTCGCCTTCCCCTGCAGCATGGGGCACGGGTCGCTTGCTGGTGGTTTCTCTGCAGCTTGAGGTCTTCAAACCAGTTTTGAAGATTTCAATAACTCGATCCTGGGATAGGGGTTGTTATAAAATTGGATGGGTGGGGTTCTGTGGCCTGCCTTGTGCAGGAGGTCAGACTAGATGATCAGATTGGTCCCTTCTGACCTATTAGTCTATGAGTCTATGAGTCTATGTTCTTCTTCGAGTGATTGCTTATATCAGTTCCAGTTAGGTGTGTGCATGCACCGCGTGCACGGAAGTTGGAAACTTTTCTCCTAGCACCTACCCATTGGGCTGGCTGGAGAGCCCCCTGGAATGGCACCGATGTGGCTTTCTATATAAGACCCTGCCGGCCCAACCTCCCTTCAATTCCTTCTTACCGCTCGTGATGGTTGTTGGAACAATAGTCTCTTGTTTCTCAAGTGCTCCACTAATCCCTAGCTTATCTTGATTATTACCATTGTTAGTTAATTGTTAATAGTTAGTGTTAAGTGTTTTCTCTGTGGTGTTAAGTGTAGTTTAGTAGTAGAGGGCAGTTTCGTACTCAACAACTGCCATGTGGGGCTCTGGGGCATGCCGCCCCAGGGCTTCAAGCCTTGCATGTCTTGCAACAAGCCCATGCCTACGGGCAATCCCCACGACTCCTGCCTTAAATGTCTGGGGGAGGGCCATCAGGCTGACAAGTATAAAATTTGTAAGGAGTTCAAGCCCTGGACAAGAAAAGAGAGGGAAATTCAACTCAAGCAACTCCTCATGGAGTCTGCACTAAGGCCCTCTCAAGACGCGGGCACGAGCGCCTCAGTGCGCAGTGCTCCGCCAGCAGTACCAGTTATGGCACCGCAGAAGATTCCGTGCCACTTTGGGACCGGCGATCTCCGATATCCCAAAAACGCCCGCCTCGGCACCGTTCCCATTCCCCAGTTGCTGCAAAGAAGCAAGCCTTGGGAGGACCCCTCGTTAGGGCCGAAGCAGTTATTCCAGCCCTGACCAAGCAACAAGCCAGCCCAACACAAGGGACTGTGCAAGTGGATGAGATCACATTGCCTTCCACCCTGGATAGCTTCGAGGCTGCCAGAGGGCTCATCGAAATGACAGCTCCAGTACCCCCGGCCCCAACACAGCCTCAGTCTGAGCTCCAGTACCATCCAAAGGCAAACTGGTGATGTTTGGACTGTCAGACCCCAGACCAGCATCTCCATGCTGCTCGGAGTCGCGGTGTCATTCCAAGTCCCGGCACCATCCCAGGTACCAGCCTGACTCATGACACCAGTTAAACTCACCGTGCTGGTCCCACAGTCCCAACTCTCGGAGCCATTCCTGCTCGAGATCGCCTTCAACTGCTGGAACATGGTCCCACTTGAGGTCTGGGTCACGCTCAGTGACCTCGTGGCACCGTTCAGACCAACGCCATTCAGAGCACCGAGTCCCATGTCGACTGTCGCCGCGGCACCGACCTGTGGCCCGACGCCAATCCGCTTCACGGCACCGCTCTCCTTCATGGCACCACTCTCCTTCTCAGCACCACTCTCCTTCGTGGCACCCCTCCTCTTCGCAGCACCGCTCTCTGTCTCGGCACCGTTCCTCATCACCTTGTGTCGCCGATCTCCACATGACCCACAGCTGCCAAGGGACTCGCTCAATTCTTGCACTGCTCCATCTTGGCCATCGCGTTCTCAATCCCCTTCTGGCAGGTCGGGGAGAGCTTCAGGGGTTTCAGGCAGTCTCCAATTGGGCCCGGGAAATCTTGGTCAAGACCCGCCAGCACCCAACTGGTAGCCCCAGTGGCAAATTTGGACTCCCTGGGTATATCACCAGGCCCAGGGCACCCCCCTGGTGGCCTGACCATTGTCACGCTCAGACACCCGACCTCCTAAGGTGACCCTCATCCGTCCCCCTCCGGACACAGACCAATCCACTGAGTCAGCACGTGTGGTAGCGGTTACCCCAGTCGCCCAAGAAGAGCTACCCATGGCTGACCAGGACACTATCTCCACCCCAGCTCTTCTGGTGGAGTCGTCTTCGTCCTCCCCTGATGAGGCTGTGGCTTGCACGTTCATGTCTGGCCCACCTCCAGTCGAATGTAGGGTCCTACAAGAATTGCTTAGGCGTGTGACCCTTAATATGAACCTCCAAGTTGAGGAGGTTGTGGAGGACAAGGATCCTATGGTGGACATTTTAGGCCCGGAAGGGTCTTCCAGGGTGGCCCTTCCCATGAATAAGACTATTCAAACTAATGCCAAGACTCTCTGGCAAACCCTGGTCTCCATCCCTCCCACAGACAAAGGGGTGGAAAGAAAATACTTTGTCCCCACCAGGGGCTATGAATATCTTTTCACCCACCCCACTCCGTGCTCCCTTGTGGTGGATGCAGTGAACGCCAGAGAAAGGCAAGGCAAACAAGGACCTGCTCCCACATCAAAGGACGCTAAATGGTTGGACTATTTTGGGAGAAAGGTTTATTCTACTGTGAGGTCTCTCACTACGGATCGCTAACCAGCTGGTGATCCTCGGTATATACAATTTTAACTCTTGGTCTGCGGTCCTCAAATTCTAATACCTTCTCCCAGCAGAGGTGTGTACAGAACTGGGGGCCACTGCTGAAGAGGGTAAATTGGTTGCTCAGACCTCCCTTCAGTGTTCCCTGATGCTGCGGATGTGGCTGCACACACTCTGGCATCAGGTATCACCATGCAGCTGAATGCCTGGCTCCAATCTTCTGGACTCCTGCTGGAAGTTCAGCACCCCATCCAAGATCTCCCCTTTGATGGTCAGGGCCTGTTTGCGGAGCAAACTGATGTCCACTTTCATACCTTAAAGGACACGAGAAACACCATTAAATCCTTTGGTATGCATACCCTGGCTAATCAAAGAAAGCCGTTCAAACTACAAACCACCCAACAACGCCCTTCCCACCTAGACCCAGGCAGGACTTTTCTTGTCAGAGAAGCAGATGCTCCTGAAGAAGACCATCTCGTCCTCCCTCGGGGCAGGGCCAAGGGCAATCCAAGCTGTCCCCAGGCTCTAAGCACCCTTTTTGAAGGTGCGCCCGAGGACGAAGTACCTGCTCTCACCCCCGATAATTATCCCTTTCTGAACCATCTATCCCATTTCTACCATGCCTGGTTCCCTATTACATCGGACCACTGGGTCCTCTGTGCAGTGCAGATGCGATATTTTATCCATTTCCTCTCCATCCCGCTCTCCCACCCTTCTTCCCTGTCCCTCCTCAGGGAAACTTCTCATAAGCAACTCCTCGTTCAGGAGGTACAATCCCTCCTTGCCCTACGGGCAGTGGAGGAAGTCCTTCAGGAGCTGTCATAAACAGATAAGAAAAGTTAATAGCACAGAAGTACTTTATATCTCTTTGACTATAAAGGGTTAACAAGTTCAGTAAGCCTGGCTGTCACCTGACCAGAGAACCAATCAGGAGATAGGATACTTTCAAATCTTGAGGGAGGGAAGTTTCTGTGTGTGCTGTTAGATTTTGGTTGTTGTTCTCTCTGGGGGCTCAGAGGGACCAGACGTGCAACCAGGTTTCTCTCCAATCCCCCGATACAGGTTCTTGTAGATCCAGAATAGTGAGTACTAGGTAAATAAAGCGAGTTAGGCTTATGGTTGTTTTCTTCATTTACAAATGTGTATTTGGTTGGAAGGAGTTCAAATGTGTATTTGGCTGAAAGGAGTTCAAATTGGTATTTTGCTGAAAAGATTCTAATTTGTACTTGTATACTTAGACTGGGAGGGTATTCCCAGTGTCTATAGCTGAAAGACCCTGTACCTATTCCATTTTAAATTTACAAAACTTATTTTTACTGTTTTTCTCTCTTTAATTAAAAACTTTTCTTGTTTAAGAACCTGATTGTTTTTTTATTCTGGTGAGACCCCAGGGGACTGGGTCTGGATTCACCAGGGAATTGGTGAGGAGAAAGGAGGGAAGGAAGAGGGAGAGAGGCTGATTTCTCTCTGTGCCAGGATTATTTTCTCTCAGGGAGAATCTGGGAGGGGAAGAGAGAAGGAGGAGGGAAGGTGCATTTTCCTCTCTGTTTCAGGATTCAAGGAGTTTGAATCACAGTGAACTTCCAGGGTAACCCAGGGAGGGGAAGCCTGGGAGAGGCAACGGTGAAGGAAAGGGTTTACTTTCCTTGTGTTAAGATCCAGAGGGACTGGGTCTTGGGGGTCCCCGGGCAAGGTTTTGGGGGGCCCAGAATGTACCAGGCACTGGAATTCCTGGTTGGTGGCAGCGCTACGGTACTAAGCTGGTAATTGAGCTTAGAGGAATTCATGCTGGTACCCCATCTTTTGAACGCTACGGTTCAGAGTGGGGAATTGTACCATGACAGGAGCTCAGGGGCAAAGGTTTCTACTCCCACTATTTCCTTGTCCCCCAAGGCAAAGGAAGGCCTAAAAACCATTCTAGACTTCAGGGAGCTCAACAAACACATCGTCAACCTAAAGTTCCATATGGTCTCATTAGCCACTATCATTCCCTCTCTGGATCCAGGAGACTGGTATGCTGCCCTCAATATGAAAGACACCTACTTTCAGTTCACAGCCCTCCCATTCAGCTTGTGCACAGCCCCCACGTCTTTACCAAGTGCATGGTGGTCATGGTGGCTGTCCTTCACTGACACCACATGCAAATCTTCCTGTACCTCAACGACTGGCTCATACGGGGCCAGTCTCACCAACAAGTCCAGTCTCAAGTACAACTGGTCATGAACATGTTCAGTTGCTTGGGCATCATGCTGAACATCAGCAAGTCTATCCTTTCCTCTACTCAAACAATAGAGTTCATCGAGGCAGTCCTGGATGCAAACCAAGCGAGTATTTTCCTCCCAGAGGCCCGATGCCTAGCTATAGCAAGTATAATTACCAGCCTCTGCAATTTTCCCACTACCACAGCAAGGCAGTGTCTCAGGTTGCTGTGTCACATGGTGTCCTGTACCTACATGGTGCAACATGCCAGGCTAAGACTCAGGACTCTGCAGGTGTGGTTGATGTCAGCCTATGAACCAGGATGCAACAGCCTAGAAATGGTCCTCAAGGTCCCAAAGTGCACATTCGCCTTGCATGCCAAGCCTTCCTTCCCCACTTGCAGGACCACTGTGTAGCAGTCCTAATGGGCAACACCATGGCCACGTTCTACCTGAACAAGCAAGGTGGATCCCGCTCCTCGCCGCTCTGCGAAGAACCCCTTCTTCCATGGGACTTCTGCTTAGCCCACTCCATCTCCCTTCAGCCTCGTACCTCTCAGGTGTCCAGAACAGACTTGCGGACAGTGTGAGCAGGCATTTTCTCACACACGAATGTTCGATGCCTCTGGACATCATTCACTCCTTCTTCCTCATCTGGGGGTTTCCCCAAGTCAACTTGTTCGCTTCGCAGACCAACAGGCAGTGCCCAGCCTTCTGTTCCTTACAGGGTCACAGCCCGGGCTCGATAGCGGACACTTTTCAGATTGCGTGGTTGGGCCAGTTGCTTTATGCCTTTCCACTGTTCCCGCTGGTCTGCAAGGTGCTCCTCAAGGTCCGCTGTGACAAGGCAGATGTCATACTGGTAGCCCCTGCCTGGCCGCGCCAATGTTGGTACTTGATCCTGCTGGACCTGTCAATTCTGGCTCCCCTACATCTCCTTCTCAGCCCCGACCTCATCTCTCAGACGCACAGTTGCCTCCTGCACCCGGACCTTCCATCGCTCCACCTCACGGCCTGGAAGATCCTTGGCTGAACGAGGTTGAATGCACCTGTTTGGACTCGGTAAGGCGGGTGCTCCTCGAAAGTCACAAGCTGTCGACTGGGCCTACCTACGAGGCTAAGTGGAAGAGGTTTTCCTGCTGGTGCACACAGCGGCAGGTGTCACTGCTCCATGCTTTGATCCTGTGCATCTTGGACTACCTGATGTTCTTAAGGAATCAGAACCTAGCTTTTGGATCCCTTAAGGTCACTCAGTATTGGCACACCCAGCCATGTGGCATTTCCTCAAAGGTCTGGAGAAAGTCCATCCTCCAACAAAGCCACCCGTGCCTGCGTGGGACCTTAACTTGGTCCTCTCCTGCCTTAAGGGCCCTCCTTTTGAGCTGCTGACTTCCTGCTTACTTCTCTATCTCTCCTGGAAATTTTGCCTTCCTAGTGGCCATCACTTCCGCACATCAGGTGTCTGAACTATGGGCTCTCAAGTGTGAACCGCCCTATATTGTTTTTCATAAAGATAAGGTTCAACTAAGACCCCACCTGGCCTTTCTGCCAAAAGTTGTGTCCCGCTTCCATGTAAGCCAGGATACCTTCCTGCTGGTTTTCTACCCAAAACCGCATGCTGACTCTCAGGAAAAACGTCTCCATTCTCTGGATGTTAGAAGGGCACTCACCTTCTATATAGACCAAACAAAGCCCTTCCGTAAAACAACCCAGTTATTTGTCACCATCATGGAGCGGATGAAAGGTGCTCTAGTTTCCTCTCAGCGAATATCTTCGTGGATCACGGGATGTATTTGTGCCTGCTACAAGTTGGTGAATGTCTCTCTGCCTGCTGTTATGGCTCACTCCACGAGAGCTCAGGCATCGTCAGCTGCCTTTCTGGCACACATCCCTTTCCAGGAAATCTGCAGGGCTGCCACATGGTTCTTGGTTCACACCTTCACTTCTCATTATGCCATTGTTTAGCATTCTTGGGATGATGTGGCATTTGACAAAGGATTCTTCAATCTGCATTTCCTTAACTCTGACCCCACCTCCAAAGTAAGGCTGGAGAGTCACCTAAATGGAATTGATATGAGCAATCACTCGAAGAAGAAAAAATGATTACTTACCTTTCTTAACTGTTGTTCTTTGAGATGTGTTGTTCATATCTATTCCATTCTCCTTCCCCTTCCTCTCTGTCGGAGTAGCCAGCAAGTTGGAACTGAAGGGGGGTCAGGCCGGCAGGGTCTTATATAGAACGCCATATCGGCACCAATCCAGGGGGCTCCCCAGCCAGCACAACGGGTAGCTGCTAGGGGAAAAGTTTCTAACTTCCATGCACTGGTATAGATATGAGCTGGAATAGATACGAGCAACACATCTCGAAGAAAAACCATTACAAAAAGGTAAGTAATCGTATTTTCTTCTTCGAGTGATTGCTCATATCAATTCCAGTTAGGTGACTCCTGTCATAACTTTAGTTCCAGATTTGGACCTTAGCGTCCAAAATATGGAGGTTAGCATGAAAACCTCCAAGCTTAGCTACCAGCTTGGACCTGGTACTTGCTGCCACCACCCAAAAAATTAGAGTGTTTTGGGGCACTCTGGTCCCCCTGAAAAACCTTCCCTGGGGACCCCAAGACCCAAATCCCTTGAGTCTCACAACAAAGGGAAATAATCCTTTTTCCCTTCCCCCCTCCAGGTGCTCCTGGAGAGATACACAGACACAAGCTCTGTGAATCCAAACAGAGTGACTCCCCCTCTCCGTTTCCAGTCCTGGAAACAAAAAGCAATTTCCTCTTCACCCAGAGGGAATGCAAAATCAGGCTAGCAAATCCAACACACACAGATCTCCCCCTGATTTCTTCCTCCCACCAATTCCCTGGTGAGTACAGACTCAATTTCCCTGAAATTTCCCAGAAAAGAAAACTCCAACAGGTCTCAAAAAGAAAGCTTTATATAAAAAGAAAGAAAAATACATACAAATGGTCTCTCTGTATTAAGGTGACAAAATACAGGGTCAATTGCTTAAAAGAAATATGAATAAACAGCCTTATTCAAAAAGAATACAAATCAAAGCACTCCAGCACTTATATTCATGCAAATACCAAAGAAAAGAAACCATATAACTTACTATCTGATCTCTTTGTCCTTACACTTAGAAACAGAAGACTAGAAAGCAGAAACTACTTCTCCAAAGCTCAGAGAAAGCAGACAGACAGAAAACAAAGACCTCAGACACAAAATTCCCTCCACCCAAAGTTGAAAAAATCCGGTTTCCTGATTGGTCCTCTGGTCAGGTGCTTCAGGTGAAAGAGACATTAACCCTTAGCTATCTGTTTATGACAACTCCCAAGCCATTTTTTATTTTTTTTATATTCTTGCGCACCTTTTAATTTTCATTTTTACAAACTCTAATCCTCCTAGAGTTAATTTTGTAGCTGCTGGTACTTTTTCTGTGACAAGAAGAGCAAGGTAGACAGGCTTCTTAGAAACTTTTATCTATGTCACTTTAAGCTTTGACCAACAAGAAGTGCTCCAAAGATCAAAAAAGCAAGTACCTTAGTTTTTAAACTTCAAGAGTACTCTTACTTTTCTATGCTAGATCTCTACTGGCCTATGGGGTATGAATTTTCAGGTCAGTGCAGCCTGACATGGCACAGAAAACATCTGCTGCATGGCACACAAGAGCAGCCACCATGCCAGGGACAGATCATTGAAGGATAAGAGCTAATGTAATCCTTGGATGGATTACAGGGCGCAGTGAGTAGGAGTAGGGAGTAGGGAGGTGATTTTACTTCTTTATAGCACATTGGTGGAACACTGTGTACAGTTCTGGCATCCACTTTTAAAAAAGATGTTGAAAAATGTGAGAAGGTACAGCAAAGAGCAAAAAATGATTCAAGGGCTGGAGAAAATGCCTTAACAGTGGGGAAATTAAGGCGCTCAGTCTGCTTAGTTTATGAAAAAGAAGATTGAAAAGTGACTTGATTACATTGTATGAGTACCTTCACAAGTAGGAAATATCAGGTACTAAAGGGCTTTATAATCTAGAGGAAAAGACATCACAAGAACCAATAGTTGGAATATGATGCCAGACAAATTCAAATTAGAAATAAGGCACAATTTTTTAACAGTGAGGGTGATATTAACCATTGGTACAAACTACCGAGAGAAGTGATGAATTCTCCATTTCTTGATGTCTTCACATCAAGACTGGATGCCATTCTAGAAGATATGGTTGAGTCAAACACAAGTAATTCATCTCAATACACAGATAACATTTAATAGCCTGGTTTCAGAGTAGCAGCCGTGTTAGTCTGTATCCGCAAAAAGACAGGAGTACTTGTGGCACCTTAGAGACTAACAAATTTATTTGAGCATAAGCTTTCGTGGGCTAGAGCTCACTTCTTCGGCTCGGAGGGTTTGCTGTTTCCAGTCCCCCCAGCTCAGGGCTGAAAGGCGCTGGCAACAAGTTGGTGACTTTTTTCTCTGAATGTCCCTGTGATCAGCTGAGACAGTCTCCTGGTTTGTTGCTGGTCACTTTGGCACCAGTGTCTTCTCTAACTGAAAAATTGCTGAATCTAGTGAAAAAATCACTAAGCTGGGAACACGGCTCCCTCAGTGATGGTGCTTGGGCTCAAGGTGGAGCTGAGGGTGGAACTGGGGATGGGGGAGGAGCTGGTGCTAGAGGCAGAGCTGGGCTGGGGGAAGAGAGAGAAAAAGGGTAGAGCTAGGCTGGGCGTGGAGCAGGGGGCTGAGATCACCTTTGGCTGGGGCCAGAGCTGGGCTGGAGGCAGATAGAGACTGCGTGGTGCTACCTCCCCGCCCCCAGTGGGGGCTGTCCTGTGCCCCGTCTCATGTCACCACCGGAAACACATCCACTCAATGATCATTCCCGGTTTACAATTACATTTTGATGCCAGCCAGTTTTCAATCCATTTACTATGTGCTGTATTCATTTTAAATTGTCCTAGTTTTTTAATCAAAATGTCATGTTTTAATCAAAAGACATGTAAATGTCTTACAGGTCTACATTTATTATATCAGCACTGTTACTTTTGTCAACCAAGTGTGTGATCTCATCAAAGAAAGAAATCAAGATAGTTTGATAAGATCTATTTCCATAAACCCATGTTGATTGGCATTAATTTCATTATCCTTCTTTAATTCTCTATTAATTGAGTCCCATATCAGCTGCTCCATTATCTTGCCCAGCATCAACGACAGGCTGACAGGCCTGTCATTACCCAGATGATCCTATTTACACTTTTTATAAATTGGTACTACATTAGCTTTCTTCCACTCTTCTGGAATGTCCCCAGTGCACCGAGATTATTGATAATCAACATTAATAGTCCAGTGAGCTCCTCAACCAGCTCTTTTAAAACTCTTGAATGCAAGTTTTCTGGATCTGCTGATTTAAAAATATCTAACTTTAGTTGTTTCTCTTTAACTTCCTCCAGAAATATTACTGCACTATATCATCTTTTTTTTACCCAAATACAGAACAGAAATATTTTGAACACTTCTGAATTATCATTGATAATTTTACCATTTCAATCTAGTAATGAACTAATATCATTGGCATGGTTCTTATTGTTATAAATATTTATACCTTATTGTCCTTAAATCTGCTGGTCATAGATTTCCCCAATTTCCCCTTTCTTCCATTTGTTTATATATATCATAGCTGCTGTAACAAGGTCAGGCCAGATGGCTACAGGAGAGTGATTGAAGGGAGATATATTAGCCCCAGGTTAAGTAGGTCCCCTTTCCATGGGTAAGGTAACAGGGAAGGTTCCAGAATAATCAGGCACTTTCTGGAAACAATTAAGGCAGCCAGGCTAATTAGAACACCTGCAGCCAACCAAGAAGTTGCTAGAATCAATTAAGGCAGACTAATCAGGGCACCTGGGTTTAAAAAGGAGCTCACTTCAGTTTGTGGTGTGCGTGTGAGGAGCTGGGAGCAAGAGGCGCAAGGAGCTGAGAGTGAGAGTGAGAGTGAGAGTGAGAGTGAGAGTGAGAGTGAGAGTGAGAGTGAGGTGAGAGTGAGAGTGAGAGGGAGAGTGAGAGGGAGAGGGTGTGCTGCTGGAGGACTGAGGAGTACAAGCGTTAACAGACATCAGGAGGAAGGTCCTGTGGTGAGGATAAAGAAGGTGTTTGGAGGCGGCTATGGGGAAGTAGCCCAGG
The DNA here is from genome assembly GCF_007399415.2 of Gopherus evgoodei. NCBI lineage: Eukaryota > Metazoa > Chordata > Testudines > Testudinidae > Gopherus > Gopherus evgoodei. The sequence continues at coordinate 124,096,044 of NC_044323.1, forward strand.
GAGTTATAGTTGTCTTGCAGCTGTTACAAGAGGTACTAAGACAGCTGCAATCCAGAGGGCCCTGGGCTGGAACCCAGAGTATAGGGTGGACCCAGGTTCCCCCCTAAACCTCCCAACTCCTGATCAGACACAGGAGGAGTTGACCCGAACTGTGGGTTCCACCAGAGGGGAAGATCTCTGAGGTGAGCAAATCTGCCAATAAGTGCAGGACCCACCAAGGTAGAGGAGGAACTTTGTCACACTGCCTTTACTAGAAATTAAATTGATTAAAATTTATACTGTCCTGAAATGGTTTTGAAATAATATTCTGGACATTGAACAATTATTTGTTGATGGAGTTTTTATGCCCAACTCTAGCAGATGGATCTCATTTATGAAAATATCTTCAGTTGAAAAATTCATGTATTAATGAGTCATTTCCTACATCCCCAAACCCTCCTCTCTAATCTCTCTCCCTAGGTTTATTTTCTGCTTTTCCCTCCCTACTCCCATTCGCACATGACTCTCCCTCTACTTCTGCTTGGTCCTAACTCTTTCCTCAGTTATTAGGTCATGATATGTCTATAGGACCATTTAGTCACTCCTCCCCTCCCATCTGTGCTGTTTCCAGCTGGTCTCACAGCAATCACCTGTGAGGCAGAGGGAGCTGGAGGCAGTTAGCAATCAGTTGTAGGGTAATAACTCACGATATTTGTACATGGGATTGTGACAGATGAGCTTTCTGGATCCATGGATCCAATCTTTGAGCTCTTGTGAGTACTCTATCAGCATGGCCCTTCATCCATTATTCCATGCTTATTCTGCCTGCAATAATAAAGCTGCACAAGTAAAATCACAAAAAGTCAAGACATAGAAAACTTAGGGTTCCAAAGGCAACTTTAATTTTGATGGGTTACAACTCCCATATATTCCCATCTATATGTGCATGCTATACATTTTATAGTAGACATTCTCTATATTGTATATTACACAATGTTAGATTAAACTGAAAATAACCAGAGGAAAACAGAAAAGAAAACACACTAGGCCAAATTAGAAACACAAGGGATTGAAACTCTCTTATACACCAGCATCCCTCGCTATAACGGCATCACTGCCTGTTTCAAATATCTGCAAAACAATGGACAACACTGAGATAAACACCTCAAACACATTGCCAAACTCATCCATTTCAACCTCACACATAACAACTTTACATTTAACAGTAAACACTTTTCCAAACCATGGAAACAAACATGGGTACTGGGATGACTTCCCAGTCTGACAACCTCTTCATAGATCACGTTGAGGAAGAATTTCTGGAAAAATGCACTATGAAACCAACGATACTGTCAAGGTTCCTTCCCCACTGAACTTTAGGGTACAGATGTGGGGACCTGCATGGACACTTCTAAGCTTAATTACTAGCTTAGGTCTGGTATTGCTGCCATCATACAGAATTTTCAGTGTCTGGATCACTCCCTTTCCCCCAAAATCTTCCCCTCCCTGGGTAGCCTTGAGAGACTCCTTCACCAATTTCCTGGTGAGTCCAGATCCAATCCCTTGGATCTTAAAACAAGGAGAAATTAACCATCCCCCCTCCTTTCTCCCACCAACTCCTGGTAGATCCAGATCCAACCCCCTTGGATCTAAAAACAAGGAAAAAATCAATCAGGTATTAAGAAAAAGGCTTTTAATTAAAGAAAACAAAGGTAAAAGAAAACCCTCTGGGAGAGATTAGCATACCAGCTACTTTCACAGACAACAGATTTCAAACACAGAGGATGTTCCCCTGGGCACAAATTTAGTTACACAAAAAAATACCCAAATACCCAATTTGAATCTACCTCTAATTGCATAAGACAGGTTACAAAGAAATAAACATAAACCTATTTATTCCTTTCTAAAACTTACTACTCTGATAAGAGGCTGGCTCCTTGATCTTTTTTCACTCTGGCTAAAACTGAAACTCTAAACAAAGGAAAAACTTCCTTCCTTCCTTTTAAAACATCTTGTTCCCCCATTGGTTCCTCTGGTCAAGTGTTAGCTAGGCTAGGTGAACTTTTTAACCTTTTACAGGTGAAAGAGGCATTAACCCTTAACCATCTGTTTATGACAGATACACCTGAGATATATCAATGATATTTTCTGAACAGACACCTGAACAGACACCTGAACTGCCTCGTAGATTTCTACTGCAACTTCAACAACCACCACCATGCATCAACATCTCTCTAGAACACTCGCACATCATGATCAGCTTGTACAATGGAACCCTACAGACAACTATATGGAAGAAACCCACAGATCACCACACTTACCTCCACAGATCCAGCAACCACCCCATAAATCTGTTATCTGCAGCGAGGCACTCAGATACCACAGAATACGCGAGGAGAATGTCCAGAATACACAACACACTTAAAACTGCCTTCACCAAACAAGGACACTCCATAAGAGAAATAAATCATAACATGTAAAGGCCGACCAAATACCCTGAGACAACATGCCTCAATACAGGAGAAAAAAACTGAGCGTATGCCCATACTTGTCTCCTACCATACCACACTGGAACCCATATGGGATATTATCAAACAATTGCAATCCATACTTAATGGGGACCATAACCTGAAATAATTTTTTCCTGAACCTCCTCTTCTGGCCTTCAAACAACCCCACCCTACTCTCGCTAAGCATATCATCAAAAGCAAGCTCCTCACAGACCAGGACACACCAACTCAAAATGGCATCAGACCCTGCCATAACAACAGATGTCAAAACCTGCAGATGCAAAGTGATCATTCCATATTGGATCTCTCATTCCTTACCCTGGAAGGAAACCTGCACAACACCTTCAAAAGACAAGAACTTACATTTATAAATCTGCTAGACACCAAAAATCATGGGGTCTACAGAGACAGTGGTTTTATGGCTCATTACAACAATTTGTAACCTACTAACCCTCCTTTATCCTATGACTTCAGAGATGTTAATTGCCCACTTCACTTTAACTGATCTCCTGCATCATGTGTTAACTGCTTATGCAAAACAGTGTGTCCCAGCTTGTATTGAGCTGTGATGCTCCAGTTACTTTTTCCACACCTGAAGAAGAGCTCTTTGTACCTTGAAAGGTTGTCTCTTCCACCAATAGAAGTTAGTCTAAAGATATTACCTCACTCACTTTGTCTATCTCATATCCTGGGATCAACACAGCTACAACAACACTGCAAACAATATAGGCCAAATTATGACATTTAGGCTACTGGCCCATGAGGAAAAATGGATATAGCTGGGCAATTTTTTATAATAGTTTATTTGTATAAATTACTAAATATTCAATGAAACAGCAATTGGAACTTGGTTCTCCTCTGACAGGTGACTGTCCTACCCACCAGGCTATAGAGTTATTCTTGTTCTCTTTTTCCTGGCCCAGTGACTCTTCAAGTGTTTTATAGAAAGTGGAATAGTTTCAGTAGAAGAGATTGAAAGATACCTGTCCCATAGCCAGTGATTAGGGCAATCTCTGGGGAGATGGGGAACATTTTTTCAAATCCCTTCTCCACATCAGGCAGAGGATGGAAGGGGAATTGAACATGTGTTACCCGCATCCTAGGTGGGTGCTGTACCCACTGGGCTAAAAATTTAAAGCTGAGAGGAGAGGAGAGGGAAATCCATCTCCTTCTCTTTCAGCTATTTTGTGACTCTAGCCCTTTAGAAATGCCCAGAAACAAAATGGTTTAGGTGAAATGAAACATTTTGTTTGACCCAAAATGGACTTCTTTGATTTGATGAGAATTCCAAGTTTGGTTCAACCCAAATAGTTTTTTTTAAAACTGCCAGACAATTGACATATTAGATATTCACCCATCTCTAGTAGTGGAGCTACCACCCCACATGTGGAACTCTGTGCATTGTGACCATCCCTGACCTCCCACATCCTCTGATGGCTGGGCAGGCTGCACAACCCTTTAGAATACAGCAGGCTGCTCCTTTTGGTGAGGCTGGCCCACTCCACAGGCTGGTGGACATAGTAGACCAGGTCATGGGATTCATGAAGTCTCCAGCAGAACACTGAGTGTCAGATTTTACTGGACGGAAGAATCCCATGCACTGCTACATGCTAGGAACTGACTGGCTAAGCAGCAGTTATGAAGAAAAGGACCTGGGGATTACAGTGGATGAGAATCTGGATCTGAGTCAGCAGTGTGCCATTGTTGCCAAGAAGGCTAACGACATATTGGGCTGTATTAGTTGGAGCATTGCCAGCAGATTGAGGGAAGTGATTATTCCCCTCTATTTAGCCCTGGGAGGCCTCACCTGGAGTACTGCATCCATTTTTGGGCCCCACACTACAGAAAGGATGTGGACAAATTGGAGAGAGTCCAGCAGAAGGCAACAAAAATGATCAGGGGGCTGGGGCACATGACGTACAAGGAGAGGCTGAGGGAACTGGGCTTGTTTAGTGTGCAGAAGAGAAGATTGAGAGGGGTTTGATAGCAGCCTTCAACTACCTGAAGCATGATTCCAGTAAGGATGGAGCTTGGCTGTTCTCAGTGATGGCAGATGACAGAACAAAGAGCAATGGTCTCAAGTTGCAATGGAGGAGGTCTAGGTTGGATATTAGGAAAAACTATTTCACTAGGAGGGTGGTGAAGCACTGGAATGGGTTACCTAGGGAGGTGGTGGAATCTCCATCCTTAAAGGTTTTTAAGGCCTGGCTTAACAAAGCCCTGGCTGGGATGATTTAGTTGGGATTGGTCCTGCTTTGAGCAGAGGGTTGGACTAGATGACCTTGTGAGTTCTCTCTAATCTTCTATGATTCTATGACAGTCCTATTGGAAACAGTGCAATTACTCTCAGAGTAGGTACAATTCATCGTGAGTAGTACTGGCAAAATCTGGCCGTGGAGGAGTTCCCTCGAGTAGATGGAGTGTAACTCTGATGGTCTTCTTGCACAGACAGCAAGAAGAAGATTCTTTTAATGCATTCCCAGCCTGTGCATGTGTGGAAAGACCTATCACAATCAGGCTCAACATCTGCAATAGTGGTGAGTAAATGGTGCCATTAGGACCTTAAATAAGCATTATCAGATTTACCTGATTTGAACTGTGAAGCATAAATGTATTTTAATTATTTTTTAAATAAAAAGAGAATAAATTTGCCTTTGCTTTATAATATTTGCATGTAAATGACTGTAGCTGGACTTCAGAGGTATCAGATCACTCTGATGAAAGGTGGGAAGAATGGATGAGATTTTCACTACTATTGTTAATCTAGAGCAGAAGTGGGCAAACTATGGCCCGCGGGCCACATCCAGCCCTCAGGACCGTCCTGCCCAGCTCCCGAGCTCCTGGCCTGTGAGGCTAGCTCTGGCCCTCCCTTGCTGTTCCCCCTTCCCCGCAGCCTCAGCTCAGTCGCTTTGCCACTGGCATGATGCTCTGGGAGGCGGGCTGTGAACTCCTGGGGCAGAGCAGCTGCAGAGCCTGGCCTGACCCAGTCTCTGTGCTGCATGGTGACGGTGGTGTGGCCCAGTTCCAGCTAGGCAGTAAGGCCGTAGAGCCAGGCAGCGCAGTAAAGGGGAATGGAGCGGGGGGAAGGGTTGGATAGAGGGCAGGGGAGTTCAGGGTCATGGTCAGGGGGCAGGGGTGTGGATAGGGGGTGGCGCGGTCGGGGGGGAACAGGGGGTTGAATGGGGTCGGGGTTCCAGGGGGGCAGTCAGGAAGGAGGGGGGGTTGGATGGGGCAACAGGGGGCAGTCAGGAGCAGGGAGAAGGGATGGTTGGATGGGGCAGGACCCCCTGTGGAGGCCATCAGGAATGAGAGGAGGGGTTGGATGGGGCGGCGATGGTCCAGGGGCAGTTAGAGAACAGGGAACCGGGGTGTGTGGATGGGGCAAGAATCCCAGCGGGGTGTGTGTGTCAGGGAATGGGGGGGTTGAATGGGGCAGGAGTCCTGGGGGGGGCAGATAAGAGGTGGGGGCCAGGCCACGACCCCCTCCCCTAACTGGCCTCCATACAATTTACAGACCCTCAGGCCAAAAAGTTTGCCCACCCCTGATTTAGAGACAGATGTCAAACAGTTTATTTTGTGATACTTGTATCTAATATTGTGATAGTTGCGTTTGAGATCAGTTTAACCCTTAAAACAATGAAAGTGAAGAATTTGCAGGTTATTGTAACAAATATAAACAATCAGAGATAGACCCTAAAATTGTGGAAGCCCTATATTTTCTCATGGTTATTATTTCTTTCTTTCCTTTTTCTTTCTCTGGCACCACTTTGATTTAGATGAATTTTCTGCTTGTATTTCAGTAAGGCTATGGCAATCTTCCTCTTGTATATTGTCCTAGATTCAGCCTTACAGTGGCAGCCTCTGGGTCTGTCAGATTATGCAAAGAGAAGGTGCAGTGATAAAAAAAATTGGATAGGATTTAGTTAAAAATACTAAAAAAATTTGCAGTTGCCTAGTGAGCATGTTCAAAAATATTTTAATAGCTTAATTAATGTATGTGTATATGTATATATATATGTACTAATAGTATATTAATATTAGCATTAGTATATTATTATTAGCAATATTTTCTCCCAAGCTCAGCAGAGGCATTAATCTTTAGTGAGGACTGTTTTCATGCATATGTAACTTTCAAATTTGTAGGGGGTTGTGCTTGTTTCTAATGTATTAAAATGCAGCAGTTATTTCTTTTAGTATAAAACTTGATTGGATTTTTTTGTGTAAATGGGGAAATATAAGTCTAAAAATTCTCTTAACTATTCGAAAAGAACTCAAAGTATTTTGCTTGATAATTAAAAAAAAAGAAAAAAAATCCCAAAATCTAAATTCATAATTAGAGAAGGACAAAGCATGGACAATTTCAGCTCAAAAGGTGAATGTCACTGAGAAGGTTATGAGCAATGAAGATGAGTTGTTTCATAGAACTATGCTACAATTTTAACTACAGTGAGAGCCACCAAGGGCTTGCTAGAATCTTTTCTATTCCAATTATAGAGGATATTCTCTCCTCCTTCCAGTATGTCTCCAAAACAATCTTCAAGATCCACAACCAATTTTTTCCCACTTTTATCACTCTTAGCTCACAAATTCCAATACTGAGGTTGCCAGCTTTGGGCTGAGTAAGATGCTCAGAACCTGCCAACTGATCTGAAGTTGCTACATCACCCCTAATCCATTTGAGCATCTGCCTCTGTGCCCTCCAAATCTCTGTTATTCCTGGAATCAAGAGAATAGGTAAACTAACCAGTCACTCCCACCCCAACCATGTTATCCTGGAAAATATTTTGTGAGCAATACTGAAGCTCATTATTACTTATGGTATCATAAATTTGGTATAAACAACTGAGGTTCACTATCTTAATTAACTGAAAAGCAAGGCTTCCTCAGGAGTCAAGCAAAAATGGGCCTAAATATTAGTGTGTTAGATCATGACCTCCCTCAGGAAAATGAATGGTAAGGGGCAGGTGGAGAGGAAAACTTCATGAAGTTCTTACAGATTCATAGACTTTAAGGTCAGAAGGGACCATCACGATGATCTAATCTGACCTATTGCACATTTCAGGCCACAGAACCTCATCCAGCCACTCCCGTAATAGACCCATAACCTCTGTCTGAGTCCTAAAGTTTTCAAATCATGATTGAAAGAATTGAAGTTACAGAGAATCCACAATTTAGTCTAGTTTAAACCTACAAGTGACCTGTGCCCCATGCTGAAGAGGAAGGCAACCCCCCCCCAGGGTTTCTGCCAGTCTAACCCGGGGGAAACTTCCTTGCCAACCTGAAATATGGTAATCTGTTAGACCCTGCAGACCTGTCTCTACTGGAAATACTTTGCTTGATGCATGCTAGGACTGCATTACCTTTTTTCACAACCCTATCACATTGGCAGCTCATAGCCATTCTGTGATCAACCGATACACAAAGGTCTTTCTCCTCCTCTGTCACTTCCAACTCATACATCCTTGGCTTATAGCAAAAATTCTTATTTGTTCCCAAATGCATATATATAGGAATGGAAGTCTTTTCATTGACTTTAATGTGTTTTGGATTAGAACTTGAGATGCTGTTGTGATGGTTGCAGTGTAAGAACCTAGATAAATATGTTAGAAAATGGCAGAGTATAACTAAAAGGAACAAAATACTATACATCTGAAAGTTCCAACAGCAAAATTATCCAAGTTATGTAGAATATTTATGATCAGCAAATCTCCCACTCCTCTTACTTGTATCATCAGATATTCTCTCAGCCATACTTTCACTTAGAGGCGTCTGCTAACACGAATAGCATGAATAATCAAGCAAGTTAGGTTGAAGATTCTGGGTTTTTTTTTAAAAAGGATACAGTTTTGAATTGCTTACAATGCAAATTATTGGAAAATTTTATTGAGCCTGAATCTGCCCAGAACTATGCCCCTTTTGTGGCAATCTTGCAGCACAAAGGGGTCATCCAGCTGCCCTAATGGACAGTTCGGAATTATCTTCATAGACCCAGAGATCAGAGATAGGCCAAGTTGAAATACAGCAGCTCTGACTCAGATGAAGAGCTAGCCTCATATTTTATCTGTCAGTTATTATCAATTTATCCTTGATTTGTGTAAGGATCAAGTGGGCAAATGAGAAAGAGGAGTGGCCCTCTATGTCAAAAATGACATTAACTATTTGCAAGTTACTAATAACTCAAAATAAAATGATCTTGAATACTTATGGATCAATGTCCTAACAGATAAAGCACAAGATGGATATTAATTGGTGTCCACTATAGAGCACCAAATCACACTAGGAAGCAGGATAATCAAGCTTTGAGCACCTATCTGAAATGTGTAGGGAAAACAGCTATGTAACAATTGGGAACTTCAGTTTGAGTGACATATGCTGGAAGTCTCATGCTCCAGTAATAAAACATCCATGGAATTTCTAAACTTTATAGACAACAATTTCCTGACTCAAAAAGTGATGGAGCCAACATGAACAATAAGGATTTTTTAAAAATATAATATAAGAACAAAAAGAATCCTGGCAATGGTGTCGAAAGGAAGACGTCTTCAATAAATATTTCTGTTCAGTATTTGGGGAATAAAAACAGATGAGATAGTCTACTAGTATATCTGTAGGATATTAAAGAGAAGCTATTACAGTTATACATTTTTAAATCAGCAAGTCCAGATAACTTGTATCCAAGAGTTTTAAAAGAGCTGGGGCAGGAGCTCATTGATCTGTTAATATTGATTTTCAGTAAGTCTTGAAGCACTGAGGAAGTGCCAGAAGACTGGAAGAAAGCTAATGTGCCTATTTTTTAAAAGTGTAAACAAGATGACCTGGGTAATTATAGGCCTGTCAGTCTATCTTTGATGCTGGGCAAGAAAAAAGAGAAGCTGACATGGGACTCGATTAATGAAGAATTAAAGGAAGGTAGTGTAAATAATGCCAATAAACATGTGTTTATAGAAAATAGATCTTGTCAGACAAACTTGATATATTTTTGATGAGATTATGAGTTTGGTTGATAAAGGCAATAGTGTTGATATAATATACTTAGACATAAGGCATTTGACTTAATACTGAACATATTAAATGGATTAAAAACTGGCTAAACAATAGGTCTCAAAATGTAATTATAATCATGGAATCATCACTGAGTGGATGTATTTCCATTGAGATCTCATGGGGATCGGTTCAAGGCCCTCCATTGTTTAACATTTGTATCAATGATCTGGATGAAACATAAAAACACTAATTTGCAGATGACCCCAAAAAATTGGGAGTGATAAATAATGAAAAGGATAGGTCACTTATTCACAGTCATTTGGATCACTCGGTAAAATGCCCATAGCTAAACAATATGTGCTTTTAATACAGCTCAGTGTAAATGTCCACGTCTGGGAACAAAATGTTTAGGCCAAGAGTCGGCAACCTTTCAGAAGCAGTGTGCCGAGTCTTTATTTGTTCACTCTAATTTAAGGTTTTGCATGCCAGTAATACATTTTAAGGTTTTTAGACGGTCTCTTTCTATAAGTCTATAATATATAACTAAACTATTGTTGTATTTAAAGTAAATAAAGCTTTTAAAATGTTTAAGACGCTTCATTTAAAATTAAATTAAAATGCAGAGCCCTCCTGGACTGGTGGCCAGGACTCGGGCAGTGTGAGTACCACTGATAATCAGCTCACGTATCACCTTCGGCACCTGTGCCATAGGTTGCCTACTCCTGGTTTAGGCCATGCTTACAGAATGAGTCACTCTGTCTTGGGAGGAAATGACTCTGAAAAAGATTTGGTGGTCTTGGTGGATGATCAGCTGAATGTGAGCTCCCAGTGTGACACTGTGGCCAAAAGAGCTGAAGCAATCCTCGAAGCCATAAACAGAGGAATCTAAAGTAGTAGTTGAAAGGATATTTTACCTCTATATTTGCACTGTTGTGACAGCTGGTGTAATACTGTGTCCAGTTCTGGTGCCTACAATTCAAGAAGGATGTTGAGAAATTGGAGAAGGTTCAGAGAAGAGCCATGAGAATGATTAAAGGATTACAGAACATTCCTTATAGTGATAGACTCAAGGAGCTCAATCTACTTAGCTTAACAAAAAGAAAGTTAAGGGTGACTTGATTATAGTCAGTAAGTACCTACATAGGGAATAAATATTTAATAGTGGGCTCTTCATTCTAGCAGGAAAAGGTGTAACATGATCCAATAGCTGGAAGCTGACCCTAGACAAATTCAGAATGGAAATAAGGTATACATTTTTTAAGGTGAAAATAGTTAACCATGGGAACAATTTACTATGGGTTGTGGTGGACTGTCTCTCACTGATAATTTTAAAATCAAGATTAGATGTTTTTTTCTAAAAGCAATGCTCTAGGAAATATTTTAAGGAAGATATATGGTCTGTGCTATACTGGAGGTCACATTGGATTGTCACAATGGTCCCTTCTGGCCTTGGAATCTATAAAGATTAGCCTGGTATATCAAAACTCCAGATCAGAAGTTTAATATTTGAGATTAGGGGTTAATCCTGATCTCATTGAGGCCATTTTTGGCAAAAGCACTGTTCCCTAAATTAAAGTAGGGGATTAGAAGTGATGGCCTACGAGGTCTCATGCACTTCCCATTCACTTTTGCAATTAACTTATGTGAACAGAGACAGAGGAACTCATGTTTTGGAAATGGGGAATACCTCAGAACTCTCACAAATATCAATGCATTCTCATTGGTGACAGGATTGTGATCTGTTCTTATGAAGCTGTGTAAGGAAGTAAGGGGGTGTCACAGCACATAGGAGAGACCTGTCTCTGTGGGGCTTCAGCTCTAATTGTACATAAGTGGGTGGGGACTGGGTGGGAAGTGGTGGGGAATGGGTCCTACACCACTTATCCAGAGTTCTCTGCTCTTAACGCTTCCCCTCCCCATTGCAGAGGCTACAGAATACACAGGAGCTAGCTTTATTACTGCAGGGGACTCCGGCGTGGAGTGCTCAGAATCACCATCCATTCCCTGGTCTGCTCCTGAGGGAGCACAGATTTCAAAGGTTATCATCTAGCTCTTTTATGATCAATTAAATTATAGGCAAAAAAAATTACTATAGTTCCAAATTGTTTATTGTATAGATTTGACTTCTTGGGCAAAGAGATTTACTTCCCAATAGACGCAAGTGCCATGTGCTACACAAGATCATTTTTTCTTGTAGGCAACATGGAACATTTTACTAATATCCATCCCCCATCCTATTATTAGGAATGAAAGGCTTATTCTAGGAGAATTCTGTGAAATAACCTTGTAGTACTTCTAATGTTTGTTACCAAAGGAATTTCAGCTTTTGGCTTAAAAGAAAAACAACCTACACATTTTTTTAACTTTAATTACAAAGATATGTGAGGAGGAAAAGAAAGTATTTGTGAGTCTGACCTCTTGGCCTCCCAACAAACTCTTATCTTCTAAATTCATTCAGTGCCAAGAATCCAATACTTCAATAGTCCTTGAGATCCCTTTTTCAGAGTGTGGTACAAGAGGATAAAATCATATTGTGTAAAATATAAAATATCTAAAGATGCCCCAGAAAACTAATGAGAAGAAGGGGAAACAGGGCTCTTGAGTCATGTGCATGTACAGGGTGAACAGAGAAAGTTTAGATAAATTTGGATATGCAAGTAAAACAGTCGTTGTTAAATAGCACTTGATTCCATTAGACTGCGTTGGATTGTTAAAATGCTAACATTATGTGTGACTATTCACTTTCATCACCTGCTCTTGATTAATCCAATCCTAAATGGCATCTGCAGACCCTGCAATCTTATACTACTTAATTAAATTAGCAACACATTTGTCTCCCCCGTTTTCCAATCAAAGGGCCATGCTCAGGAGAAATAAAACCTTTGTTCACCACAACTCCGTATAATTTATACTCTTTTTTCTCTTTTTCCTCCAGCTCCTGGCTCAGATGCTAAATTGTTACTGGTAATAGGGAGCTATTAGGTCTAGTGAAGCGTGTCAAAGAAGTCAGTGGAAACCAGGCCTGAAAGGACGCCCCAGCTCTAATAAAACAACAGGGTCAGGATTCTAGATTCAGGATTACATTGTACTGAGATTCATGCATTTTGCAATAAAAAAACATTCTGACCTTTAGATATATATACATATAGGTCAGAAAGGAGAGAGAGAGAAAGAAGGCGGGGGAGAGAGCAAGTGAGAGAGATCATAACATGAGTACAGGGCTTTTGTTTAAACTACAGTAACTGTACTTGCTCATGAAAATAAACAATATATTCCATGACTTACAAATAACAGACACATATTGCTAGGGTTGTCAATTCTGGTTGGACGAATTCCTGGAGGTTTCATCATGTGTCATAATCTTTAATTAAGGATTAATCTTTAATTCCTGGAGATTCTAGGACAATTGTGGAGGGTTGGCAGCCCTACCTGTAGGTGAGCTATGTGATATTGTGCTGATGTGTTCCTGAGTTAAGGATTAATATAGCCTATACCGCTGTACAACAGTAAAATTTGTTATGACTACTTGGCAATAGAAACCCACTCTGTATTAAAACAAAGTACACATGAGCTCAGCTCCAACATTTATTTTTAAAGGTGGATTAAGACTGTGCTGGACATTGATTCATCCAAACTTTTCTCCTGTTCACAAAAAATCTTCAGCCCTTTTAGTTCCACCAACATCTATTACAGATGGCAGCAGGGCCATAACCAGGGAGAGAAGAGCAGGGCAGCCACCCAGGGTTCAAAGTCACAGGAGTGGGAAAATGGGGTGGAGAAACAAAAGGAAAAAACTCTAGGGGATGCAAATATGCTTCTTCACCCTGGACACTAAAATGTCCTAGATGTAGCTCAGGATGGCAGTGTACTACATGTATCAGTCAAGTCAGAGTATCACCTGCTGACAGCTTTGTCCTTGTATCAGGTCACACTATGGCATGAATAAAAGTTGAGAGGACCACCTACTTTTTCCAGGGTCCTGAGTGAGCACCAGGTGACCGACTAGCAGCCATTATGCCATTTTGGCTGCTGCTCATTGATTCATTGGGGTCTCTTCCAGTCTTGGGCTTGGAACCTCAGACTCCAAGGGTTCTTCTTTAATCCTCTCCTTCCTGTACCATGGAATTTTGTCCCTATTATATCTATAGAGTATTTTGAGTTTCAGTATTTCATTTTCACTGAGATGCCAAGTCTAAAAGGTTCTTGTGACCTTTAGTAAATTTTCTAAGCAGAGTGTCAGAAGATGTGATAAACCCAATTGATACACCAACAAACAGATAAAAAGTGACTTGGTAAAAAACATTATTTGCACTTTTGAAGTAAGAACACAAATCTGCAGGGCAAGGTCTAAGCTCTGGCAGCCAAAGACTATGGTAATTTAATCTAACACTTATTACTGGCTGGAGTTATTGACTGGAGCAAAAGTCCAATTAATGGCTCCTATTCTGCAGCCATTTTTAAGCAGTTTCTTGACAAATCTGGCTACACTCTCATTGGGGTAAGAAACAGGGATATGGATGAGTTTGTTGTGGTTACTATGGAGCATGTTGAAAACTGTTCTGAACATACCTAGAAAGTATGTTCAGGTTGTGTGCAACATCCACTGGGCAACTGAGGTCTCAGAGTGGTCCCTGCTCTCAGCTTTCCCTTTGGAAGTTTTTAAAACACAGTTTAAAAATGTTATGTTTCATTTCTAATGGTGATCTCATCTATCTCTTCTAAGGGCAAATGTGATGTGTGTGTTCCTAAGATAGACAAGTGGCAAGTGTCTCACTGACAACTAGTTTATTTGTCAAAAAATGCAGTTTCAGGTTTGCCAATACTATTCTCAAATTCAAATGTGCTGAATAGTTTGGGCCAAAATATTGAGAGGGTGTCAAAATTCACAATGCACTTAGGCCACCAGTGGAGGTTCTTTTACCCTACAACTCACTATTTAGAATACTCATCCAGGAGGTGAGAGACGCAGGTTCAAATACCATTCTGCATTATGTAAAGCAGGGATTTGAAGCTGGATCTACTACATTGTAGGTAAGTACCGTAACCATTGAGATATACAGTATTCTTATATACATCTGTCTCAGGTTCTCCTGTCGAAGCTTTCCTGCTCTGTATAAAGCAGAGATTGGCAACCTTTGGCATGAGGCTCACCAGGGTAAACACTCTGGTGGGTCAGGCTGGTTTGTTTACCTGTCGCGTCCGCAGGTTCAGCCAATCACGGCTCCCACTGGCCGTAGTTCGCCGTCCCAAGCCAATGGGGTTGGCAGGAAGCAGCGGTCAGCACATCCCTGAGCCCGCACCACTTCCCGCAGCCCCCATTGTCCTGCGATGGAGAATCATGGCCAGTGGGAGACGTGATTGGCTGAACTTGCAGACGCAGCAGGTAAACAAACTGGCCCGGCCCGCCAGGGTGCTTACCCTGGCGAGCCACATGCCAAAGGCTGCCAATCCGTGGTATAAAGAAATAGTCATTGGGTCAGAAAAAGAGTGCAAGTATGACTCTATAGGCTGATGGTTAGTATGTTATCATGTAATTAAAGAATGTTGCATAATGCATGTACCCATGAAGGCCAAATTAAGGCTGCACAGGCAAACTTAATTTTGGCATTTCCTAAATTTTGAGCACTTGACTTTGCAACTTTAATAAGGTTCCTTAAACGTGTGTGTGTGTAGTATATAAACAGAAAATATGCTAAAAGGAAATTCAGGTTCTCCGTTGAATACAGTTGTGAGTCATTTTAGAAGCTGCATTTTTTAAAATGTAATTGAGTTGTTGCTCTTCTGTAGAAGCCAATTTGGCATAGACAGAAATGAATGATTTTCATGTAAATGTCTTCATATCAAGGGTGACATGCACAATCAATCTTCCTGGTGACAATGTAGGAGGGCAGAAATTATTGATGCTTAGTAGCTACAGGATCATAAACAAGGAAATTGAAAGTGATACTTAATTAACAAAGCCTTGTGTCTTACAGAAACTTTTCCATTTTCCCACAGAAAGGATAAAAGGGTTAGGAAACACATGTGAATGGATACCTGAAAATATTGATTGAATAATGAAGCAAAACATAGGTGACTTTTCACAGGGTCTTGATCTTTACCGAGGCTGCTTAGCCCCTTTAATTGGGCACTCGTTCTCCTCTGTGCACCAAAGGGGAATTTCCCTGGAACTTAAAAAATATAAATATTTGGTATAGATTCAAGAAATCATTCCTATTTGAGACAGCATTTCAGCACACGTTTAGATTCACAGTAGAATATGTGCTCAAGAGCTGTCCTGAATAGGGATGGATGCATACATTTAATAATGTGTTCATCTACATCAGGTCCTAGCTAGGAAATGTAAGCATAATGCAAATTACTCTGATTTAATATTAAAAATATAAAATTTATAAATGTAAGGAAGGTACCTATACATGGTAGCATGGTAATAAATGATCATGACAAAAAGTTCTGCAGAGAAACCTAAGCCACAATGGTCTAGATTCACTATGCCTAACTCTTAGGTGCCTACAAAATCATGGGAACAACACTGCAATTCACAAAGCCCGAATTAGGTGCCCAGGCTCCCTATGCAATGAAAGGCGAGAGAGAGATGCCTTAGACCAGTAGTAGCCAGCCCGCATTGCTTCCCGCAGCGATCATTGACTGGGAAAGGTGAACTGTCTTGCGGCCCACCAGCGGATTACCCTGATGGGCCATGTGTGGCCCGTGGGCCACAGATTGCCCACCACTGCCTTAGACTATGATTTACAAAAGCCAGCACAATAGGTGGGCAGATCCCTATGATAGTTAATGGGAGATGCTGATGAGAGGGGTGTGTGATAATTCCCATCCTTCTCCCAAGCAGGTGAACCTTTTCTTGGAGTTTGGCACCTATGTTTTTTTTTCAAGAAGCCAGGGAGTGGGGGAGAGGGAAGGAGGAGGAGCACCCACCTCATAACTTTTAACCCCATGGTTAGGGTACTCATCTGGCATTTGAGAGATCCTGTCTCAAGTCTAGCCTCCATCTGCTAATATGAAAGGATTTGAACAGGTGTCTGCCACCTCTCAGGTAAGTGCCCTAATCACTGAGCTATGGGGCTCCTTTAGTCTCTCTTGTTAGAGCTATTGCACTGTGAATAAACAATTAAAGAGTCACTGGGCTGGAAAGAGAGTGCAAGAGAGAGAGAATGCATAAGCATTAGAATCCCCCAGTGCTATTACAGGTGTTCACAGATGATCTGGAAAAAGGGGTGAACAGTGAGGTGACAAAGTTTGCAGATACAAAATTACTCAAGGTAGTTAAGTTCAAATTTGAATGCAAAAGCTCAAAGTTATCTCACAAAACAGGGTGAATGAGCAACAAAATGGCAGATAAAATTCAGGGTATGTCTACACTACCGGATTATTCCGATTTTACAGGATTTTACAATCTGGAAACAGATTGTATAAAGTCGAGTGCACGCGGCCACACTAAGCACATTAATTCGGTGGTGTGCGTCCATGTACCGAGGCTAGCATCAATTTCCAGAGCATTGCACTGTGGGTAGCTATCCAATAGCTATCCCATAGTTCCCACAGTCTCCCCTGCCCATTGGAATTCTGGGTTGAGATCACAATGCATGATGGGGCAAAAACAGTGTAGCGAGTAATTCTGGGTAAATGTCGTCAGTCAATCCTCCCTCCGTGAAAGCAATGGCAGACAATCATTTTGCACCTTTTCCCTGGATTGCCCTGGCAGACGCCACAGCATGGCAACCATGGAGCCTGTTTAGCCTTTTTTCTCTGTCATCGTATGTGTACTGGATGTTGCTAACAGACGCAGTACTGCAGTGCTACACAGCAACATTCACTTGCCTTTGCAAGTTAGCAGAGACTGTTACCAGTCCTATTGTACTGTCTGCTGCTTTGGAAATTGGCGATGATGGTTACCAGTCCTATTGTACCGTCTGCTGCTGTCATGGGTGCTCCTGGCTGGCCTCGGTGTTTTGTCTAAAGGTAGAGTCAGTCCTGCCTAGAATATCAGGCAAGCCTCCTAAAGAACCAGAGAGGACAGCTGTTCCGAGTCAGAGCCCCAGACATCCCACTGAAATGATGAGCTGCATGCCATTCTAGGGTATGCCCCTGCAACAACCCCACCCATTGCTTCCCTCCTCCCACACCCCTCTTGGGCTACCTTGATATTATCCCCCCATTTGTGTGATGAAGTAATATAGAATGCATGAATAAGAAACACTGACTTTATTGAGATAAAACGGGGAGGAGGCAGCCTCCAGCTGCTATGATATTCCAGGCAGAACTGAATCTCCATTAGACATTAAAGACTGGGCAGGAGAGGAGCGCAGCCTCCAGCTGCTATGATATTCCAGCCAGGACTGAATCTCCAGGAGACTAAGCTTAAAGAAGGGAATGACTGGGAGTCATTCCCATTTTTGCCCAGGCGCCCCCGCCTACCTCACCGAGGCCAGCCAGGAGCACTCACGGGATGATGAGGACGATTTTCAAGCCTATTGCACCATCTGCCATCAGGAAAGGAAGGGGAGGGGATGCTGTTGTTCAGCGCTGCAGCACTGCATCTACCAGCAGCATCCAGTAGACATACGGTGACACTGAAAAAAGACAAGAAACGATTTTTTCCCTTTTCTTTCACAGGGGCGGGGAAGGGGGGAGATTGCCGACATATACCCTGAACCACTCGAGACAATGTTTTTGACCCTTCAGGCACTGGGAGCTCAGCCAAGAATGCAAACAGTTTTCAGAGACTGCGGGGACTGTGGGATAGCTCGAGTCCTCAGTCCCTCCTCCCTCCATGAGTGTCCATTTGATTCTTTGGCTTTCCGTTACGCTTGTCACGCAGCACTATGTTGAGTCCCTGCTGTGGCCTCTGTCTATCATTGCCTTGGAGATTTTTTCAAATGTTTTGGCATTTTGTCTATTGGAATGGAGTTCTGATAGAACAGATTCATCTCCCCATACAGAGATCAGATTCAGTATCTCCCGTACGGTCCATGCTGGAGCTCTTTTTTGATTCTGGGACTGCATGGTCACCTGTGCTGATTGGTGCTCCACCCTGGGCAAACAGGAAATGAAATTCAAAAGTTTATGGGGCTTTTCCTGTCTACCTGGCCATTGCATCCAAATTCAGATTGCTGTCCAGAGTGGTCACAATGGTGCACTGAGGGATAGCATCCAGAGGCCAATACCGTCGAATTGCGGCCACACTAACCCTAATCCGAAATGGCAATACCGATTTTAGCGCTACTCCCCTCGTCGGGAGGATTACAGATACCGGTATTAAGAGCCCTTTATGTCGATATAAAGGGCTTCATTGTGTGGACGGGTAAAGTGTTAATGCGGTTTAACGCTGCTAAATTCGATATAAACTCATAATGTAGACCAGGCCTCAGTGTTGATAAGTGCAAAGTAATGCACACTGGAAAATGCAATCCCAATAATACATACAGAATTACGATGTAGTAGGGCAGCTGCCCCACTCTTGAAGAACAGGGGTTAAAAGCAGCCCTGGAGAGGGCCGGGGCTGAGAGAAAAGGCTAGGCTGATTGGGGAAGCAGCCACAGCTGGGGCCACGCCCAATCAGGCCACAGCAGGCCCTATAAAAGGGCTGTGAGGTAGAAGCTAGGAGAGTCTCTCTCTAGCTGTAGAGAGAGAAGGACCTGGCTGCCTGGGAGCTGAGCAGGGTACCTAGAGTGGAGCAGGGCTGGGAGAAGGCCAGAGGAGATGGGGGGCTCCAGCATGGAATACCTCCAGCTATTGCTAAAGGCCAGGAAAAGTACTGAGGCTACAGAAGTATAGCCTGGGAATAGGCAGAAGCAGCTGGTTTGACTCCCAGTTGCGGATGCAGTCTGCCCCAGGGAGCAGAGACTAGAGGGTGACTGGCCGTAGCCACTGAGGCAAGGTGGGGATAGAGGGTTGCAGGTTCCCCTAGGTGGGGAGACCCAGATTGCTGCTGGGGGCAGAACCCTGATGTAGAGGGGCACTGGCGTCCAGGGGGGACATGGGGGCCAGCGGCAGGCGAGACACCGGCCTGCAAAGAGGGCGCTCGCAGCTGGATGAGCTAATTCCCAGGACAACCAACAGGAGGCGCCATGCCGGTTAGTCTTCACATCACTACAGATGGGTTCTAACTTAGCTGTAATCATTCAAGAAATATCTTGGAATCATTATAGATAGTTCTTTGAAAACATCTTCTCAAAGTGAAGCAGCAGTCAAAAAAAGCTAATAGAATGTTAGGAACCATTAGGAAAGGGATAGATAACAAGACAGGAAATACCACGCCACTCTTCAAATCCATGCTATGTCCAAACCTTGAGTACTGCATACAGTTCTTTTCACCCCTTCTCAAAAAAGATATATTAGAATTGGAAAAGGTACAGCGAAGGGCAACAAAAATGATCAGGGGTATGGAACGACTTCCATATTGAGAGAGATTAAAAAGACTGAGACTGTTCATCTTGGAAAAGAGACAATTGAAGGGGGATATGACAGGAGTCTATACCATCATGAATGGCATGGAGCAAGTGAATAGGGAAGTGTCATTTACCCCTCCACATAACACAAGAACCATGGGTCACTCAGTGAAATTAATAGGCAGTAGGCTTAAAACAAACATAAGGGAGTACTTCATACAACAGCCAATCTGTGGAACTCATTGCCAGGGGATGTTGTGAAAGCCAAACGTAAAACAGGGTTCAAAAAAGAATTATATAAGCTCATGGAGGAAAGGTCCATCAATAGCTATTAGCAACCTCATGCTCCAGGTGTCCCTAAAACTCTGTCAGCCAGAAGCTGGGACTGGATGACCAGGGATGGATCACTCAATAATTGCCCTATTCTGTTAATTTACTCTAAAGCCTCTGGCACCAGCTACTGTTGGAAGAGCAGATACTAGGCTAGATGGACCATTGATCTGTCCTAGTATGGCTGTTCTTATGTTCCTAATGACTATATGGTGGTTAGAGCACTCATCCAGGATGTGAGCAACCCAGGATCCAGTGCAGCGCTCTAATGGCTCTTTAATTATTTATCCTCAGTGGAACAGCTTCAATATGAGAGATTGAGGGAAACAGGCATCTGAACACCTAGAGTGAGGCAGCAGTGCTGTTGTCAGCGATCCCCCAAGGTCGAGGATGATGTCTTTCACAGATTTTATTTTGTATAGGTCCTTTGGTGACTGAGGAGTCCAATCCTTGAGCTGCAGGCTTGTTGGCAGACGTTGCAAGTGGTGTTGGAAGTCAGAGTTGGGCCACGATTGCTGTGTGACAGTTGTCTGTCCTTTCTTTTCTGGTGTTTTTCTGTGATTAGGGCAAAGTAATTTTCCTCAAAAGTGGACATTTGTTCTCTCAGAAGTCTTCACCAGTTATCCCTATCCTGAGCTACTATCTGACAGTATGTGGTGTCATGCCACATCTCTTGCTTTATCTTGAGGATGTTTTTAAAGCAATTCTTTGGGCCTCTCTGTGTCCTTTCTCCTTTGATGAGTTGGGCAATGGTTCTGGTAAGCATACATCAGGAACATGCACACTGTGCCTGCTCCACCTCAGCTGCTGCTGCATAATCAGGGCTTCAATACTGAAGACGGCCTCTCTGGGGACACTGACATTAGTACAGCAAGCCTCCCACTTTATGTTGAGGATCTTCCAAAGAAAGTGCTGGCATTCTAGGTTTTTAGGTGCTTTCTATAGGTCACCCAAGTCTCGCAGCCATAGAGGAGAGTTGGGATTACCACCACTATATAAACTAAAAGTCTAGAGTGTGTTTTGATGTGATTGTTGAACACCTGGTGAGACAATCTGCCAAAGGCAAGGCTGGCACAGTGGATTCTGTGCTGAATCTTGATGTCTGTGTCTGCCCTCTGTGAGAGATGGCTGCCAAGATAGGAAAAGTATTCTACATTTTCCAGTTCTTCTCTGTCAATGTAGATCTTCATTGCTGGGTCAGATGACTGACAGGGAGTTGGCTGGTGGGAGCAGTGTCCGGGCCCAGAGACAGAAACTCAAGTGCTGAGGGAACTTCTAACTGAAAAGCATAGGTGTTGAATATGTTTAGGCACCTACAGGGTTCACTGGGAGTTTTGTGAATCGCAGTGGAGCCTAAAACTTGAATGTATTTGCCTACACTGATCATTAGGCACCTATATCGGGGTAGCTTTTTGATTTAGGCCAATTTCATTTGACATTACCAAAGGAAGTTCCCACTAACTATGGAGTAAGCAAATAGCAAAGATGCATTATTATTGAGAAAGATACATCTATGCTTTTCTCTAACCTCTCAGTACTGAGAGAGATTTTGTTGTTCTGGAGAACATCTGTTAATTAATGAATGCTTTTGAATTATCATTTTAAATTATTGACTAAGCTATATTTATATCTACAGTATCAACAGTGTTACTTTGAAGATTTTCATATGCAAGTAAAATAATACATAAAATATCTCTAAGTTCATAGGCATGTTGATATAAATGTATTTGTAACAGAGTCTCTCTGTGGCACCTCTCTATCTAGGATGCAGCCCCTTGCCATGCCCAGTTACTACTACAAGCGTAGCCCAGTTTAAACCCCAGCCATTGTAGTCCTTCCAGTGGGCCCTGTCCTTGTAGACCTGCTTACTTTATTTGTAGGAAGGGGAAAGAGCAAAAGTTCAGGCTCGACAGAGAACATATGCCTCCGGGAGCCAACAAAAAGCGAAAAGGTCAGTGGCACCAGCTTACTTCAGGGGTGCCTGAGTAACAACTTTACTGGAGTCCTTATGGCCAGGCAGCTGAATCAATCTCTCCTTACTGGGTTTGCCCTAGGGTTCACCGGATTCCTTGCAGAGCTTGGGGAGTCTCTGGCAAGGGGGTTCCTCGTCCTGCTTCAGAAGCCACTCCACCCACTCCCTTCTCAGAACATCCCCCTTGCTGACTGCAGCTTCTTCCTTTTCAAGTCCTCCTCCTTACCTGGCATGATTGGAATTAGGGTGACCAGATAGCAAGGGTGAAAAATCAGGAAAGGGGGTGGGGGTAATTTGCACCTCTATAAGACAAAGCCCCAAATATTGGGACTGTCCCTATAAAATCAGGACATCTGGTCACCCTAATTGGCAGGGTTGGAGGGGCAGACCTACCTTAGAATTTAGAGCTTCTCTAGCCCCGTCCCTGTCAGTTCATGGTTTATACTCCCTGGCACATACCTTCGACTTAAAAATGACACAGGGATAACATGTTCTATGGTGGGTGTGCTGTCCCTGTCAGGTGTAGTGTTGCACTCCAAGAAAAGAAATCAGCATTGGTTGAGGGTTTTCTGCTTTGTGGGACACCTGGAATCTGTATGGTTCTGAGGCTAGGTACCAGCGCAGGAGCCTCATGTTCTTATCTTTCATCATGTACAGCCATTGGAGGGGTACGTGGTCCATAATCCGTGAAAAGTAGGTCTCTAGTAGGTCATAGCGTCAGGCATCCATGGCCCACTTGACAGCCAAAGCTTCCTTTTTTATTACTGTGTATGTCTTTTCACACAGAAATAATGTTAATCTCAGGTACTATATGGGGTGTTCCTCTCCGTCAAAGACCTGTGAGAGCACAGCCCCCAGACCCACATCCAATGCATCCCCCTGAAGTATGAACTCCTCTGAAAAGTCTGGGTTGAAGAACACCGATTCATGACCTAGGGTCTCTTTTACTGTTTTAAAGGCCCTATTGCAAGTATTAGACCATTGCACTCTCCGTGGTTTCCCATCCCTTGTCAGGTTTCTGAGGGTGGCTGCAAAGTATGGCATGAAGTGCCTGTAATACCCAGCCAAACCTAAAAATTATCTAAGTTTCTTCTTGATTGTGGGCAATGAGTGGTTGGCCGAAGTCTGCACCTTGTCCACAAATGGGTGTATATGCCCACCTCCCACCAGACGTCCCAGGTATGTGAATTTTTACATTTAGTGAATCTTGCACTTAGCTGAGTTGGCTGTTGGGCCAGTGCAGGTGATTGACTGCAATATTGAAGTAACATGGCAGAAATGATTGTCCCAATCTTGGCTATATATAACTATATCATCTAAATAAGAAGCAGTGTATTGCTCATGAGGAAGAAGGACCTGATCCATTAGTCTTTGAAAGGTCACCACAACTTCATGCATCCCAAAAGGCATCATTCAAAAGTAGTACAGTCCATGTGGTGTGGCAAATGCTGTCTTCTCTATGGACTCCAGAGTCAAGGGAATCTGCCAATATCTTTTGCTAAGATCAAGTGTAGACATATATCTCACTTCTCTGACATGTTCCAGTAGCTCATCTATCCTAGGCATGGAGTATACATCAAACTTGGAAATTGCATTGACCTTTTTTAAATCAATGCAAAATCTTATCATGCCGTCAGATTTTGGGATGAGGACTATGGTGCTACGCCACTCACTATGAGATCCCTCCACAATGCCTGAAGTCTAGCATAATTTGGAGTTTGGTCTTGACAGCGTCCCACAACTTCCTGGATAAGAGTCAAGTATTCTCTCTTACTGCCTGTCAGTAACCTAGTCCCAGATTTGGACCTTAGTGTCCAAAATATGGGGGTTAGCATGAAAACCTCCAAGCTTAGTTACCAGCTTGGACCTGGTACTGCTGCCACCACCCAAAAAATTAGAGTGTTTTGGGGCACTCTGGTCCCCACAAAAACCTTCCCTGGGGACCCCAAGACCCAAATCCCTTGAGTCTCAAAACAAAGGGAAATAATCCTTTTGCCTTTCCCCCCTCCAGGTGCTCCTGGAGAGATACACAGAAGTAACCTCCGTGAATCTAAGCAGAGGGAGTCCACCCTCTCTAATTCCAGTCCTGGAAACAAAAGCACTTCCCTCTTCACCCAGCGGGAATGCAAAGTCAGGCTAGTCAATCTAACACACACAGATCTCCCCCTGACTTCTTCCTCCCACCAATTCCCTGGTGAGCTGCAGACTTAATTCCCTGGAGTTCCTCACTAAAGAAAAACTCCAACAGGTCTTAAAAGAAAGCTTTATATAAAAAAAGAAAGAAAAATACATACAAATGGTCTCTCTGTATTAAGGTGACAAATACAGGGTCAATTGCTTAAAAGAAATATGAATAAACAGCCTTATTCAAAAAGAATACAATTCAAAGCACTCCAGCAACTATAGACATGTAAATACAAAAGAAAAAAACCCATATAACTCACTATCTGATCTCTTTGTACTTACAACTGGGAAACAGAAGATTAGAAAGCAGGAAACAGAAATCCTCCCATAGCCGAGAGAGATAGATTCAAGACAAAGGACTCACACCCAAAACTTCCCTCCACCCAGATCTGAAAAAAGTCTGGTTTCCTGACTGGTCCTCTGGTCAGGTGTTTCAGGAACTTCTTTCCAGGTGTAAGAACATTAACCCTTAGCTATCTGTTTATGACACTGCCCATCGAGGTTTTATCTCAATGTGATGACATATGACACAACCTGGAAGGGCTGAAAACTCCTGAGGTAATGCCTGTATCAGGGATCGAGCTGAGCCTTTTTGTCTGCCCTTAGTGCCTCTCTCATCTTTATGGAGCTGTTCATTTCTGAGTTGGGACTTTGGGGCCTAGCCTGGGGTCTATGCCAAGGGAAATGATAAAAAGAGCCTCTCTATCACGCCATGTTTTCAGTAGGTTGACATGTCAAATTTGGGTGTCTCTTTTTTCCCCAGGTGCTGCACCTTGTAATCTACAGGGCTTACCCATCACAGTACCTCAAAAGGCCTTTGCTACCAGGACAATAACTTGGACTTGAAGTTCAGCAACAATCACAGTACCCACTTCCCTGGCTGGAGCACACATAGTCTCACTTCGCAGTTGTAGACTATCTCTTAGTGTTGCTGGGCTTTCTGTAGGCTTTTGCAGGTGTAGGTCTGCAATTTTAAGATGATTTAGAGGACATATTGGACCAGGTTTTCTGCCCATGGTTCTTGGCTTTCCCAGGTCTCCCATAACAAATTGAGGATGCTTCTGGGTTGCTGACTGTGCAGTAAATCAAAAGAAGAAAAGCCATAGAGGCTTATGGATGGCAAAAAGTAGTAGGGCAACAGTTGGTCCCAACTCTTGGGATCTGTGATGACAAACTTCATCAACATCTCTTTGAGGGTTTTGTTGAAATGTTCCATCAGGCTGTCAATCTGGGGATGGTAGACTGATGTATGCAATTTCTCTATCTTCAAGAGCTCACACAACTATCACATCAATTGGGGAGATAAGGTTGGGCCCTTGGTTCATCAAGATTTATCATGGCAGGCCCACCCGGGCAAAGGTCTTCACCAGTTCACTTGCTATCTTGTTCGCATTGGTCAATCGCAAGGGAATGGATTCCAGATAATGTGCTAAATAATTCACTATCACTAAGCTATATTGATGGCCCGCTGAACTCTTTTTTAAGGGGCTAATTAGGTCTAATCCTATGCTCTCAAAAGGGGTTTTCTCTAGGGTCAGTGGTTCCTACTTGACCCCCTTAGCCACAGAAACCTGGCACTCCTGATAGGAAGTGCAATAGTCTGCAATGTCTTGGAACACCTCAAACCAGTAAAACCATATCATGGGGATGGGAGGAGGAGTCAAAGGTTTTTTCCTCCACAAATGTCCTACACAGGGGATTTCATGAGAAAACCTTAGAGCTAGCTTTTGAAATTCCATTTTTTCAATGGGAAACTTCAAAAAAGTATTTTTTTACCCACTTTCCCATACTGTCTTACTGTTTCCCAACTTTTTCCAATTGAGAAACAGTCATGAAATATGAGAAAGTAAGGAAAACCCCACTTTACATATTTAAAAATAACACTTCCAAGTTAACACTAAAAATGAATGCGTTACTTTCTCTCTAAAAATGTTACAAGCAACTCCTAGAAACTTTTGCCTACAAATATTTCCATGGGAAGTGATGCTCTGGTCTGGGTTTTTAATTCCATCATTATTCAGACAAAACTGCCCCCTGACAAACTGAGTAAAGATTACCAGATATGATTGATACATAGTAAGTTATATTATTCATTACTTTATTATTCTAAAATTCTGAATAATATTTTTGTAAAAAAAAGTCACTTATGCCACTTTCATCCAATTTTTGACCATTTGATTATAATCCCACTTTTTACATCTCTATCCATCTTTTCATAATTTGAGGAATCCATTATCATTTTCTTCTCACGAGCTAGTTTTACATGATCTGCTTCATATGCTAATATTCACACACTTACCATCATTTTTTCCAGGATCAAATAAAAATGACTGTGTCTCATCTCTATTCTCATTTTTCCCCCTCTGCCCTTACTAGAATATTTTCATTCCAGTAGAACCTCAGAGTTACGAACACCAGAGTTACTAATTCACTGGTCAACCACACACTTCATTTGGAACCGAAGTATGCAATGAGGCAGCAGCAAAAAAACAAAAAGAAAACAAAAAACAAAACAAAACAAAACAAAAAACCAACCAGTACTGTATTAATGTAAACTACTAAAAATAAAGGAAATGTTGAATTAAAAAGATTTGACAAGGTAAGAAAACTGTTTCTGTGCTTGTTTCATTTAAATTAAGATGGTTAAAAGCAGCATTTTTCATCTGCATAGTAGAGTTTCAAAGCTATATAATGTCAATATTCAGTTATAAACTTTTGAAAGAACAATAACATTTTGTTCAGAGTTGCAAACATTTCAGAGTTATGAACCACTTCCATTCTCAAGGTGTTCAGTTCATAACTCTGAGGTTCTACTGTATTTCCCTAAAATCTGATGTTTTTAACTTGCAGGCATTGGAGATGATTCTCAGCTTTCCATTTACATAGCCTACATTACTTGTTTTTTCTTTAAAAAACAAATTACACCAGTTAAGTTCTGTTGGATATGTTTCAAGTATCCTACTTCCTGCCCTGAGCTGTGGTGTGAAAACAAGAATATGAAGAAAGGTTTATTTGCTCAGATTATTCCAGAAATTCAAGAAAAATGTAGATTTCTTATGGTCTGAGTATTCTGAAAACCCATAGTGGTAATATTAACACACCTACATGACATCTTGTCACTGGGATTTCCTGTTACATTCATAGGTGTTTGGTTAGAATAGAATGGACTCCAGACTCAAAATCCACACATTACTCTACATTATGCTAGTTTCTCCAGGGAAATAGTAATGTAAACAAATCTCTATTAATTTCTCCTCTGAAACATCCTATATTTTCAGCTGAAAGATAATAAAAAAAAGGTAGTAAATTCTGCTTCTCCCTGCTGTGTCTGTTGGTGACAGTGGTTCATCTCCAATATTATGTCTCCCATCTGCAAAGCATCTCATCACAGATCAACAGAAGGATTCTTTTTATAATTAATATGTTTATCAATCCAAGTCTTGCATTACATGCTGATGATAGAGTACAGGCTGGAATATGAAATTTTATGAGTTCAAGAATAACCTTCATTAAAAGGATTTCATAGGCTCATAAACCATCAGGATGCTGTATCATGCAGATCTCATCTGTTGTATAATAAATCAAAGGGCTTCCCATCAGTTTGGATTTCATATGTAAGTGTCTTTAGTGATGTTTCATTTCATATATTCTTAGATTAATCAGATAATTAAGAGACAGTGATTGATTTCTAACTGGAATCTATCAACCCGGGTTAAAACTTTATAATATTCTCATTAATTAAAATTTATCATTATCTATTTTCTCTCAGTGCACAATAGGCTAGGAGCCTTTGGGATTGAACAAGAGCAAACAATTTCAAAGACCTAATGTGAAGGATTTCTACCCATCAAAAACAATTATAAACCAAGTAGTGTGTTGTTAAACAACTAGGAAAGGGAGCAGAGACAAAAACTCATAGAATCAAACAACAATTTCCATTAAAAATCATTATTTGATAGCAAAAAAATGATTCTTGAAAACTAATTTTTCTCTTGTTATCTGTCAGCTGCATCATTTGTTATTTTAATGTTATTTTATTTTGGAGGTATTTATATTAGAATAACAATAGGGTTTTTTGGCACAAATATAATAGATTAATAAAACACACATACAACACATTCAAGTGTGTATGCATAAAATTAAGTATGTTGTAGGACAGACAGAGAGACAGACAAGAGTAAATTTAGAGGAAATCTTGTCAATTAACATACATACTTAATTATTTATCCATCAAAACAGCTGCATTCCTCTCAGGCAATGCTACTAAAAATTTCCAGAACAAAATAGGTGAGAGCCAAAATTAGTGTTCAGAATTAGGGACCTTACTAAACTGTGAAATTGCCAGAAAACATAAGGTTGAGCCCAAGCTTAATCATTTTCAGAGCACATTGCAAGATCTGGATTTTAAAAATGCCTTCCCATTTTAACTAAATACCTAAAAATATAACAGCAAGACAAAAAGGGAGAAAAAATGAAGATGGGGGAAAGGGAAGAGAAAGCAGGTGGCTCTTACCTTTGGAACATGATTCCAAAGTCAATCTGTCAAGCATCTATCTTTTCCCATTCATATCACTCCTAAAAATCCACTTCTGCAGCATTATCTACAATAAATGTGTGTATATTAATATTTTCAAAAATGTGTTTTGAACCTCCAAGGCATTTGTATGCCTAAATTAAGTAATAGTATCAGCATATATCCATAGTCCATGTTTTCCTGTCCCCTCTTCTTGCTAAGGATATGCTATATCCTCAAGTATAACAGGGGTTATAAACCCAAATATAGGCATAGGGTTCTGTGGCATCCCAATAAATCGGTGAGATCAGTTTTCTTTTCTTTGTTTTGTGTTTTTAAACAAGGATTTTTTTTTCACTAAAATGACCTTTTTTGGCTTAGGCCTGGTCTACTATCATTTGGATTGTAAGATTTCTGAGAAAATAATGTCTTTAAATGTTTTCTGTGAAACACATAGGAAAGCTGCTGAACTGAAGAATAAAAAGAAGAGTTTGCTATGGACAATTTAATTAGAATATAAATTACTATATTCACTCCAGAGGTATTAGTGTGTTCGGCACCCTACAATAATATAGGTAAAAAGAAGGTTTATGTGACTCTTGTTGGATTCTAGGGTACAAGAATTGGAGAAAAAAGTCCTAAATTCACCAGAATTCACACTTCTCTCCAACAGATGGGGCCTAACAAAACCCAGAGAAACTCATCTTCTTTAGGAAGTTAATACTTACAAAATTTCAAATGATGTTGAGTAGGTACATATAACATGGGGTTTGCTATCTAAATGCTGGAAAATTGAGGAAAGGGATTGTATGTGATCAGAAATCTTATTTCTGGTGAGGAACTCCCCTCTTCTTTGTCTTCAGCTCTCTTCCTCACCGTTGTCTGTATCCACCAATGTGTATTGTCACCCCAATCCACTCTCTTTCAGTGTCGTTCCCCAGTGCCTCCTTTGTATTTGGCTTTTTAAACTCTCTGTTCTGCAACAAATACAAACACAGGTAAGTAGAGCAGGACACTGAAAGAAATGGTGGTGATAGTGTGAGATATAGAGATGATGAAGGTGGAGTAGGAGAAAGACGTTATCAGTTTAATATCTCATATTATGATTATCAGCACCCTGTAGCTAGCCATGGACTTTGTTGTGGGGTTACATCCCTTCCTGAAAAGACAATTATTATTAATATTTAACATTGATATTGCAGAAGCATCTACACATCTCAAGCAGGCTTGGGTCCCATTGTGCAAGGTGCTGTATAAATATATATTAAATGACAGACCCTGTCCCAAATACAGCCAACCATATCAATGGGTTAGAGAGATAAGGTGGGTGAGGTAATATTTTTTTATGAGATCAAGAGGAGTTCTGTGTGGCTCGAAAGCTTGTCTCTCTCACCAACAGATCATAGAATATCAGTGTTGGAAGGGACCTCAGGAAGTCATTTAGTCCAATCCCCTGCTCAAAGCAGGACCAATCACCAATAAAAGATATTACCTCACCCAACTTTAACTGGTTAAATTAGTCAGGCACTAGTAGGGCTAACTGCCTATGCTGCCAACCTTCCCTAGTAGAGTTTATAAAACCAAATATAAACATAGGATTCTGTGGCATCCCAACAATACTGTGAGTTCGCTTTTCTTTGTTTTGTGTTTATAAAGATGGATTTTTTTTCATTAAAATGGCCTTTTTTGTGTTAGACCTGGTCTAGACCTAAAATGTAGGTTGACCTAGCTACACTGCTCAGGACTGCAAAAAATTTCAAACCCTGTGTGATGTAGTTAGGTCAACCTAACCCCCAGTGTAGACTCAGCTATACTGATGGAAAATTCTTCTGTTGACCTAGCTATCTCCTCTCAAGGGGGTGGATTTACTATAGTGATGGAAACACCGCTTCTGTTGCTGTAGTGTCTACTCTACAGTAGTACAGCAGCATAGCTGCAGTGCTGCCAATATAGCACTTGTAGTATAGTCAGAATGATAGCAATTCTGATTTGTGATTAATTCTGAAAATCATCAGACTTGGTGCTTCTGAAAAACTATTGTCTGTATTTCACACACTTCCATTTAGCACACTTGGGAACAGTGTACTGAGTGTGCAGCATAACAATATATTGGCTTTTCAAGGGAGCAGTCTCTTTGCAGACTGTGCAGTCAGTATGTGTGGAGGGGGAAATGGGACAAAGAGCTAAATTTTGTGCCTTGCTTCACAAACATGTTTTGTGCTGGGGGGATGGATGGGAAGAGGGGCAGAGAACCCTTCTCCTCACCCCACCTACAGTGCACACAGTCAAGGGCAGTCATAGTTTGGGTGTAGGCACTTAGAATATGCCTGCACTGGAACTGGAAGTTATATAATTTCCAGCTTGAGGAATTCAGAGTGAGCTAGCTAATAATAATAGCAGTGCAGTTTCAGTGGCGTGAGCAGTGGGACGGGCTAACCAGGGACCATAAATATGTACTTGTGAGGCTAGCCCTGCGTAGGCCACTGTGGCTACATTTCTATTTTTAGCACATTAACTTGATCTGAGCTAGAGTAGTATGTTTCCTTGAGCTGGAAATTACAACATTCCAGCTCCAGTGTAAACATGCCCTTAGGGAATGCAAGGGAGAGGGCTGCTAACACTGTTGGCTACACTAGCAGTTCTTATATGGGGTGGCAGGGCTATGCCAAAAGGAGTACACTAGGGGAATGTTGTACTGTAACAAGGTCCCTTTCTCGCTTCCTCTTGCCTTCCTCACTCTCCCCACAAGCACCCAAGAGGTATTAAACTTTTTCAAAGGCACAATGCCTCTCCTAACCCTACCTTGGTTATTGCAACTCTGCTGTTGCCCTGCTTGGCTCAGCCTCAGAGGAGGGACAATTGAACTAAAAATAGGAAGCAATACATGCATGCTGTAGTGAATATTTTAAAATACTAGGTTATGAAACAACATCAACAGAAACAATGTGCAATGGAACTGTGTACAAAAATTACTATTTGTTGTTATTAATCATGTTTATTATAGTAGTGCCTAAGAACCAACCAAGAACTGGAACTCATGCGAGGAGCTGTAGAAATACTCAGTAGTAGATGGTCACTACCCTGACGAGCTTAAAATCTAAATAGACAGGACAGATACAGGGTGGGGGAAGAGGAACAACTACACAAGCACAGTGGAAAATGTGATGGTGGCAAATGGTATGTTAGTTCCACAGTTGTGTGGGGTTTGCAGGGAGTGGATTTAGTTAGGAGAGGATCAGTTAAATGGAAAGAAAAGTGAAGGGGAGAAGAAGGTATCAGTGGCAGATGTGGAGTGAATCTGAGGAGAAGAGACTGTGAGGCAGGCAGAGAGTTTGCGCAAACAGGCAAGGGCAGAGAAAATCCAGTGAAAACTGCATGAATTTTTCTGAAGGTTCTTGAAAGGGCTGATTCTGCAGCTGCTCATGATGTCTCCAGGGTGTGTATGGACCTCTCCTGAACAGTTCAGGGTTGAGGAGGAGGGGTTTGGGGCAGAAGAGTGGCCCAAGCTGGGCCCCATCTTACTCCCTCCATGCAGCAGTGCTTGCTTTGATTGCTAGTCCTCCTACCAGCTAGAGTGTCTGGCTGGTTCCTCTGTGCAGTTTTTCTCACCAGTGATGTGACAGGGACCAAGGGAGGCAAAGTGAGTGTCCCAGTGTGTGGTCTTTAACCTAATACTATTCTGAAGAAACATTGGAGCCAGAAGGAGCAGAATAGAAAATAGCAGGAAGTCAAAAACAAAAGAAGAGCCAAAAAAACTCACGCAGGTGCAATTTAGACAATAAGAGCCAAATTTGCAAAAGTAGCTTGTAAAATTGCCTATGCAATTTCTTTGTGTACAATTTTTTTCATGTGGAAGAAGAAATTGGTCCTGCTTGAGCAGAGGGTTGGACTAGATGACCTCCTGAGATCCTTTCCACCCTGATATTCTATGATTCATCAATGTTCAAACTACTTTTGTATATTTGAATAGATAGTTAGCAATCTACATGAATTCTGAGTGAAAATGCTGTTTGTACAAGTATATGGGTTTCTGAATATGCACCAATTTGAGTAAGATAAATTGCACACACACATAGTTTTGGAGGCTACTTGGAAGCACCCTTGATTCAAAAGCTATTAGCTACTCATATTAAATCTTGCAAGTTGTGCAAGATTATTCCTAGTATTATTAATGCAGAGAACAAAGTGACTGGAGACTCAGAAGCCATTTTAGATTAATTCTATACATTTTATAGCAATCTCTTCACACCAAAAGGTTAAGGCAATAATGACTATGAATATATTTATTAATATTTTAAAGCACCCTTCAGTTACACATGATGACAGAATAGGACTAGAAGAACTTACCCTCAGTCAGATGGAGTGTGCAAATAATTTTGGGTGAAATTTACTTCACCTGCATAAAGCCAGACTATTACTGGACTTTATATACATGGTGTCCAGAAAAGGGGTTGCGAATGTGAAATCCACCCCTCCAACCTGGGCCAGAATACATGGGTGCAGCACCAGTCCTCTTGCAACCGCTATTCCAGTTTATGTGTTGAAATATCAACAACAGCTCCTCCACACTATTTTCATTGGATGGTAGGATCACTGGTTCCATGTAATTAGGTTTCCCATGGTGTTTCCTCTGGCCTGCTTCTGTTTCCTGCCATTATAAGTCGTGTGAAGCTACTTCATGCAGAGTACAGCACCCCATCATAGGGCTTAAAAGATAAGGAAGACCTTCAGTGTGTCCTCTGCACTGGGGTGAGTTTCAATCTCACTGATTATCAGAAATCTTCAGATGCTTTGTCTTTAATTTTTACAGATACATCAAAAAGCAAATATTTCTAAACTAGGTCTCAGTTTTTAAAGTATAGAATCATAGAATCATAAAAGATTAGGGTTGGAAGAGACCCAAGGAGGTCATCTAGTTAATCCCCCTGTGCAAAGCAGGGGAATATTGACAATCTTTTCTGTACAACCTCAGTTAGGCATTAAAATATCAGATACAATTCATAATACAGGTATATTAATTATAGTGTAGTTACACTATAATTACAGTATAATTACAGTATGGTTCTAATTTTTGGTACAAGTAATTCCATTAATTCATATAACCAAAAGTTGTACTCAGTGCCTTCATTACTTAGTATTATCCCTTTAACCTTATCTGGGTATTTTTTAGAATCCTGGTACAATAACTATGTGGAAACCGTATTCCAATTACAATGACATTACAGTTTTTGATACATTACAAAATCCCACAGTCAGAAATTTAACTATTTGGCTGATCTTGCGTTATGGCATACATTCCAGTTGCCTTTCACTGCAATCTCCTGTAGTTGCATGAAACTGTCAGGTAGATACTTCAATTTCAAGTATAATGTGTACTTGCCTGGACCTCCATATGTAACCCATTATATGGGGTCCCTTGAAAGTGTACTGTATTTTGAAGTGAACCTGTCACAGAGTGACTAGCCCCTTTAATAGGGAGGAGGCCAGTGCACTTGAGACTAGTCAGCTGCCTCTCATTTGGGCTTTAAGAGAACGCACCTGTTCCATATAAAGAGAGGGACATGAAGCCATGAGAAAGAGTTGGCAAGGGCTACTGAAAGAGAGCTACAAGAGACCTGAGAGAGAGAGAGAGAGAGAGAGAGAGAGAGAGAGAGAGAGATGGATGGAAGCTGGTACCAAGACCTCCCTGCCTGTGAGTCCTACTTCTGCTAACAACTTTATTCAACTTCTGTTCTTTCCAACAGCTCTTGGTACCAGCTTCCATCCATCTCTCTCTCTCTCTCAGATCTCTTGTAGCTCTCTCTCAGTAGCCCTTGCCAACTCTTTCTCATGGCTTCATGTCCCTCTCTTTATATGGAACAGGTGCCTTCTCTTAAAGCCCAAATGAGAGGCAGCTGACTAGTCTCAATTGCACTGGCACTTGAAAGAACAGAAGTTGAATAAAGTTGTTAGCAGAAGTAGGACTCACAGGCAGGGAGGTCTGGGTGAGTGGAATGCTGTGGGGAACCTTCTTGCAATAGGCCTGAGTGGAGGGTCTGTGCAAAACTGAGTCCAGAAATAAGAATGTTGACTCTGGAACAGTGTTCCCTCTAATTTTTCCCACACATGTGCAGAATGAATTTTGTTATGTTCATTAACATGGAGATGACGTGCAACACATCACCTCCATAGTGGTGCACATAACAAAATCCATGTGGTGAGGGTGTGGCTGAAGGGTTCGGAGTGTGGGAGGGGACACAGGGCTGGGCCAGAGGGTTGGGGATGGGGGTGAGGGATCCATCTGGGAGTGCCGGCTCTGGGGTGGGGCCAGAGGTGAGGAGTTTATGGTGCAGGCTGCCCAGGCCTATGGCAGGGAGAGAGGACTCTGCCTAGCTCTCTCCTCACAGCAGCACCTGGACTGCAAGGGAGAGGTGCTTCTTCCCACCGAGGCAGATCTGGGTCGGGGCTAGTTTAGGGCCAGGGGAGAGGCGCCTCTTCCCCATCCATGGCAGGTCCAGGCCAGGCTAGGTTGGGGATGGGGAAAGGGCACTTCTCCCCTTATCTGTGGCAGGGCCAGGGTCAGTTGAGGCCGGGGTGCCTCTCCCCAGGCCGCAGCAGGTCTGGGGCTGGGCTGGGATGTGGCCAGGGGAGGGGAACCTCTGTAGGACTCAGTTGGGAGTTGAACACTGTGGGGAGATCTCTTGTGGCTTGAGGGCAAAGTCTGGAGAGAAGTGACTCTGGTAACTGGTCAGTGTATGACCTAGAAAGTGGACTCCTAGAATGGGGCAAATGGAACTGTGAACAGAATGAAGATTGATTCACGGGGTTAGGGGACAACCTGGAAATTATGTTCCTGGAGGGTGCCTGGAAAATTGCTGTGATAGCACTGTTGCACATTGCGATTTTATTACGAGGGTTCAGCAGATTATTGTATGTGTACATGAATAAATTATGCAGAGAGGAGGGTCTTTGAACTGGATTTAGAGACTTTTCCTTTCTATAGGCAAATGAAAGGGAAACTAATGCAGGCTGTTGTGGGAGAGGTATATCTCATCACCCCTTTGGGGTAGGGGCATTATGGCCTTGCAGCAAAGTCAATAGGCTTCCTTTCTGTGAAGGGCAGCATGGCCTAGCAGCCAGAGTCAAATAAGGCTGCCCTTCATGCAGGGCAGTGTGGCCTAATGGCCAGAGTCAATGGGCCTGCCCTTCTGCCTTAGGCAATATGACCGAGCAGCCACAGTCAGTAGGACTGTCCTTCTGGACCAGAGAGTGTAGCTTAATGGCAAAGCAGAGTGAGCCACCACCCAGGGGTGAGTTGGCAGCCAGGATAGGGGAACCCAGGCCCAGCCTGCTCCACTAGGTCCCAGCCCAGTGCCCCGTCACCAGTGGGTCATCGGGGATCTGTCTGAAACATACTGACTCAGTTCCCAGTTCCACAACCAGACCAATGTCTGGTTCCCCCAGGCCACTTCCTACCCTGTCTATCTGCTCTGTAGTCTGCAGGCCCTCAGTTCTCCAAGATAGTCAGCAGGCAAAGTTCCTGACAACTCCTCCTCCTCATGGGCTTCCATGGCCAGCCGAATATTCATCCAAGTCTTGTCATGCCTAGCCTCTGCAGACTGGGGTTCCAATAGCTCCTAGACAGGAGCCTGCAATGCACATCCTCTCTCCTCATCAGTCATGGTAGACTGGGCTGGGCTTTCTCCCTTTTATACTGTGGTTCCAGTTGGAGCTTGCCCAGCAGCAGTGAGGAATTTCCTTCCACAAAGCATTTTCAAAAGTGAAGCTTCTTCCCTCTTTGGTGTTCTAAACCTTCTTCAGATAGCACAGTGCATGTGCCTGGACAAGTAATGGAGACTCCTGGGAACTGTAGTTTTAGTACATTTGCATTTTATAGAAATCCCATTTGCTGGGAACTTTCGCCACATCCTGGCTCTCAACAGCTTAGTTAATTATGTTTGTGTTGAATGCATGTAAAATTGTAGAACAGTTTATTCAGCTGTTGAGAATTAGTGGCAATTATATGTAGTTAAAAATAGTACAAGAATGTAACTAACTACCCTGTAATTATACTATAGATTACACTCTAGTTATTGTATCTAAAATCTCTAATTGCCCCCCTAAAAGGCAGGGACTCTAAATGCCCCCCTAACAGGCAGGGACTCTATGCTAGTTATGCACAAATTGAGTTAGATTCTCAGCGGGTGTAAATTGGTCTAGCTCCAATGAAGTCAATGATGAAAGGCTGTCTTTATACCCGTTGCCCACCTGATCAATTTTCATTTTATTTAAAATAAGTCATCTTAGGCTACCTTGTCCTTTGTAACCTCTGATGTCTATTTTGGCTCTAGCAATGCCTCTCACTGTGGGGATTAGAAAAAAAGTCATCTTACAAAGCTCATTAAGACTGGAGGCAGAAGATATGATCTTTCTATATGCAGCTGATTTCTTGCTTCCTTGTTAGCCCTAAAGAAGTCAACCAAACAGTTGATGTAGACATTAGTGAACTCTTTACACTTACAAAATAAACTGGAGCGATTCTGAGAATGTCACTGTGGGGTTTTCATAACTATTCTTCATTGCCTTATGAAATTAGCTCTTTTTACATGATTTTTTTCTTACTAACAGCTCTACAGTGTTAGCCTGTGCTCTGAAAGTCAGGTTGCAGTCTCTCCTCATGCATCATCACCAGTAAGAAAGATGGTCTGTGTAACACCTGTGCAATCCAATTAACTTTCAATGTAATCTAAGGAAATTTATTAGCCTAGATTTAAAAGACTCAAATATTCAAATGACTTGTATCCCTTATTTCACATTGAGGATAGTGTATGCTAATCTTATAATATTTTTTCAAAACATGCCTCATCAGTCTTGGACTCTGACACCAAGATTTTCAAATACAGATACCTCTCAAATCCATACTTAGACATCTAAATAACCCACTAAAAAATCTTAACCATAGTATCCTGTATCCTTGTTTTTGCATGATACTTTCTTGGGGTAGGAAGAAACTTGAAACAAAACTGTAGAAAGCCATTATACATTATAAAATACATTTAGCAATCATTTTTTCAAAGGTGCAATAGATGAATTTGATATTTCATAAGAGCTTGTCTTTTGTGAAAATTCTGTCAAAATCTGGACAGTTGCAGCATAAACATTTCATGTAATCTGTTCATTTTTTGCTGGAAAAGCAAAGAATCTTTGCTCCTCCTCCACTCCCTTATTTAAGATTAAAGATTTAAGATTTTACAAAACTATTATATATCTGCCTTCAGCAACAGGTATATATAATTTGCAAGTTCTATCTAGTGACCTTAACTGGGAGCCTCTTTGTTCAAGCTAAGCCTTGCTGTACACATAAAGGGTTATTACTATAAATAACTCATATTTCTATTTGTATATGATCCAATTCTTTTACATTTTTTCTGATTTCAATGCTGCTTTTGCAATTATAGTATCATCAGAAAACCATATGAAGACAATTTTACAAATTGAACAGCCACCATGGCCTGCACAAAATTTTACATTTACAGATAAGATAAATAATTTCATGCACAATACTTCCATGACATGGATCTTCTAACTTCATTGACTCTAGGACCCAAGGGAAGCCCAAGCACAATTGTCAATAGGCCTCCTTGAAATGAAAACATCATTTTTCCTTCCGACCATTGCAAGGAAGACCAAAACTGCCACTGATAATTAATCCACTGAGAGAAATCAATATTGCAACTGGTTGGAGATGAAACAACCCATAGCAAAATAAACTTTTGCCATGAAATTGAAGCAGCTTTTCTGAGCATATTCTGTCTGCTGCAGCTGTGCAATCCTAATAAATGGTTGTAAAAAAACCTAGAAGTCAGTTGCACCAAACAGTTGGATTTTTGTGCAATAAAGTATAACTATTGTTCTTGCATATGCTGACTTGCTTTTCATTATATAGTATTGGGCTATGTATTTATGAAGACTGGAAATGATCTGAAAGAAACAGAATGGAAAGAGAAAGGTTTGCAAATAGCTTCTGGAGGCCATTCTGATAAACAAAAAATTTAGTGTTGTATTGTATATTATTTATAAAGAAGGGCTTTCCTGGCATTACACTATAATTCAGGAAGCTAGATTCTGGCTTTACATTCAGGATTCCTAATGACGAGGCCAACTTTTAAAGAGAAACATTCATTTTAATTCCCAGCTGAAGAGTAAAACATTTACTGTAGAAAGAAAGGCAGGTTTGGATTTCACATAAAAATGCAGAATAATGGCCTGTTTTATTGTAACTCCCTAATTCAGTTTAGACCACTATCATAAGTAAAATATCTCAATATCTGAAAGCAGTGAGGGTCCCTGTCCCAGTACATGCAAATTGAACCTGTGACCCTCTTCATTTGTGAAAATAAGTGGAAAATGTCTGGGACCATTAATGAGTGAAATCACCAGTGAGATATACTGTGTATCCTACAGTATATGGTAAATAAATTCACAGAGTTTAAGGCCAGAAGGGACCTGACCTCTTATATAACACAGGCCATTAAATTTCACCTAGTTATCCCTGTTTGGAGTGAAACAACTTTTCTCCCAATGAAAGTACTTATGAACTGTAATTAATTTACCTAAATCATCTTTTTGATAAAATATACAGATTGAGCTCTTCCACTATAAGGCACTTTCTCCAGTCCTTGAATCATTTTTGTTATTCTTTTCTGTATCCTCTGCATTTTTTAAAAAAGCTTAAAAAAAAAAATTTGGACACCAGGACTGAATGCAGAATTCCAGTATCAGTCTTACCCTTGCCATATACATAGGTAAAATCACCTTCCTACTTCTAGTCCCCTGTTTACATATCCAAAGACTGAATTAGCACATTTTGCCACAACATTGTCCTGGGAGCTCATGTTGAATTGCTTGTCTACTATGACTTCTAGATCCTTCTTAGAGTCACTTCTTTCCAAGATATCATCTTCTGTTCTGGAAGTCTGGCCTCTGTTCCTTGTTCCTAGATGTACATCTGTGCATTTAGTTGTATTTAAACACATTTTGTTTGTCTATGTCCATCTTACTAAGCGATCCAGATGTCCGTTATAGAGGCGCTGTTCTCCTCATTGTTTACCACTTCGCCAATCCACAAATTTTATCATCAGTGTCATCCACAA
Source organism: Gopherus evgoodei (assembly GCF_007399415.2). Lineage (NCBI taxonomy): Eukaryota > Metazoa > Chordata > Testudines > Testudinidae > Gopherus > Gopherus evgoodei. The sequence continues at coordinate 124,136,057 of NC_044323.1, forward strand.
ATTTTATCATCAGTGATTTTATATTTATTTCCAGATCACTGATGAAAATGTTGAATAATGTCAGGCCTATCCAATCCTTGCAGAACCCCTATTCAATAATGGTTCCAGACTGACATTTTCAGATCTCTCAGTTAGCCAGTTCACAGTCTATTTAAAATTTGCTATTTTCATATTTTATAGTGCTAATTTTTTAATAATATGTCCTGAGGAAATAAGTCAAATACTGTGCAAAAGTCTATTACATTTATGCAGTTACTCTTATCAACCAAACTTGTGATCTCATCAAAAAAATGAAATCAGGTTTGTTTGACAATATCTATTTCCCATAAAACCGTGACAAATGACATCAACTCTAATCACATCTTTTATTTTTTTTTCATCTTTTTATTTTTGTTTTTTAAATCACAGATCAATTTTACCATTATTTTGTCTGGAACTGAGGTCAGGTTACCTCGGCCATCCCACTTCCCTTTTTGAATATTGGTATAATGTTGGGACTCTTCCAATGTTCTGGAATTTCCCCGGTATTTCAAAACTTATTAAAAAATAACATAAGCAGGCCAGAGATCTCCTCAGACAGATCTTCATGGACTTCTGGGTGGAAGTTGTCCTGACATGTTTTTAAAAGATTTATCCCTAGTAGATGGTGTCTAAAATCCTTCTTGGTTACTAATGGACTAGAAAGTACATCATCATCCTCGTGTGAAACAAGCACATAATCCTGCTTCTTTCAAATACAGAGCAGAAATATTTATTGAACACTTCTGCCTTTTCTGTATCATTTTCCACTGTTTTACTATCACCATCTACTAATGCACATATACTATTTCTAGGATTTCATTTGTTCTTATTATAGTTAAAAAACTCCTTATTGTCCTTAGTCCTGCCAATCATAGATTTTTCTCTTTTATTTTTGGTTTCTTTTAACAATTTTCTACAGTTCATACATTCTAATTTATATTGATTACTATGTTCTTTCCTTTTTTTCTATCTGTTATATAATGCTCTTTCATTTTTAATTGCTGCCTCCACTTCACTAATGAACCAGGATGGACTTTTCTGCAAAGTCGTCCTCTTTCTTGGTCGTGGAACTGTGGCTTTTTGGCCTCCTATTAAACTCTCCTTAAAGACATCCCAATTTTCATTTACAGTTTCAATTTAATTTTATTCTCTCAAATTCATTCATAATTTTCCTTATCTTTTGGAAATTAGCCCCTTTGAAGCACCAAGTATATATATTACTGTCCTCTATTTCCCCATATTGAATGATTAGATCATGATCCCTAGTCTCCAGACCACAAACTTCCAGTCCAATGATTAATTCATCTGGTTCCATCATAATGTGGTCAAAAATAGTTAGAGATGCAACTATTTGTGTTAGAAAATTATATATAATTTACTATTTACACAATTTTACAAAATGTACACTATCATGCTATATTTAAAGTTCAGTACATAGTCTGTTAAGTAGTCTGAGTCATACTGGTTTTCTAATCACATGAGCATGTAACAATTTGGTCATCAGGCTATACATTAGTCGCAATGATCATTTCTGGTCAGTTTGGAATCGCTGAGTCATTTTCAGAGTTTGCTGAGAACAAACTGAAGTTGTCAATGTTTTCTGTTGAGCTGTCCACTATAAGTCTCATTCACATATGATCTGGCCAATGTTTTCTTTTTTCTTTACAAGAGGTGTTCTCCATCCCTTTTTGTCCATCCAGTTTGACCCAATCATGGCCACCAGGTTCTAAACCCAGCAGTTCTGAGTGACGTCTGTCACAAAAGTATTCATAAAGCTCTTTTTGTCTTTTTATCCAATTTGGCTACTCTCTTCATATTGGGCCACTTTGGAGATAGGTTCTTTTCCAAAGTTGGAATTATAGTTCTGAGTTGACTTTCCATCAGGAGTCCTGCTGGACTATATCCAGTAGCTATTATCGGTGTTGATCTGTAGCTTAGAAGAGCAAGGAATGGATCTTTCTATTGTAGGATTTTCTTGGCTGTCTGTACAGTTCCTTCAGTCTCTCTGTTCACATAATGTGGCTTGCTAGTAATATGATCAAAATCATAATTTGTTTGGAATTACTTACACTGTGAATTGTGATCTGTTGTATGTCATTAGTTGCTCTGAAATACCAAAATAAGCAAAAGTACACTTTGTTTCTTGACAACACTTCAACATGTTGTCTCTCAAGTACATTATAGAGATAGATACCAGAGATATGTCCTCCATATGATCCTATAATGCACTGCCATCAATAGCAGTTATATACTCAGATAGGTTACACATGGCACCACCTAATACAGTTTGGGGGTGAATCTGCCCTATTTCTCAACAGTTTGTCTTATATCTGGTATTCTCAGCTGTGACCAACTGAGGCATAGTGACACATACACGTCCACAGGAAGGCTCACCGCACAAGACTAGTTTCTTCTGTGGCCCATTGTTAGAATGAAGTTTCCTTAAATGGGCCATCAAACTTGAATAGTCCATTCACAATGTGCTGGTCAGAATGGATGTAAATTACTTTGTGGGTGTTATTCGAGAAACACCACATTTATGATATAGATACACAGCCAATATTCGTAATTTCAGATTCAGTAATGATACATGGATTTAAACAGGATAAACATACTTAACAAATCATAACTTTTCCAGTGACACTTTACATGATACACTTTGTACAAGTTTTGTTGCAATTGTCTAACAGTGGCAATATCATTGATATAAATGGTCATATTTCAATCATACAGCATCACAGTATGAATAAGAAAGTGTGTGACTGGGAGAAAACATGTTTGGGTAAAAAGAACAGGAGTACTTGTGGCACTTTAGAGACTAACAAATTTATTTGAGCATAAGCTTTCGTGGGCTACAGCCCATTTCATTTGATGCATAGAATGGAACATATTGTGAGGAGATATATATACACATACAGAGAACATGAAAAGGTGGCATTATGTTCCATTCTAAGCATCCAATGAAGTGGGCTGTAGCCCACGAAAGTTTATGCTCAAATAAATGTGTTAGTCTCTAAGGTGCCACAAGTACTCCCGGTTTTTTGGCGGATACAGACTAACACGGCTGCTACTCTGAAACATGTTTGGGTAAATTACAGACTATGAATAAACCTAAGTATCTCCATCCTCATTTGCTAATTTAAAAGAATTCTTATTTTCTATATGAAAACCGTTATTTCCACTCCCAGAAAGCCTGCCCAGCATAATACACAACATTAAAAAGACCAGCAGGGTTGTGTTTCTTTGACTGCATGAAATATTTTTCCCCCTCCACGTTTCCTAAAATTAGGAAACTCTTAAAAAGTAGATATTAAAATATTGTCCATAAATCCAGGCTTGTCATCTAGAACATGAACTCATGTAATTCATCAGGGATAATAACATTCCCAGATCATCTGAGAATGTGTGCCTATATTTTCACATGAATCTTTGCTCTTGCATATTGCATATGAGGATTTCAAAATATTTAAAAACATTTAATAATACCTCTGTGAGTTGGATATGTGTAAGAGGATGCAGAGCTATGGGTAGAACCTAGGTATCTTGACATCTAGATTCCTGCTCTAGCTATCAGCCAGCAGTTCTTCCTCTCGTTGGAACTGGGAAGCAGCCCAGATAGCTTCTCTGCAAAGTGGTGTTGTTTTTTAATCATTTCTCCAGTCCTCCCAGGAAAAACTGCACTTTGGTGTTAGGTTTTATAAAAGCCCATAGCCACAGTACTCTCTAAAATAAAATAATTATGTTATCCATAGAAAGCAAGAGTCAAGGGATAATACATTGCTATTGCTGCATCCCCTCTGTTTTGGAAAAGCTACTGGAAAAGTTTACCAATTTTACAGCAAAGTTTGCTATAACTGAATTTCAAAAAATAGGTTTGTGATTTACCCCTTTCAGATACACAGGAGTTTTCCCTGGAGGGGAAACCAGATTGAAACTATTTTGGAATTTTCCTCTAGGGAGGACTGTTAGCTCTGTTCTTAGGAGAAGTTAGTTTTATACTATTGATTCTTTTACTGCATATCTCTAATGTGTTCTAACTTTGTTTTATTTATTGGTTGTCAACATCACTGAATACAGTTATCATCATGAGTCTGATAAATATTCATCATGAAATTACAATGATTTTTATCCTTAGTCTTATAAGCACAATATGAAAGACTTTTCTCAGGATGCAACAACTTACTACAGTCACTTGGAAATTCACTAGCCCCTTTAAGGGAGATCACTTGTCTGCAGGGCTGGCCTTAAAGATGAGCAAACTAAGTAGTCACCTGAAGAGCCAAATTTTGAAGGTAATGAAAGGATCCCAGAATTTGCTGTGTACTGAACACTTAGTGTCAATGTTTCTCTCTGTTTGAATTGATCACCAGTGGGCAAAAAGGAGGAGTTGAGGCTTTCTATTTTCAAGCCTTCATGAAAACAATGTGAGCTCTACATAGCCTAGGAAGTGAAAAGCCTGATTTAGCTTTGAAGTAGGGTGAATATGGCCAGAGACAATTGAATGAAACCCACGCAAACAGGTAGTCAATAGCAGGCAGGCCAGGTAATGGTTAGGGTGAGAAGAATCTGTGATAAATAAGTACGGGAGAGGAATTAAAAATCTAATCTAGCAGGCAGGCCCATTTGTCTGACACTAATACTCATACAACGCTGAAATCACATGTAGGTTTTACAATGGGACGCTACAGTGGGATACCCAGGTATGCTGCTCTTTCCTCTTCGTAACACATTCTGCAGCTGCCCAGTACTTCCACTATCTGGCATAAAGGAGACGAAGTAACATACCACATATATAACTCCACTAAAATCCTGTAGTGACATACCTAACTGAGTAGTGTTGATCTGAAGGACTGATGTCAAAAATAGATGGGCTGCATAGCTGATTTATGTCTGCTAAAGCGACTGCCAGCTACTCTGAAGCAGTCTCAATTACCTCAGTGTAAACCTGTTATTCTTCTCCTACAAGGGGTAGTCATGTTTGAGTGGTCCAAATTGTGAAGCTTTGGCCTGCCTTGTCCACTTAAAAGATCATTAATCACCAAGTCAGTTTATAAATCAAGGAGGCCAACTTGCTGAGAGCAATTGAGAGGCTGAAGCTCCGCAAAAGTACTTAACCAATTCCCAGACCCAAGCTTAGCATTTCTTTCTCCTTACCTCTAGTAGTCAGACAATTTATCATCCTTCTCCCATTGAGGCAGAATGAATCTGACAGAAGAATGCATGATAGCTAAACAATATGATTAACTTGAAAATTGAGGGCAGAAAGCTCTCCCTAATTTTTAAGTTTCTTGGTCTTTTATGTAAACAAAGCCTATTTGTTTTAAGATTTAGTAGTTCAAACTATTTCAGACAAAACCAAAAGACAAATGAACATATCTCAGAGTTATACAAACACAAGTAGTAGCAATAGGGGAAAACATATTGTAGACATTCTTTATCTATAGCTATCTATGAAGAAGAATAAAAGCACCAGACGAGGAGTGTGATGATGGTGATTCTGCATTATTGTGCTTGGATGCTACAATCATACAGGATCACTTTTCTTTTACAATGGTGTCTAGTGCAATTGGCAGGCCTGAAGTCAGAAGGTTTGCCCCTGCTAAATAAATATTAGCCTGCATTATGCATATGTGAGGACTAATGAATCTACAACAAAATACTGATCCTTTTCACAACACCGCAGAATAAGGGAAATTGCACAAGAGTTTTCTTTTCCTTTTCCATGATAAGTTGCTTTATGTTTTTCAAGCACAGCTTTTTTTGAGAGAAAGAAAGCAAGAAAGAGAGAGAGCACATAAATTGTTCATTGTACAGAAGAAAGCATGAATGACAACTGTAAGTGGAATAGACAGTTTCCATTACCCCCTCACACATGCTGGAGAATAATTTGCAAAGGCTGGGTAAATTGTGTTTTAAGAAGTGTAATGACGTGTAATAATTTCCTGTCAGCATGTCAGTTACAAGCAGAGTGAGTTTGATAATTTTGGGAGGGGAGATGGAAAGAATTGAGGAAGAGAGGAGAGAGGATACAGAGAAGAAATGGGAAGATCTTTTAGGATCGCTGGCATCAGAAACTAATGAAAGCATAATTGTATAAAAACAGGTGGAGTGCTAGATAAAAGCAAGAGCTGTACAGCAGCCTGCCCAGATACTAATTCCCATTTGCTTTCCCATTAATCTTGCATAAAGATTCCAGGTCACAGGTCTAGCTACAGGGAGTATTAAGCAATTTAGTAGGATGGGAAACGGCTCAGAACTCAGAAAATGGATGATCAGGAAAAATGTCTTTTTCTTGTCTTATGAAAGCCATCTGCATAATAATGTAGACTTTTTTTAATTCATATTTCCTTGAGCTAGAAAAAAGCCAAAACAATCTTTAAAAAAAGAGTTAGAATGTGTTTGACTATCTACTTTTGTTTTTGAGAATGCGCAGTGTGCTGGAGATCAGTAAATGCTATAGCTAACAGATCAACTTAAGATGAATGAGCTAGTTATTTTCACATGCTGTTACGCTCCTTCTCATCTTTAGCTTAAAGGAACTATTCTCTTGGTATTATTATTTATTATTTTTGTTATTTTATGTTGCTGGACAAACTGTCTTTATGATAATATGTACTTTAAACTTGCCAAGCTTGGACCAAAATTCTATTCTCCACTATATATGTGTATATATAAAGGATAACTCCATTGATGTCAGTGGATTTACTATTGATTTACAAAGATGTAAGTGTGAGGAAAATTTGGGCCCAGGATTTTAGAGAAGTGAAATGCCTATGAAATCATCCTGTCCATCTGCCTGCCAATGCATGATTTTTCTCTTCAGTACATTTTCTAGTGTTTTGGCTAAGCATCCATATTGGTTCACCCCAACATCACACAAGCCTTCATCATAGAAGCTGATGCCTCCATAGTGGCAATCGGGGATGTCCTTTCCCAGCAATCTGGACCAAAACAAACAGGGGCGGCTCTAGCTCTTTTGCTGCCCCAAGCACAGCTGTCAGGCAGCCTTCAGCGGCTTGCCTGCGGGAGGTCCCCCCATCCTGCGGCTTTGGCGGCTTGCCTGTGAGAGGTCTGCCGGTCCTGTGGCTTCGGCGGCTTGCCTGCAGGAGGTCTCCGGTCCCATGGCTTCGGTGTACCTACAGCCGAATTGCCGCCGAATCCGTGGGACCGGCAGACCTCCCGCAGGCAAGCCGCCAAAGGCTGCCTGACTGCTGCCCTCACAGGGACCGGCAGGCCTCTCCCTGCAGCTTGCTGCCCCAGGCACGTGCTTGCAGTGCTGAAAACAAGTGTTCCACCCATGCGCTTACTATAGGAGCTTACCGAGGAAGTTCACGCTGGAGCGCTACACTACTAAATACTTGACAAGGAACTCCTGGCAATAAAAAACACATTTGCAGAATGGCAGCATTACCTGGAAGGAGCTCATCACCCAGTCCAGGTGTTCACTGACCATAGCAACCTGGAATATCTATGTAGAGCAAAAGCCTTAAACCCATGGCAGCTTTAGTGGGCACTGTTTTTCTTGTGATTTGATTTCAGTATTACCTACCACTCTGAATCCAAAAATGGCAAGGCCTACCTACCCACAAGACCCCAGCCAGTAGCCAACCCTAACCAGATATACTCAGATTGATATGCTCCACCGCTGGCTCAGAAATTCCACCCAATGAACAAGCTATCACTGATAAGAACCCTGCACATGTCTTTCTTCTGCTTACCATCCCTAGTCCAGTGGCCGTACAAAAAAGGTCAACCAGATTCTCAAAGAGTACCCGCAATGCTACATTAATCATCAACAGGATGATTGGTCCTCATTTCTCCCTTACACAGAATTTGCTTACAATGCAGATCATGCATACACTGGTCAGAACCCCTTTTTAACCAATTATGGGTATGCACCCACAATTACCTGCACCCTCTCCCAACCCAGCCACCTCCAACCTGGTTCAGCAGATTTATCAGGCCCAGGAAAAACAGAAAAAACACCTGGAAAAAACACAGCACACGGATCAGCATCAAAAGAAAGACCCCACCTATCCAGTAGGGTAAAAACAAGGATCTCCATGGAACATCTCTACACCAACACACCTGCTTACAAGCTGGACTTTTGGTTCCTTGGCACTTTTAAAATCCTACAAGAAGTTAATTCATTCACTTTTAAACTCCAACTAACTCACTCTCTAAAGTTTCACTCAATTTTTCATGTATCACTTTTGAAACCCTACAAAAAAAAACTTTCCCTCAGAGGACCCTGCCACCTCCTCAACTGGTGTTAGTACAGGTCTGGACATTCCCCAGAGTAGTACAGCTCTGTCAATACAGTTTTCCAACCTGGGGTGCCTTTTACACTGCTTCGCTGTGAGAATAATCACTCCTGGTCTGCTCACACACAGCCTAAAGCATGTAAATTACTCCCAACTATACTGTATGAGTGCTACGGCCAGTCACGCTTAAATTACCCTGTTGCTCTGTGGATGAGGGGAAAGCAGTGGACATATTATTCCTTGACTTTAGCAAAGCTTTTGATACGGTCTCCCACAGTATTTTTGCCAGCAAGTTAAAGAAGTATGGGCTGGATGAATGGACTATAAAGTGGATAGAAAGCTGGCTAGATCATCAGGCTCAATGGGTAGTGATCAATGGCTCGATGTCCAGTTGGCACTCGGTATCAAGCAGAATGCCCCAAGGTTTGGTCCTGGGGCCGGTTTTGTTCAATATCTTCATTAATAATCTGGAGGATGGCGTGGACTGCACCCTCAGCAAGTTTGCAGATGACACTAAACATGGAGGAGCGGTAGATATGCTGGAGGGTAGGGATAGGATACAGAGGGACCTAGACAAATTAGAGGATTGGGCCAAAGGAAATCTGATGAGGTTCAACAAGGATAAGTGCAGAGTCCCGCACTTAGGATGGAAGAAACCCATTCACTGCTACAGACAAGGGTCTGAATGGCTAGGCAGCAGTTCTATAGAAAAGGACCTAGGGGATTACAGTGGACGAGAAGCTGGATATAAGTCAACAGTGTGCCACCTGTTGCCAAGAAGGCTAACGGCATTTTGGGCTGTATAAGTAGGGGCATTGCCAGCAGACCGAGGGCCTCACACTACAAGAAAGAGGTGGAAAAATTGGAAAGAATCCAGCAGAGGGCAACAAAAATGAGTAGAGGTCTGGAGCACATGACTTATGAGGAGAAGCTGAGGGAACTGGGATTATTTAGTCTGCAGAAGGGAAGAGTGAGGGGGGATGTGATAGCTGCAGTGAGGGAGGTTTAGGTTGATTATATCTCTCCCAGTTGACAAGATACCAGAGCCTGCCACATTTATATTAGAGTCCAGGATCTCATGAGCTACATATTCCTGTTGTGACAATCTGTATCCCTATGATCACGCTTTTTACAAGACTATGATAAATTTTGTACAAAGTATGCCTATCATAGAATATCAGGGTTGGAAAAGACCTCAGGAGGTCATTTAGTCCAACCCCCTGCTCAAAGCAGGACCAATCTCCAACTAAATCATCTCAGGCAGGGCTTTGTCAAGCCTGACCTTAAAAACCTCTAAGGAAGGAGATTCCACCACCTCCCTAGGTAACTCATTCCAGTGCTTCACCATCCTCCTAGTGAAAAAGTTTTTTTCTAATATCCAACCTAAACATCCCCCACTGCAACTTGAGACCATTACTCCTTGTTCTGCCATCTACTCCCACTGAGAACAATCTACATCCATCCTTTTTGGAACCTCCTTTCAGGTGGTTGAAAGCAGCTATCAAATCCCCCCTCATTCTTCTCTTCTGCAGACTAAACAATCCCAGTTCCCTCAGCCTCTCCTCATAACTCATGTGCTCCAGCCCCCAGTCATTTTTGTTGCCCTCTGCTGGACTCTTTCCGATTTTTCCACATCCTTCTTGTAGTGTGCGGCCCAAAACTGGACACAGTACTCCAGATGAGGCCACACCAATGTTGAATAGAGGGGAATAATCGTGTCCCTTGATCTACTGGCAATGCCCCTACTTATGCAGCCCAAAATGCCATTAGCCTTCTTGGCAACAAGGGCACACTGTTGACTCATATCCAGCTTCTCGTCCACTGTAACTGCTAGGTCCTTTTCTGCAGAACTGCTGCCTAGCCATTCAATCCCCAGGCTGTAGCAGTGCATGGGATTCTTCCATCCTAAGTGCAGGACTCTAAACTTGTCCTTGTTGAACCTCATCAGGTTTCTTTTGGCCCAATCCTCTAATTTGTTTAGGTCCCTCTGTATCCTATCCCTACCCTCCAGCGTATCTACCACTCCTCCATGTTTAGTATATAGAGCAGTATTTTGAAGGAAATGGAATTCCCCCAGAAAAAAATATAGGAGCACTACTCAGTGTGAAGGGAGGAAAAATGTACAGTTTAATACATATCCTGATTGCCCCAAAGAAGCCAACCAGCAAAACCCTTAAAGAAATAATGCAAATTGTTCAATAGCACTTGTCACCCAAGCCCCTGATTGTAGCAGAAAGGTTCAAGTTTCAATAGTGGAGTCAGCTTAAAGGTGACTCTATCTCCGCCTTTGCCAAAGAGTTAAAAATATTATCAGAACACAGTTCTTTTAAGGATGGGCTTAATGAGGCCCTAGGAGATAGTTTATGTGGACTGTTAAGGAAAGCATGCAGAAGGGGCTCTTAACTGAGAAAAATCTTACCTTTAACTGTGTAGTAGAAATTGGAGTAGCAACGGAAACTATAGCAAGGGGCGCAATAGAATTGAATACCAGCACTAAAACAGAAGTTTAGAGGGAATGCATAAACAATCTCTAATCAAGGCAAGACCTAGTACCCTCTGAAGACAAGCACATGTTATCAGTGTGGAAGAAGGTTCCACACTCCTTCTGCTTGCCATTTTAAAGATGCATATTGCAGAAGCTGTAATAAAAAAGATCATATACAAGCAGTTTGTCACACTAAGAGAAATAAGGAAGAGACCTCAAATCAAAGTATAGACAAATGAAGTAGACAGGCAGTATTGACACAGATTGTGAGAGTAGAGTATCCAGCCTAGATATTTTGTGAGCTAAAATGACAATCAGCAAACTGGTTGACACCCTGGCTGGCAGGAAAAAAATCCTTAAAAAGGAATTGGACACAGGGGCCACAGTGTCTGCTATCTCACATTCAGAATATGAGAAAACTTTTGCAAATGCCAAACTGAGGGAGACGCCAATGTTACTAAAAACTTATACAGAGAAAAAATATTGCCAATTAGAATGTGGAATATAACAATAAACAGTGTTTATTAGATTTATATGTTGTTGACAGAGGGGGACTGGCTCTGTGGTGCCATGAATGGTTACATAAGGTTCCTCTGGATTGGAAATCTATAAAGATGCTGCAGTTGCTTTCAGCAGACTCCACTAAAACAGTCAAACAACAGGTGATACTAAATCAGGCATCGGGGTTATTCAAGGAGGGCATAGGAACTCTAAAACCCATAACAGCTAAAATAATCCTAGATTAGAAGGCTGTCCCTTACCTGATCTACTTGAAGGTAGATGCAGAATTGAAACAGCTGGAAAGGGAGGACATACTTTCAAAAGTGGCTTGGAGCAAGTGGGGAACTCCTATTATTCCAACTGTAAAAAGTGTGGTGCAGAAAGGGTGTGTAGAGATTTTAAGGTTACCATAAACTCTGTACTGAAAGTTGAAAAATACCCCCTGCTTCAAACTGAAGATATTTTTGCTACAGTGGCAGCACAAAATGATTTGTCACAGGCCTACCTACAGATGGAAGTTGAGAAAGAGGCTAAGGCATACCTCACAACCAACACACAAAAGGGTATGTAACAGTACAATAGGCTAGTGTTTGGTATTGCTTCATCGCCTGCTGTATGGCAACAGGCAATGAACCAAGTTTTGCAAGATGTCATGAGAACATAGTGCTATTTGGATGCTATTATTGTGACTGGTGGGCATGATGAACAACATCTGAAAATGCTGAAACAAGGTATTAAAATGTTTAGAAGAGTTATGAGCTAATCACAGAAAAAGTCAATTTTTTCAAGGACTTGATAGCTTATGGTGGGTACATTTTTGATGCAAAGGGCCCACACAAATCTTAGGAGAAGATTAAAGCAGTCCTGGAAGCTCTGGTGCAAAAGGATGTGTCACAATTTAGATAATTTCTGAGATTTATCAGCTACTATAGCCAATTTGTATCCAATGCAGCAACTGTATTGCATCTGCTGAATTGTTTACTACAGACTGGGCAAAAGTGGTTTTGGTCAAGTGAGTACCAAAGAGCTTTACAGAAAGCAAAATATTAGGTCACATCAGACAGCGTACATACACACTTTAACCCAGCCTTGCGTAGCAAGTTAGTAAGTCATGCTTTCTCACGTGGAATTGGGGCAGTTATATAGCACATAATGCCTTAATATCTCTCACAATGGCATAACATAACTATGCACAAATAAATAAGGACATTTTAAATATAGTAGGGGGTGTGAAGAAAAGATTCACTCTTTTCACAAACCATCACCCTAGTAGCAATCCTTCTTCTGAGGAAGGAAGTTTCTGTGACAACAGCACCACATATACAATGCAGGGATCTCTTCTTAGCTGGTTATGTCTTTGACATTGAATTCAAAAGAACAAAAGCACATGCAAATGCAGATGGGCCCTAAGTCTATGCTAATTGAAGGACAACCTGTAATAGAGACAGAATCTATCAAATTTGTCAATTGTTTCAGATTGAGTGTGCCAAAGTGAGTTGCAGTTTGATCAAGCAAGAAACAAAGAGAGATCCCACACTAGCTCAGGTTTATGAAAACACTCTGAAAGTCTGGAAATATACTGACAATCCTAATCTGGCACCCTTTTACGGATGCACAGGTGACTTTGCCATACCTCAGGGGTGTGTCATGTGGGGAATTCAGGTTATTATACCCAGTAAACTGTGCACCAGAATATTAGAATTACTCTATGTAGGTCACCTAGGAGTAATAAAAATGAAGGCACTCACTAGAAGTTTTGTATGATGGCCAGATATTGACCCACAAATAGAACAGCTTGTTATGGAATATTTAGGATGCCAACAGGTACAACACATACCTAAACCATCACCATTACACCTCTGGGAATGACCATCAGCTTCCTGAAAACGTCTCCATATTTATTTTGCAGGACCATTTTTAGGAATGATGTATCTAGTAGCGGTGGATGCCCATTCCAAATGGCCAGAAGTTTTTCTCATAAAAATCACCATAGCTGCACTGGCACTAGAAAATTTTTGAAGATTGTTTGCAAGAACTGGACTTCTAGAATAAGTTATGAGTAACAATGGTCTTCAAGTTAGTTCAGAAGGATTTTAGTGATTTGTGAAGAAAAATGGTATTAGACATATTACCTCAGCAGTATATCACTCAGCCAGGAAGGGCTTGGTTGAAACATTTGTTAAAACTTTTAAGCAAGCCCAGTGATTCATTACAGATGAGAAAGGGTCATTACAGCAGAAACTATCACACTTCTTGCAAGTGTACCAAATCGTGGTACCTGCCACATCAAACAAAACTCCTGCAGTGCTGTTTATGGACTGAATCTCAGCTCATGCTTGCACTTAATAAAGCCAAATCTACATCTACAAATCAGGAATTGTCAATAAATCAAGCTATGGCAAGAGAGACCAGTGCACCTCGTCAGCTATATGTAGGTCAAACAGTGCTGGTGCATGATTATCAGGGACTCAATGAATGGCTTCCAGAAATTGTGCACAAATGGTTCCTTTGTCCTATCCAGTATAAGTGGCACTATGTTTTGGTGCCGCCACATTAAGATTCAGGGGTGACTCTGTAGCTGGCAACAGAGGCAAAATTCTGGGATCCACGTGTTGTTCAGATATTGGTGCCCCAGCTTGATGCAACAACTAGTAATGTTGTACCAGAAAGCAACTGTGCTAAACAACCAGCATAATTTGAGAGTATGTCAGAGTAAGACATTGCTGTGGACACGCTATTTCCTTGGCCAATTGCTCAAAATGTTGGCAGTCACTATTCAAAAGGGAACACAAGTCACCTCAAAAGACTTGTCTTGTTACTGGACCTTGGGTTCTTCCCCCACAAATACTTCTGAAGCTGTTATGCCCATTTGATTTCAGAGTGTGGGGGAGGATAGATGTGCTGTATTTGAATGTACTGAGCAGTGTTGAATCTGTTTATGTGAAATTGCAGTTATATTTTCTTAGGGTTGAATCAGCTGTTAAATAGTAGATACTATGTTTTTCTTCATTCTGTCTGCCGGGGTCGGCAACCTATGGCACGGAGCCGATTTTTAATGGCGCGCTGGAGCGTCCCGGACCCCAGCGTGCCATTAACAATCCTGCCGACGCGGCAAGCTGCAGGGACCGCGCACCACAGCCGGAGCGCGGGCCGAGCCCACCCAACCGCCGGCCCCTCCCCCTCCCCCGCCCGCGCAGCGCTCTGGGGGCTGGGGCTGCGCGCTCCCGCGGGCAGGTTTGGGTCCGTCGGGAGGGACAATCGCTCCCAGCTCATCCGGAGCCCTGCAGCCGCGCGCGCAGCGCTCTGAGCGGCGGCGACAAAACTCCGGATGAGCTGGGAGCCTCATGGTGAGGAGTTCGGGGCTGGGGGGCGGGGTTGGATAAGGGGGGCAGACAGTGAGCAGGGTGGGTGGGATCCCGGGGGTGGTTGGGGGGGGTCTCTGGAGGGGGCAATTGGATGGGGCATGGGAGTCCCGGGGTTTGTTAGGGGGTGAGTGGGGGGTGGATAGGGGACAGGGAGCAAGGAGGGTCCTTGGGGGCCATTAGGGTGGGAGGGTCTCTGGAGGGGGTGGTCAGGGGACAAGGAGCTGGGAGGCTTGGATGAGTCGGGAGTGCTGGGGGAGGAGCTGTCAGGAGGTGGGGTTGGGGCAGGCAGGGAGGGGGTTTATGGGTCCAGAGTTCTGGGGGTCCTGTCAGTGGGTAGGGAGTGGTTAGATAGGCATGGGAGTCCAGCGGGTTCTGTCTGGGTGCAGGGGTGTGGATAAGGGTTGGGGCAGTTAGGGAACAGATGGGGGTAGGGTCCTAGGGGGGCAGTCAGGGGACAAGGGGTAGGGACACTTAGATAGGGGGTGGGGGTTCCAGGAGGGTGTAGCTGGGACAAGGAGTAGGGTGGTTGGGGATTCTGGGGGGGCACTCACCCAGCCCTCTGTCCTGATCCTTCCCCCCCCACACATACCCCTCAGCCCCCCTACCCTGACACCTGCACTCCCTCACATGCCCCCAGCCCTCTGCCCTAACTCTTGCACCCCCGCACCCCACATATCCCCACTCCCACCCTGAGCACCATATGGGAGCTCCTGCACCCCCACTCACATTCCCACCTGCACCCCTCACACCAAATGGGAGCTGACCAGGTAAATGCCTCCACATTCTAGCTCCTGGCCAGACCCTTCACCCCCAGCCCTGTGCTCGGTCCACTTTCACCCTCAGCTCAGTGCAGAGAGAGGAAGAGAATGGGCCAGAACCAGGGAGAAGATAGGTACCCACTGTATGTGGGCAGGGCTGAGACTCTAGACCAGCAGCGAGCTGAGCGGGTCCAGCAGCCGGGATGCCGGCTGGCAGGAGCTGGCAGATGGAACCCCTGAGCAGCAGTGGGCTGAGCTGCTGTCGGTCTGGGGTCCCGGCTGCTGGCCCTGCACAGTTCACTGCCGGTCTGGGGTTCTGGTTGCCAGACCCTTCCCAGCTGGGGTCCTGGCTGCAGGTCCCACTCAGCCCACTGCCGGCCTAGGTGAACAGAACCCCAGACCAGCAGCGGGCTGAGGGGCTGGCGGCGTAAGATCAACATTTTAATTTAATTTTAAATGAAGCTTCTTAAATATTTTGAAAACCTTGTTTATTTTACAATACAACACTAGTTTAGTTATATAATATATAGACTTGTAGAGAGAGACCTTCTAAAAACATTATAATGTATTACCGGCACATGAAACCTTAAATTAGAGTGAATAAATGAAGACTCAGCACACCACTTCTGAAAGGTTGCCAACCCCTGCTGTATGCAATAGAATCAGTCAGCCATCCTGGCTTCAATGTGTGCACGTGCTTGTGTGTGTGGTCAGGATTTGTGATGTGTCCAAAATTCACTACACTGATCTTTTTTTTTAACCTCTCAAGTGTGCCATGACTATTCAAAAATAATGGACAATTCAGTTAATTCATTTGCTAATGTACTGAATGCCCTGGGATGCAAATCATCATTACCAGATGATTTCTATATTTTCCACTTGGTTTTTTTTTTTAGTAGGTATTTTCAGGGCCTTCCTTCCCTCCGAATTGTTCAGACTGAGGCCATGTCTACATCTAAAATTTTGCAGCGCTGGTTGTTACAGCTGTATTAGTACAGCTGTATAGGGCCAGCGCTGCAGAGTGGCCACACTTACAGCAACCAGCGCTGCAAGTGGTGTTAGATGTGGCCACACTGCAGCGCTATTGGGCGGCTTCAAGGGGGGTTCCGGGAACGCGAGAGCAAACCGGGAAAAGAGACCAGCTTCGCCGCGGTTTGCTCTCGCGTTCCCGGAGCCACCCAGCAAACCGCAGGGAAGGAGACCTGCTTGCTCGGGGTTCCGGGAACGAGAGAGCAAACCGGGAAAGGAGACCAGCTTCGCCGCGGTTTGCTCTCGCGTTCCCGGAGCCACCCAGCAAACCGCAGGGAAGGAGACCTGCTTGCTCGGGGTTCCGGGAACGAGAGAGCAAACCAGGAAAGGAGACCAGCTTCGCCGCGGTTTGCTCTCGCGTTCCCGGAGCCACCCAGCAAACCGCAGGGAAGGAGACCTGCTTGCTCGGGGTTCCGGGAACGAGAGAGCAAACCGGGAAAGGAGACCAGCTTGATTACCAGAGGCTTCCTCCTTCCACGGAGGTCAAGAAAAGCGCTGGTAAGTGTCTACATTGGATTACCAGCGCTGGATCACCAGCGCTGGATCCTCTACACCCGAGACAAAACGGGAGTACGGCCAGCGCTGCAAACAGGGAGTTGCAGCGCTGGTGATGCCCTGCAGATGTGTACACCTTCAAAGTTGCAGCGCTGTAACTCCCTCACCAGCGCTGCAACTTTATGATGTAGACAAGCCCTTATTTTCTTCTCTGAAAGCATTATCTGCACCTGAATATTCTGAATATGTTGTCTCTTACTTCTCCGTTGCCAATACATGTTTTCTTTTATCCTTTAAACAGCCCTTCACAAAGCCATGTTGGAACATTTTTGTTTCTTTCTAACGTTGCTTTCACCTCCCCCAAAGTAACGATAGTCTGTGCATCAAAGTCACAGTGTCTTATAGAATTTCCCAGTCTTGTTTCATAATGGTTAATTTATTATACATCAGTCCATTGTGCTTTGCTGTCTAGAGACCCAATTTCAAAATTAAGTGAATTGAGAGACAGGACTAGACTGTTCTTTTAAAATATGCCTCTGAGTAAGGGATAGTATGTAGGCACACCACCTCAAAGCAAGACACACCACCATGACACTATGCTTCTTATGGTAACGCATATGTTAAGTGCAGCCCTTACTCTTATCCAAGCACTGGACCTGATGTGCAAGGTTAAGGGAATTATTACTCCTTCCCACAACTTTGTGTGGCTGTGTATTGCCAATGCACAATTTCTATTAAATTTGTTTTTATATTAAATGGAGGAAGTAGCAACTGAGAAATAGTTTGTCAAGACTGCAGATCCCAAGATTGGCTCTATGTGCTTCCCATCCATGTGGGGGGTGGGGAGGGAGGGAAGTAGCTATGGGACATATTTTAGAACTCTCTGAGACCTCTTTGATCCAGTGACCAACATGTTAGCCATTCTGATCTTGGAGAATCCATGGAATGTTAGATTTTTACTCAGCAACATTTCACTGAGTATGAGAAGTATGTGATTAGCTTCTGAGCTGAAGGCACTTTGGTCATGTAACAAGTGTGGGAAATGATTTCTAAATGCAGCTAAAATTATTAAAGCTCAATTATTCATGCCAACACATTACCTGCCCCCTCTCCTCACTGACAACCTAGCCACCACTTTCAGATGAGATATTATACTTAGTCGACAGACAGCCCTAGAGGTAGCAATTAATAATTAAATACTAGTTTATGATAATTACATGATAACTTTATTGACCAGACTCAGAACAGAATATGTCTTATGCTCCAGCTCTATTATATAAAATGAATGTTCCAAGCACAAGGGATAACTGGTATGATATAAACACAAATTCCTAAATAAAAGCACCACTAGTTACATCTTTTGGCAAAACCTACTAGGACCATAATCTTCAAAAAGTGTATTTAAAGAAAAACTGAAGAACACATTTTAGTGCACATTCTTGCCTTTTGTAATTGCACCAAAGTCAATAGAATGAAACAGGGAATAATGCTGTCATTCATTAAGGCCAACATTTTCAAAAGAGGTCTCTGACTTTGGGCATCCTGAACTGAGTGCTTCAAAACTGGGGCATCCAGAAATCAGCAAGCACTTTTGCAAATTCGTTAAGAACATAAGAACAGCCATACTGGGTCAGAGAAAGGTCCATCTAGCACAGTATCCTGTCTTCCGACAGTGGCCAATGCCAGGTGTCCCAGAGGGAATGAACAGAACAGTTATTCACCAAGTGATCCATTGTCACCCATTTTCAAACCTCTTTACTTTCAAGCAAATAATCCTCTCAGTTATTTATCTCATAATGTTGTAAACCAGAACAATGTTGATAAACGCAAACCAATGCATATTGGAAAACATAATTCCAACTAAACATACAAAAAGATGGGGTCTAGAATAGCAATTCTCACTCAAGAAAGAGATCTTGCAGTCCTTGAAAACATAATATGCAGCGGCAGTCAAAAAAGCTAACAATATTAGGAACCATTGTGAAAAGGATAGATAATAAGACAGTAAATATCATAATGCTGTAGTAGGAAGAGGGCCTGAAACATAAACCCATGTATCATAGGCCTGTTATGAAGCCTGAGGCCTGAGCTAAAGTAGTCAAAACTTTGCGTCGGGGACACCAATGTTGTCAGATGTTCGGCCGCGTGAGTGTGTTGTCTCTGTGTGTTGTCCCAGCTCTGTGCAGATAGCTGGCACAACAGATCTCAAGCGAACTGCCCAATAAGACCACAAGACGTGATTTACTAGTGAAGGCGCCTGGCCAGGTTTATTGTCGACAAAGCATGGTAAAAGCGCTTGGCAGATTCTACGGGGATACTAAGACATGTATACTCGTGACAATGGATGCAACTCAAGTCAGTGGCGGGACTTTCCACTGCCTCCTTGGCTGAACAAAGACACTCCATCTGAGATACGTCTTTGTACACCAGTACAAACGAGTTATGTATCACCCTTGACCTATCAGGATGCCACTCTCTGATGTATTAGAGCACTACCCATTGCCTTGTACCCGTTGGTTTGATCAAAACATTTCTATTCATCATACTGTCATCCTGACCTTATCCTTAAGATGGGTCAGCATATTCCTATTATCTTTGGAAAACATGTTTGGTATCGGGGTGTTCTGGTACCACCCTTCTGGAATGTGCTTGCGTGAGTGCTTTGTGCCTAGCAACTCTAGAAATATATGTTTTTGCAACATCAGCCTTCTGCTTGCCAAATTCTGTAAGCAGGGCCTGCATCTTGCTCACAACTTAACATTGCTTTATATTAGCTAAGCTTTGACTACTTGAGCTCAGGCCTCAGGCCTCTGATACATGGGCTTATGTTTCAGGCCCTCTTCCTACTACAAATGCCACTCTATAAATCTACAGTACACCCACCCCCAAAAGATATATTAGAATTGGAAAAGGGACAGAGAAAGGCAGCAGAAATGATTAAGGGCATGGAACAGCTTCCGCAGGAGGAGAGATTAAAAACTCAGGAAAGACTACTAAGGCATGGGGAGGGGGTGGAATGTGATAGAGGTCTGTAAAATCAGGAATGGTGTGGAGATGATGAACAGGGCAGTGTTATCTACCCTTTCATATAACGCAAAAAAACAGGAGGTCACCAAATGAAATTAATAGATTGGAGGTTTAAAACAAACAGAACTTTTTGACACAAGGCACAGTCCAACTGTGGAACTCATTGCCAGGGGATGCTGTGAAGGCCAAAACTATAACTGGGTTCAGAAAAGAATTAAATAAATTCATTGAGGATAGGCCCACCAATGGCTATTAGCCAAGATGATCAGGGATGCTCTGATGTCCCTAATCCTCTGACTGCCAGATGCTGGGATTGGACAACAGGGAAAGGATCATTCAATACAGGAAAACCTTTGTTGTCTGGCATGTTGGGGAAACAAGGGTGCCAGTTAATCAAAAATTCTGGTTAACTAAGAGTTATACGTTACCAACAGAGTACCAATTTTAAAAGAATTAGAATACAATAAAACGAATAAAGTATAAAATAGTATGTAGCTACTCACCAGTCCAGTAGTAGTAGTACTGCAGTGCAGAGTGGTTAGTTTCTTGAAGCACTTAGGTGCATACAGGTAAAGGTTTCTATACAGGAGGTTATTTTATGATGATACATATTACTATGGGCAGCACATGGCATACCCCCAGATAATTAAAAATATACTTAACACTAAAACTATACTGAACATAAAATGTAATCTTTCTTTGATCATTCAGAAGGCACTTCAGGATCTTGCAGTGCCTCAGGGCCATCATTATCAATATCAATTATCATTGTAGATGTGGAAAGTGTAGGAGACTGGGCTGAATCTGTAATGACCCTATGACATACCCTGGAAGCTGCTTTTTTGAATAAATTCCTGATATCAGCTTGCTTATTTATCTTCTGCCTCTTTTGCATAAAAGTAGAGTGCAGAATGTGCAATTGCATAATCTCCTGGGCAGAATACTAGTCCTGGTTACTAGATTGAAGATTTGCATTGTGAGATATCAAAAATGCTGGTTAATAGAGCTTTCTTGTTTGATAAAGTGCCGGATAACACAGCTTTTACTGATATGACCCCATTCTATTCATTCCTTCTGAAGCACCTTGCATTGACATTGTCAGAAGACAGGATACTGAGCTGGATAGAATCATTGGCCTGACCTAGTAGGGCCATTCTTATGTGCCAACATTTAATGTCACTAGCATCTAAATTACTTTTCTCCATCAGGGGTCTTCCCCACTCCTGTCTTCCCTGTTTTGATACCAATACCAACATGCATTTCTAGCTCTGAGTGGTGTTGGAAGAAAAACTTTGGGGGAAAACACCAATTCTTGATTGCACAATGCCTTGCACAATGTGTCCACTTATGTTCATGGCAAACAAACAGAGAAGTTAACATAGTTTTATGTTTTTATCTTTTCTCTAAGGTTGCAGTGTAACATTCCTTTATTTCTTAGAATCCAGAACTCTAACACAAACAACAGAGGCACACAACAGGCTGATCCATAATGCAGAAGAACACAACTCAAAACATCTGAGTCTAAAATGGCTCTTTGCAGACTGACTGCACAAGACCCAGATTGCATGCTTCCCTTCAGAGCCTCCTAAGTGGAAGTAGGACCACTTATATTTAAAGTGATAGCTTATAAGTTTAATACTGTTTTCAATACAACACAACTTAAACCTGTGTAAAGTGAATGTGGTGCAGAACTCTACCATTTGGATTTAGCAACATTTTTACATTCATGTAGATGCAAATTACTACACAATGTGTAAAGCAGGGGATAATCTGATGCCATATGCATAGATATGTATATGAAATATATGTGTATGCACTGAATTTCAACGTGTACTTCAGAAATCAAAAATATAACAAGGAAAATGAGCACCTGATAATCCTAGTGAAATGGCATCAAAACATTTTTACAAAGCTCCTTATTCTAAATATCATCCATAAAAGCAGTAGTATTCCTAAAGGTACATTGCTCCCAGAAAAAAAGGAGGGCCACAAAGTACTAAAACTTAGATTTTTTTAGCTGGACCCATACTTTTATCTGAGTAGTAGCAATAGATGATCCAGAGATGGGCTATGAGTTTGCCAAAGCCTCGGTTCTCCCATCTTAGTTTTGTCAGAATCATACCAAAGAACCATTCACTAAGACAGACTCATACACTGTCTGTCTTGTTAAGAAAAAGGACCATCTGCCTTTTCTCTTCAATATTGGAATTTGTTTTGGGTTGTATTTCCTTCTTCATAACAGTCGTTCCATAATGAGCTTTTGTGTGGCCTTGAAGCAGAGCGCTGTCTGTTGGACCAATTGAGAGGCTATAAATCAGTTCTCCCGCACCCACAGAAGGGGGAAATCCAGGTAGTGACATGGCCAGAAGGCTGAGTTGCAAAGAGGACGTTGCCTTCTGGGAGCTGAGAGAGGAGCCGTAGGTGGGAACAGAGAAATTGTAGCAGTGTGCAGACCACGGACATGGGTGTAGGCCTCAAGCTAATCCCTAGCGTGACCAGGAGGAGGTGCCAGTCCGGCACTGAGGGCTGCATCCCATGACAAAGGGAAGTTAAAGTGATTGGAAAAAAATCCTTGGCTGTCAGAGCTAAGGACAATGAGGATTTTTATTTTTTAGCCTATTAGGAACAAAACTCCTAAAAATGATATAAGTTCATTTCTTGATGGAGATGGTAAAATTGTTAATAATACATAAAAGGAAGAAGTGTTCAATAAATATTTCTGTTGTGTATATGGAAAGAAGCAAGATGCTGTACTTATATCACATATGGATGATGAATTACCTTCCATTCCATAAGTAAACAAGTAGGATTTTAGAAAATTTCTACCAGGGATAAAATTTTAAAAAAGAAAACCCAGACAACTAGCACCAATGAGTCCTAAAAGAGCTGGCTGAGAAGATCTCTGGCCCACTAATATTAATTTTAATAAATCTTCAAGTTCCAGGGAAATTTCAGAAGGTTATAAAGTACTAATATTGTGCTGATATTCAAAAAATGCAAGCAGGATGATTTGAGTAAGTATAGGCCAGTTAACTTGACATCAATCCCAGGCAAAGTCATGAAAGAGATGATAAAGAATTCAATAAATAAAGAATGGGAATAATTTCACTACCAGTGAACATGGTTTTATGGAAAATAGATCTTGTCAAACAATTGCCATCTAATTCTTTGATAAGATTAAAAATTGGTTGATAAAGGTACTGAACAGACAATGTATTTAGAATTTTATAAAACATTTCACTTTATAAGGCATGACATTCTGATTAAAAAGTTAACACTGTGCAATATCAATAAAGCACACATAATTTCTTGTAACTCAGGCCTTTTTGAGCATTAATTTAGATTGTGTAAAAACTCAGTCACTGGAGAAGACAGAGGAGCATATTTTTCATTTAATCCTCCTTATGTGATGAGTCATGTGTTTGTGATTCATTACATAAAAAGGATTACAGCAAAAGTTTACTCCATTGTCTTCTCCCAGTGACTCAGTTTTCACACAAATTTCAGACAACAAACTTTTGCACAACATGACTCAGGCTGATTAATCTAGCAGACATTCCAAGTTAATGAACAGACAGCTTCCTTTCTAATGCCACCAGCATTTGACCCAGGTTCTCATCAGTCTTTTACTGTTGTACATGGCATTATTAGGACATACTACGTGCAAGGAGCAACTATTCTAAACAAACATTAAGGTTTTGTTCTGGCATGCAGTGTGTGTGTATAGTATATAGTATAGTGTAGTGTAGTATAGTGTTGTCACAAAGTAGGATCGCATTCCTCTTTTGTATTTCAGAGTCTGAGACACATTTGCTTTCTGATTCCCTGGATAAGTATTCCAAGTCATGGTCAGTGCTAGAATAGCTCTTCTGTCAAAGCTTGGAACAACTGCCTCAAATGATACAAGAGATGCGTGCTCACCAAAAGCCGAGAACCCACTAAAAGTGGGCACTGAAACAGTGTTAAAATATTTCACTGTTTTGCTCCTGGTAATGTCTTTGTTGCCTGTATTTTCATAGTGTGATATTGTGCAATTTCCAAATTTTGAAAGTTATTTTTTGTGAGGACTCTGGTTTGGTAACTGGCTATTTTTATTCTAGAAAATTGGGTGGTGTGCTCCTCCATCAGTAGAGATGAAAAGAGAGACCATTACATTACTCACATGAGTTCTTCTTTTCCCCTTCAGCCGTGTACAGTGCTCTGCACTTGCACAGCACTTCTTCAAAGTCTCTATTTTCTTTAAATCCAGTTCATGAAGTTCTGATGGATTTCTTTATAAATGCTGCATTAACAATCCAGCCACCATAACAAACAGGACTCCAATAGATAATGGCAAGAGAACACAGAGCTAGTGTAAGCTCCATATAATAAAAAGTTATTCAGAATAAAAATGGTGAATCACACTGTCGGTTGAAATCTCCTGTAACAATGAATAATTCAACATATAAATGGTGGGAGTTTCACTACCACAGCATCACTAGACATTTGATATAACTGAGAAAATCACTATTTAAATAGAGGGAACATAGAAGCACTGCAAGCCCCCTGTAACAATGGGAAATTCTTCATTAAATTATGAAATTAGCACAAGCCTGAGACTTTCCTGTGGATTTCTGTATGTAAAGCTGTAATTTGCATACCTATGAAAATGTACAATATAAATTACTGCATATAAATAAAGATCCGTATAGCTTTCTGAGTTTTTCTGCATGGATTTATGTGTATGTAAATGATGCACTGTCCCACTTTGAGAATCACCCAAAACATGGATTTCTTTCTATATAAAGCTCCATTAATATTCTAGTGTAGTTTAAATCAGTGCTGTAAAATCTGTGGTCAATGGATCTCTTGTCCTCAAGGCTCTACATGACTATGATAAAAGCAGATCTGATGTGAGCGGGGATCTCTGAGCAGCAACTGTCCCTTCCATGATGCAACTCTTCAGAAGCAATCCCATTGACCACCTATTCTATTGCAGAGGACGGAGGAGAGCAGCTTTGCCTGCTCCATTGCATGATTCCCTGCCAGGAATTGAGAGCCCCAGCAAGACTAGATAAGGAGTTCAACAGAGCCCCAAACAACTACCCAGGGTAGCCTAGGAGAGAGAAAAAAGAGGAAAGTCATGAACTAGTTATGACTTCCTATTCTCTGCCTTGGTGCAGGTAGGAATAGCCCAACTCACCCCAACAAGCCATTCACTATGCTTCCTGAAGCAGGGAATGTGAGGAGAGAGACCTAGGAGCAGGCATAGCCAGCTCTACATTTGTGTGTAAAATCCTCTGGGTGGTTTCTTGCTCCTTTTGCAACACTTGTGCAAAGTAGTGCAAAGGGAGAGGTACAGGATAGATAATCTGCCCCAAAGTACTGATTGTGTAAATCCTGACCTTTCTATAATATGTTGACCTTCTAGCTGAAAAGTTTGGATGAACACCACTAGTCTACAGAGGAAGGAACATTGGGGTTGGGAGATTTTCAGGACTAAGTGACAAGTTACTACTTTGGGAGAGACTATGCAAATGAAATAAATAACGTTAGTGCTGAAGTGAACTATCATTGACTCCTTTCACTGAGAGAACTTGCACAAGGTCATTTCAGACACAATAGGGAACAGAACACAGGCCTCTAATATAACAGGAACAAAGCTCATGCTTTTTCCCCGGAGTCTTTCAAAATGAACACGGGAAAATCAATGCTTCTGGAAACCACAGTATGTCTCTGTGCCATCCTTCATAAGCTTGGTCACATATAGAAGTTTATGACCCTACTATTGCTTTTATACTAAGACATCTGGTTCTTTATATTAAGTCATAGAAGTTTGTGCTTCCAAAGTCTAATGTTCATTGCTCACAGACAACCTAAATATGGGTTCTGGTTATATTTGACTACGAAGTTTGTAACCACTAGTCCACAAACAGATCCAGAGCCAAGAAGAGACATGAAGAATCCTCATGCCCAGAATTCCACTACTTTCATACAAATGTAAGTGTAAGTGTTGGGTCTCCCTGAATGGATTGGTCCACACAGAGGATAATTGCATGCTTTTCCTCTTACCAGTCACTTGTCAAGCTGAAGAGGATGAGATCTAACCTATGGATCTTAAGTGGGGGGTGTGTGGAAATAAATATTATATATATATACATACACTTCACCATAATGGTTGCAATGATTTTATATTGAAATACATTGTTTTATAACTGAATTTGGATGTTGTGTTAATATTTGTTTTACTGTTGCATTTTTAGTGTTTGTATATTTGTTGGTGGGCACTTTTCCTTTAAGAATAGGGTATGACAGAAAGTGTCTCTGAGACTGAAAACAAAGTATGAGAGATTTTTCCTGTGAGTTCAGAGAGGGAAGATCCTGCCTGGGTAAGCTCCTATAAAGTCAGAACATGATTTAATAAATGTATCTTTCCAGAAGAAAGCTTCATACTCAAAATAGTAACATCAGCAGTTGTGAAGAACTGGTGCCTAAGGTCGTTATTAATAAGTACAGTCCATGAGTAATTTCTTGTGAGAAATCTGGAATGAAAAGCCTTTGTCTGAAATATTTTGGTCAAAAATGTACCCACAGAAATCTTTGAACCAATTCAAAATTTCAATTTTTGTTTAGAGTCGACATTTCAAAACAAGACATCAGTTTTTGTTTCAACATAAAATGTCATTTCATTTCTGTTTTTTTATTTGTTTGTATTTTGATTTCAAAAGAATAAAATGAAATGACATTTTAAATCAAAATGAAACTAACGTTGTTTCCAATCTAAATTTTGATATAAATATTGGGTTTTTTAAAAAAAACCCAAAAAGCTTAAATAAATGACATTTTAAATAAAAATTAAAAGATATGTTTCATTTCAAAATGTCAGTTTGAATGAATATTTTCACTTCCGTATTCCATCTGGACAAATCAAAAGTTTTCATCAGAACTGACATTTTCTGCAAAAATAATTCAGTGTTCATTTAAAATGTTGACTAATTCTTTTAATGAGCTATGTAGCCTCTCATGTATAGGTCACCAGTTTGAATTCTGCCCTGTGTAGCAGGGATTAAAAGTTGTCCCCATCTAATGGATGTTTTGTAGCTCCTGTGTGAGATGAGTTTAATGACTCCCAGATCAAGCTCCCATGTCACAAACCAACCACCACAATTTTCACTAAATGTTAAGAATTTCAGGAGCAGGTACTGTCTCTTACTACATATTAGGAGGGTGATTAACACAATGGAACCCCAAACTTTATTAAGTTTTCTAAGGAGAGCTCCTTCAGTGAGTGCTAAAATTGCATTATTTACCAGGCATTTACAAAAGTTAGCAATACTATAATGTTTATGCACATGCACACATACACATGCACACTGGGGATGGATGGGGGTAAGTCAAAAATTAGAAGACCAACCAAAAATGTGATTTTAACTTTTTTTTTCTTTTCTCCCCTTTTCCCCAACCCCAGTCTCATGAATTTTGTGCCACTCACATGATGTGGGGGCCAATCTCATGATTTTTGGGACAGTCTGACTCATGTTTTTGTAACTTTGTATAGTTAATACTCATGGTTTCAGAAGTTATACTGAAGGGAAAGTAGAGCAATTGCTTGCAGTATTGCCACTCCTCGGAGTTCAAAAGTCAGAAGTAAGACATAAAAATCATGAGACTTTTTGGTCCATGTCCTGATTTTTGAACTTTTAGGAGGAATTTCTCTGCACTGCAATATATGAGATTATTTCTGCTTAAAATTTTGATCTGTAATGCATGGACAAAAATTCAGACCTTCCCTTGGCTAGAGATTCTCACCCTACTTTTTTAACATTTGTGATAAGAAAGTTGTCATATTTATTCTCTTTATCACACTCCTCTTTCACTCTCTTGACTCTCTCCTCATGCCCTATATCCTCTCCTAACCATTATCCCTACCCCCACAGTCTTCCTCTCACCTGTCAGACACATCCCTTTCACCTCCAGACTACTTCACGTACCACCCATATTTTCCCATACTCCCCAACAGTATTGTAATGAACCAGCTTGCTTGTTACTGGGTATCTTTCCTCCACCCTGGTTGAGCTGAAAAGAAAGGATCCAGTTCAGGGGTAGCAATAGCCACAGTATAAAGATACAGGGCATCAGCCTGCAGGCAGAACAACAGTGTGGAGGGGCCCCAGGAAGACTCTTATCTTTATGTCCCTGTACTGGCATGCCATTAGAGGCTGAGCTAGGAACTTTTGCTTTGATCCTTATTGTAATTTAAAGTAATTGTTCCTAGGGAATTTTCACCTTTTAGTTTCTGTTGCTATTTCCTTATGAAAGAAGAAGTAGTAACTTTTACAACTTATTAGAAAGGTCTTATTGAAGGCTTAGAAATCTATTGAAGGCTTCAGGAGATGCAGTGTGCAACTTAGCTTCACCTCCTGGAAAGGAAAAGGTGGGACACTTGTTCACAATATGTTTGGTGGCTTGGAGGTCTTTGTATTCACACTGTGGTGAATCCTTTAATCTCCATTAGTGCATTAGGTGTGCAGATCTTCTATGTAATGTCCTAACACAGTTGAGGGATGTCCATTATCTGTGGGAGAGCAAGAAAGCAGAGATTCAAGGGTGGCATCATCTATGAGGTGTTTCTTGTTTAAGTCAGAGCCTGCCTACTGCATCCACCAGGTTGAAGTTGGATGACAACATAGCTTCTCCAGCTACCTTGAATAGTCAGCAAGACTTAATGCGAGTGAGAGATGGGTGAAAAAGGTTGTCTTGGAGTGGGAGCTTTTGGTTAGCGTGAGCTTTCTTGTACTCATGCAACATAGCCATCTCTCATGGAATCATTGGAGGAACGATGTTTGTGAAGACTGTAAGCGAAGGCAGCAAAGTGGACTTCGGGGTGGCAGTTACAAATCTCATTCCTGCATTTAGCTGGATATCGATGCAAGCTTCCCCAAACAGGTGTGCAGTACTGGGCTATGGAATAAACTAAAGCCACCATTACCATTCATAGCATTTAAGCATCACAACACCAGCTAGACCCTGCTAGCTTTTGGATAATATTGATGCAACTTTTTGTTTTATGGCTTATCTGCTTCAGGTGTTGGTAGGTCAGGCTTTGATCAACAGTGATTCTTAGGTAGAATCATAGAATATCAGGGTTGGAAGAGACCTCAGGAGGTCATCTAATCCAACCCTTTGCTCAAAGCAGCACCAATCCCCAGACAGATTTTTGCCCCAAATCCCTAAATGGCCCCCTCAAGGATTGAACTCACAACTCAGGGTTTAGTAGGCCAATGCTCAAACCACTGACCTACCCCTTGGTAGCTAGGGGTTAGGATCATGAGGGGTGCCTTGCCACCTAAGTTTATGTTCAGCATCTTTTTAGCTTCAGAATTGGTGAGATGGAAAGCTGACAACACCATTTTTGATGGATTGTGTTTGAGCCACCAATACTAAAGTTTTCCATTCTCTTCAGATCAGCATTAAGGGTCTCTTCCGCTTCATTCAGTGTTGCAGTTTGTGTCATTAGTGCCAATTTGTCAGCATAAATCAACTTGCAGCATGTCATTTCAGGCACATCACCTATACATAAGTGAAAAAGGGTGATGGTAGTACTGATCCCTGAGGTCTTTTTTTGTTGTTGGGATTTTTTTGGTTGTTTTTTTTGGTAATTAGTCATAGACATTAGGCTACAATTAGGACAGTCATTGTTCAGACTCAGCTTTTTATTAACCTGACTTCTGAGATGGATATGGAATGTTCTGTCCAAAAGCACTGACTTAATGAGTCAAAATGTCTGGTTGCATTGAATCAGGTTGGACAGCTTCAGCAGTAGGCCCTTTTGTCAGACGGAGCCATAGGCTGATGAGAAGTCAATGAAAGCTGTGGCTATTTTAAGCTTCTGCTGGAAGCTGGCCTCAATATATGTAGTCAGTGGAAGCACTTGGTCATGGCAGCTTCATGCCCGTGTTATGCTTATAAGAAGCACATGGGATCTTTTTCAGGGGAAAAGGCAATACACCACATTTACTGAAGATACAACACTTAGCATATGCATTCAATCACACACACACACACACACACACACACACACACACACACACATTGTCCTGTCAGTCGATGTTATAGTTACCAGTCCAGAGTCCTGCTCAATCTAGTGGCCAGCTAGGTTGATCATGGGTAGGGAAAAGCCGGGTTCTGTCAATCACAACACAATGCTCCCAGAAAGTCTTGGCAGGACAAACTCAAAGTTTCATGACAAGACACCCAGTTTACATAGTAATTTTTCTTCATTAAAACCAATGAGTTTTGCCCTGTCATGTTGTAATCAACTGTTGTTTAACAAGTGCTTGTTTTCTTAAATTGTTCTTCTTATCCTTTATTTTGTTTTTTCATCAAGTCTCTCAGGGAGTTACCCCATGCTGGTTTTGATCACAGCTATCTTGTCCGCATTGATAGGTGCCTGTCTCATCTTTAGAGTTGTCAATCTGCCCTCTTCAATACGGGCGTGCTATAATCTCCTGGTGCCCTTGCATCTGTCCTCAGTTTCTCCCTAGAACATGTGGTCCAGTGATGGCCTTCACACTTACCTTCTAACACACACAAAGTGGTAACCCTAAAAGGTGCCTTGAAATTAGCTCAGACACAGATTTTGGTTGATATATCTTTACTAATGGCCCCTTAGGCCATTCCTTTCTGCTTTCAGAAAGGGTGGCTGACAGAATATGATCAAGTCATACACTAACACATTTAATACATGCTACATTATTATTCTTTATCCTTCATTCTAAATTATACAAAATACAAACAGAAAATCCTGTGACTACATATCCCCTTTTTGACCTTTCAAGAACAATTTTTGAGTGAGTCATATTTTATACAACTGTTTCATAGCAATATTCTGAGAGGCCATTTGAGATTCTGGTTGTAATTTAACGAACATTCTCTTTGTCCAACAGCACATACAACACATTCCTAGCAATCAGACACAGGACAAAATTAACACAACTAGTAATGGGTGAATATAATAGACAATATGCCTTTAGAAGTCAGAGACCAGCCTGTAAAAATGTTGTACCAGTGATAGGCTGTCAGTTATTTTTCAGACCTAGCAATTTTTAGCATGTCTCCATTTGCATGTAATATTTAAATGACACACTTCCCTATATCCCTCTGTGTCTGTGG
The DNA here is from genome assembly GCF_007399415.2 of Gopherus evgoodei. NCBI lineage: Eukaryota > Metazoa > Chordata > Testudines > Testudinidae > Gopherus > Gopherus evgoodei. The sequence goes on from NC_044323.1 coordinate 124,167,153, forward strand.
TAAAAACTGCCAGTGAGTTATACAAATATTTGTATGAAAGCAGTGGAATTCTGGGCATCAGGATTCTTGGTGTCTTTTCTTGGTTCTTCACGTTCGAATCCTGCCAACTACGCCACAGCAATTTTTGAGGATTTTACTTTGTACACCCTTGGGTGTCCAATAATTTATTTTTCAGCCCACTGACTCATAAGGCGAGGTAGCCAAAAGGATTTAATGGTTAATTTTGGGAGCAGTCTTACTTTTTATATTTTTGTTTCCACAGACTGTTGATGAGCAATTTTAACAATAATTTTATTTTAATTGGGGTACCTGTTTTGAATGCATAGTCTTTGGTTTAGGTTTTGGTGCATGTGTTCAGGAACCATAGACTCAATGTACCATGGGGTATTGGACAGTACCCCACAATAACTGTTAGTATTTTAACAGGCTTATTCCACTGATATGGTAATTGTATCTGGAACTTTAGGTGGTATTTCCATAGGGACCCTTTATTTTAACCTCTATTTTTTAGTGGTTTGATATTCCTATGGTGTTTATAATGTGAACTTTAAGTTTCACGTTCCCTTTTCAGGAATACACATTGCTATTTTTTAAAAGTTTTAAGATTTAGCTTATATTTTTATTACACCATTTTATGAGGTTTAATGGATCACATGTAGGAATTTATGATTGGTTGGCAGGGAGTGAATTATTTTTTAAATATTGGCTTATGAGAAGGGCTGCATTTTTTTTTTAAAGATTGCTTTAATTATCTGGGCACTGAAAGTTCCCAGAAGCAGGTAAAGCCAGACCTTACACTGGAGTTTTATTTTTTGTGGATTAAAATTGTGGTGGGTTAGCAGGGTCTTGTGCTCAGGTTCCGGGAAGTTCTTTTCTGCAAAGAATTCAAACATTATTATTAATGTAAGCAGTTTAAATTGTGAAACATGTATCCATTTTAGTTTTTTAGTTTTTTTAATATGGTATACCAATGGGCTAAGGCAATTCACTACAGAGTAATGGCCTATCTATTTTGATCAGTGAGTGGCCCCTTTTTTTTCTTTTTTTTTTTAAGTATATGACTTAGTTCCCTGTTTTTTTACAGGGCTGCCTTTGTGGGCCTTTTTTAAAAAATTTTTGTTATTTATGTGGTTGTTGACCTGATTAACCCTATACTGGAAGGTGGGTTTATTTTTTTGTAACTGTTTGAGCCATTGAAAATAATTATGCTGGGTTATATTAGAGCTTTTTTTTTTAACCCTGTACCAGATAACTAGGATTAATTATTAGGCGCATTGGATGTTTAAACAGAATTTGAAAGGGTTGAATTTTTGTTCTTAGTTTATTACTGCTGCAGTTTATTCGGCCAGTTTTTTGTGTGCGTGATTTACTACCTTTTGGAGCACTTTCTTAATAATGCAGTTTATGCGCTCTATTTGGCATCAGGACTAAGGCAGGTTTGGTAAATGGAGCTTTTGTTTAATTTTTAAGGCTTGTATTATTGTTGTAAAGATTTTTTTCCCAAAGCCTCCCCCATTGTTAGAATTTATTAAAGAACTTTTTGGCCACCACCCTGGTGCTGTTATTTTTAGTGGGAAATGCCTTTACCCATTCTGAAAAGGATTTAATTATTATCCTAAGTACTGGAATTTTTTGTTACTTCTTGGCTATTTATTAAAAAAAAATTATTTGAACCCTGTGCCATGGCCAAAGCCTTTGTTGGTGCATTATGGGTTGCCAGTGCTGAGGACGAGCCTTGTTCTGAATGCACACACACAATTTTGCTTCCATGTTTTAATAGTATTTTTCTACGCTTCCATTTTGCTACTTGCTTTAGCCTTGAAAAGTTTTTTTTTTAACTTTTTAAAAACTTTTTTATGCATAAACTGATAGGCTACATTAAATTATTTTATTTTATTTTATTTTGGAAATGGTTAGGGCAGTTTGTAGTGCCATTTGTTGGTTTAGATGTGTTAGCATCGGCATTTTTTTTTGACCTTTGGTTAAAACTGCTATGTTATGCTGTTGGGCTATTGTAATTACTTGATTATTTTAGGTGGCCTTTATATCCATTTTTTTACTGAGTGTCTTTACATATCGTACCTTTAACTGTTTAGGGTTTTTTGTTACCCACTGGTAAATTTTTTTTTGAATATGGAATATTCTTTTTATTTGCTGCTTTTTACCCATTTTTATACCAATTATGTATTTAAAACTGTATTTCCTTTACACAAAAATTACTGTTAGCATAAATATACACAGGCTCTGGGGAATTTTAAAACCTGATAAATTATGTGGAGCTCAGCATGCTGAGCCGATTTATGGTTTAAATGTTTCTTAATTCGCTTTTTTTTAAGTTAATGGCAGTGTATTTTACACTTTTTTTTTTACTACCATTGCACTTCCCTTAGTAAACAAGATGTGCTTTTTTTGACCAATGGTATTTCATTTGTTTAGTGGGGGTGCTTTTACCAAGTCAGTTTTTTGCTCCAGAATGACTTCTGGACATTTATTTATTTATTTATTTATTTTTTAATTTGGGCATGTGTTAGCATGTCCAGCTTGGACACCATTTTTGTGGTTACTCCTCTGTTAACTAAAATAAGCGTTCACTGGGCCGTTTGGGTATTTGAGACTTTACCTTTCATTAATTTTCCCGACAAAATGTACTTGAGATGAGTGTGGGTGCTTTGGATAGTAATAGGGCTGTTTTTGTGGGTGGTTTAAAAGATTGTACTTCCCAGACAACTGCTAGACACTTATGTTTACAGGGATCAAAATTTATTTTTGCTTTTTGTAATGTTTTGAATTTATATGCTACCGACACTAGCTTTATTTTTAATTATTTTGTAATAGTGTGGCAGCCAAGGCCATGTCCTGTGTTTCCCTTTGTGCCGCTGTCATTGCTGTATATAACCGTTGGTTCTCACACAGCTACATAGACAGCTCTTTCTTTTTTTATAGTGGGCTGTGGTCCAGATGGTAGTTATTTGTTGGACCAAGCCTCTTAGTTCCCCTAGGGTAGCTGGGTGACCCTCTTGCCAAAGTTCAAGTCTCCCAGAGTAGTAGGGTGTTAGGGAAGCAGCACAATCTTTTAAGGATTATACACTGAATGCCACTGTATCCAGCACTGTGGTGTTGCCCAATGGTGTTAAGCTGACTATTATCTGCATCAGACCCCATTGGGTTAAATAATTATTGGGGTCTTCATTGGGGTTTTGGGTTGCGGCAATGGCTTGTGCTATAAAATTGTGCCTACCTATTAACTCTCCAAAAAGTCCCATTAAAGTCAATATGCTATTGTTCTCATCGAATCTAATCCTATCTAGGACCCCCTGAATGCCTGAAGTCACGCAGATGCCCCTCAAGTGGTGGACTTCAGTGGTGTTCAGCTCTTCACTTATTGTGAGCAAAAATACATTAAAACATCATCTGGAGAAATTGTCTTTTTTTAGGGGTCCCAGACTATCAGCCATGGCTTTTAAATCAGCAGATGATATGGGGACAGTGGTGACAGTTGTACTTTCCCCTCCCTCTGAGGGTTTTGTGACTGTAGTTCATCATGTTGCTGCAATAGGGTTTGGGTTAGGTTCCAATCCCTGGGGCTCATACCATATATCTTCATTCCAAAGTTCACTAGGGTCCCATTTTCCCTCCTGTTCGGAGATCTCGCTGTATTGGGCTTGGTCCCCTTCTCCTGCCATCACAGCTGCTACTTGGTGCATGGCAAACCCCAATTTTGTTTTGAAATGCTTAATAATAGATTCACTGGTTGTGATTGGCAGGGGCTCTACCTTGTCCTAACATTAGTTTCTCTATCATTCCCTGTAAAACCTGATTGTCTTTTTGTACTTAATCTCTTTCCTCTATTTGTTCAGATAATCCCCTCTCTTTTATTTTAACTTCTCTAAGGATATCTTTGAGAATGTCTAACTGGCTTTGGACCCCAGTGGCCAGTATTTTCCATTTATCAGTTTCTCATTTAGATACACCAAGTTTCTCATGTAGTGCAGCATTTTCCTCTCAGCAGATAGCCAAACAAAGGAATACCTTATTGCATGCCTTCCACAAAAGCCAAATTGCAGCTGAGTCTCTTTTTATTGGTCTTGATGGCCTGTAGGCCAACAAATATTTTGCCAAATATCTTCCAAATCAGCTATAGTATGGACATCGGCTAATGCTTGTTCAGTCCATGGGCTGTGCCCAAACTTTTGCAAAATTGTCTTAAAAGGAGTAGTTTCCTGTATGAATAGCAATTTTCCTGCTCTTCTTGAGCTTTGTCCTTAGGGGACTTGTCATGGTATTTTATCACCAATTTGAACCTTAGAGTCCAAAAAATTGGGGTACCAGCATGAATTCCTCTAAGCTTAATTACCAGCTTAGATTTGATACACTGCCACCACCCAAAAATATATAGTGTTTTGGGGACTCTGGTCCCCCCAAAAACCTTCCCTGGGGACCCCAAGACCCAAATTCCTTGAGTCTTACAACAAAGGGGAATAAACCATTCCCCCCCCCTCCTTTCTTCCTCTCAGATCTTTCCTGCCCTGGGTACACTAGGAGATCACCGTGATTCAAACTCCTTGAATCACAACACAGAGAAATCAGGTTTTGTTCTCCCCCTTCTCTCTCCTTCTCAGGCTTTCCCTCCCTGAGTTATCCTGGAGAGATAGACAGATTCAAGCTCCGTGAATCTAAACAAAGGGATTTCCCCTTTCCTCCTCCCTTCTCTCACCAATTCCCTGGTAAGTACAGGCTCAATTCCCTTGAGCCTAAACAAGGAGAAAAAAATCAAACAGGTCTTAAAAAGCAAAACTTTTAATAAAAAGAAAGAAAAAAAAGTAAAAGTTATCTCTGTAATTTAAATGGTAAAAGTTACAGAGTCTTTCAGCTTATAGACACTAGAGAGAAGCCCCTCCCTCAGCAAAATACAATTTAAAATACTTCCAGCAGACTACACATTTGCAAATACAGAAAACAATCAAAAGACCGCCTTTCCTACTTAATACTCACTATTCTGAATATATAAGAGACTGGAGCAGGGAGATTGGCAAGAAACCTGGTTGCACGTCTAGTCCCTTTCAGGACCCAGAGAGAACAAAGCAAAACCCAAAAAAACACAAACAAAGCTTCCCTCCACCGAGATTTGAAAGTATCTTGTTTCCTGATTGGTCCTCTGGTCAGGTGTTTTTGGTTCCCTTTTTGTTAACCCTTTACAAGTAAAATAGATATTAACCCTTACCTATCTGTTTATGACAGGACTCTTTTCACCTGAACATATTTTCTTTATGAATCTCTCTTACCTTTATAACTTTTCTGTGTCCACACTTGTGCTGGACTTGCAAAACACAAAAAGTCTATACCCACCAAAAACTCTGACAGAGCAGGAGGGCGGAATGCTAAGCCCCTACCTTTTGGGCTCGATCCTGCTATGACTGAGGTCATATTCACCTATGCAATTTTTTCCCCAACAGATGGGTGGGAGCAAGGACTTTAATACTCCCCCTTAGGGTCTGATAGCTCTATGACTGGAGGTGTATATACCTAGATAGTTTGTAGAAACAGTTTACATATATATCTTATCTGTATAGTTTTTCCTGACAGATGGGTAGAAGCATCGAGGACTCTAATCCTCCCCCTATTGCCCATTATCTCTACAACTGGGGGTATGTACACCTGAATGATCAATCACTTTATATGTATGGTATACCTTTTAGCAGTTTTTAGCAGTATTTTCAACATGTCAGCATGTCTTCCCCCTTTCACAATTCTCCATCAAAAATGTTATGCTTATAAAAAGCACATGGGATCTTTTTCAGTGAAAAAGGCTATACGCCGCATTTATTAACAATACAACAATTAGCATGAACATTAAATCTCACACACACACATTGTCCTGCCAATTAATGTTATAGTTACCAGTCCAGAGTCCGGCTCAATCTTGTGGTCAGCTAGGTTGATCACAGGTAGGGAAAAGCCAGGTTCTGTCAATCGCAACACAATGCTCCAGGAAAGTCTTGGCAGGACAAACTCAAAGTTTCATGACAAGGCACCCAGTTTACATAGTAATTTTTCTTCATTAAAACCAATGAGTTTTGCCCTGTCATGTTGTAGTCAATTGTTGTTTAACAAGTGCTTGTTTTCTTAAACTGTTCTTCTCGTCCTTTATTTTGTTTTTTTCATCAAATCTCTCAGGGAATTACCCCATGGTGGTTTTAATCTCAGCTATTTTGTCCCCATTAATAGGTGCCTGTCTCATCTTTAAAGTCATCAATCTGCCCTCTTCTAATGTTTCAATACAGAAGTGTTGTAATGTCCTGCCATCCTTGCTTCTGTCCTCAGTTCCTCCCTAGAACATGTGGTCTGGTGATGGCCTTCACACTTATCTTCTAACACACACATTTCTCATTCACACACAAAATACAATTAATTTACACAAAGCATTTAAATAAAAACATCAAATTGCAATGCAAAAAAAACATAGTCATTGCATTCTTTTACTTACTTTAAAATGCTAAACCTACAACAAAGTGGAACCCTAAAAGGTCTGTTGCTGCCTTAAAATCAGCTCAGACTCAAATTCTGACTGATGCATCTTTACCAATGGCTTATTAGGTCATTCCTTTCTGCTTTCAAAAAGGGTGGTTGACAGAATATAATCAAATCATATACTAACACATTTAATACATTCCACATTATTATTCTTTATCTTTCATTCTAAATTATACAAAATACAAACATAAGATCCTACTACTACATCCTGAAACCTGCCTGATCTGAGGGGATTACAATCTCCAGGATGGAGGTCAGTCTCAGCAGGAGTGCCCACTCAAGTAACTTGTAGGTTGTATAGAGGAGAGATACAGTAGCTTTGAGGATTATTGGGCAGCTTCTCAGTTCTTAAAATGGTGATGACTTTTGATCAGCTCCAAGCAGCATGGAGTTTGCTGGTGGTGTTGACTTCTGTGAATATTGTTGTCATCCAATCACACCCTCTCAGTCTGAGATATCTAAGGAAGTCCAAAAGGATCCTGTCAATGCCAGCTGTTTTTTTCTGTTTTGGTAGCAGAGAGGGCAGCATCAATCTCAGCTTTCGCAAAGGATTGACAAGAGTCTTGATGAAGGGGCATTTCTGCACAGGATTCCTTAGGAGCTGTTTTCACCTCTCTTTTTGTTTATTGGGTTTATAATCACTCAGTTTCTTAGCAAGAGTCTGGCAAAACTGTTAGCAGGGACTTGTTTGTGTGTGTGATAGTGCACTCTAAGCAGGCACCACAGAAGGGCCCGTGCTTTATAGCTTGAGAGCATGAAGTCTATGGACTCCACCATCTCCATTCATTGTTGTCATCTTGTAGATTCCATTGATTCCAGGAGAGCAGAGGCTAAATCTGTGTCATCAGTAGCTTCATGCCCCCTTAGGAGCATTTTGCTCTCTGGGCTCCAGCATGGCATAAAGGAGCTCCTGTAACTATGGGGAACATTCTTCTTTATGATTTTAATAATAAGCTTCTTGAAACAGTCAAAGTTTTCAAACTTTGGTAGTATGCTACTGATGGCTTTTTCAACGGTGGTGGAGAAACTCAGCCAGTCAGCCTGTCTCAGTTCCAGCATGGAACTGGTATGCTGGTAATGAGGAATTCAAGGCCAACGTGTACAACCACCAACCTGTATTGACTGTATGGGAAGTAGACCAAGACAGTTTATGATGCAACAAGCAGTGATCTGCTGGAGTCTGTGGTAACAAAACAGGTGTAGGGTGTGTAGTCTTTCCTCAGTCAGGCTGAGTGAAAGGTACCTTTTTGGTTTGCATGGAACAGCAGGTACTGATCCTGTGCTGATGCCCCCTCAACAATCTGTTTGCCTGCAACATTGTTCGTTAAATAGCCCCATAATGTATGGTGGCTCTGAAAATCATGAAGATACACAAATGAGTGCTGTGATTTTATTTATGCTGGTAAGGGCCACATATTATATATTATCAGCTCACTGATTTGGATACTAGTACTTTAGCTATGTCATTTAGTTTCAGCCTGATGTAGATAGTCATTCCCTGTTACTCAGAATGTTTGAGTGCTTATGGGAACCCACTGAGGGCTGAAGCTGATAGAGCCTAGTGCTTGGAGCTCTCACAGCACTCACCTCTGAACTCAAGATATGCAACAGAGGGCAGGGTGACGAATCTGCAAAGGATGAACCTGTTGCTGTTCTTCTGGCTTCTGAGTGGAGAGGATAGCTGAGCCAGGAGGACACAGTCCTGTGGCAGGTGGGAGGATGGTTGGAGGCCTGCAATAAAGGCAGCTGATCTTTGGTGATTGCTGGGCAGTAGTAAATTAAAGGCACTGTAATTCTGAATAACAGTGTCCACAAAGGTTTTTAATGCAGTTTAACAAATCAATTTCAAATTCACAGCTTTAGTTAATTCAGATTAATTTTTCTGGATCTCCCCATATAGACACGCCCATAGATACTTTTGCCTAATTATAAAAACCAAGTCACTTCACTGACTTATTTTAACTTTCAAAAATGTGAAACACTATGAAGTTCTAAAAAATGAAAGAATAATTATTATTACATTTTAGCAACATTAAATTAGCACTTAAATGTGAGCATTATTCAATACTGTACAGTTAGAAAAGAAAAATGAAACAAAGCAGAAATAAAACAAAGATAGCAACTATAAAAGTCAAAAAACATTTTAAACCATTTATGGCAGCAGGCCAACTCTTCAAGCAACTTAATGATTGTGAATCTTTTCTCTCTGTGTTGGGGAAGGAAGTCTAATGACTCTCCTTCCCCCACACCCTTCTAATTAATTTATGTACATTTGTCTAGTCAGTTTAGATTGCAACTTCTTCAGGGCAGGAACCGTTTCTTGAAACTTGCTTACTGTGCTTTATAAACCACTGTGTACACTGATAGCGTGGTATATAAACACACACGTACAATGTTGGTTCAGCTTTCAATTAGTTCACCTTTTTCCCAACAGATAACATTAGCATGTTGTATTGTAAGTGATCAAAACATTTAAGTACGCTTGCTAACAGATGGCACTACAATGCAATAAAAAAGGTAGGGTAGCTGCTTACATCTGGGTATTCTTGCTGGAACATTTGATTATATTTGACAGTAGTGAAACAATAAGTGGTCAATTAACGTTATTTGATGGTCAATTGACTGTCTTGCCAAGCCTATCTTAGATTTCTTTCTGGTGGAAAAGTGTCCATATTACATTCAGAAACCACCATCAGAATTGGCAATGTTAGCCAAAAGAATGGGAAACTTTCATCGCCCTAGAAAGTGGTTCCAGTTTATACAGTGCAAGCATGTTTTCCATGAAAATGAAATGTCTTTTCAGCAGAATTTCTCAAATTCATCATCAGCCTAAAACAAGGTCAACTAACCTTCACTGGACTGTCAACACTATTTCATTTTTTTTTTTTAATCTGAAAAAGGAAATTTGAACAAATGAATTCCATATTTAAATAACATTAAATCTAGAGTTGTTGAACTGTTCAGTATGAATAATGTACATTATCAATTTAGTCTTTTTTGGTTATTGAATCAATTTTCTTCAAAAATATTAATTATTCATTAATAATCACTGAATAGCTTGGCTAATAAATTTAGAATATTTCACATGGTTTGTTTTTACTCCTTGACTGCATAACTTCCACACCCAAACCACTTCCAAGACAGTGAAAACTCTTCTAGTATGAGTATTTGTACAAATACCTTCTCACACAAGTATTCACATTTCTTCTTTGTGCAAATATTTTTACACACAAAGCTTTCTTCATATAAATGTTAACAGAAAACAAGTAAAAGCAATCTTGAATAGTATCAAAACAAATTCAGTTTTAATTTTAATATAAATCAATGAATCAATTTTTGCAGTATTCACCCATCTCTTTAGACAGTGTGCAAATAACAGGTCACAGAAGGAAATGAATGCCCAAAGCTATGCAATTAAATTGTGTAAAATTAATCATATCTCTTGTTTATTCCCTGATTTGCATGTGGGTGCATGCATGTGTGTTCATACATATCCTTTCTTTACAGGAAGAGGGTCAGCAGTCTAAGGTTACAGTCTTTCTTGAAGAAGTGTGTTTTCTGAATGGACATGACATATGAGTGGGTCAGCAAGGGCATTAGATGTATGGAGCAGCAGAGAGCCCAGAATCAACAGCAGATAAAAGACACAAAGCACATGATTGCTTGTGAGGTTTGGTTAGGCCACAGGGGCAGAGAGGGCAGTGGAAAGGAACAAAAACAAAGTAATAAGTAGGATTCAGTTGGGATATAGTGTGGAAGAAGTTCAAATTTCATAAGAAGGTGGTGATCTTGAAAAGGATTTGAAGAAGGACTATATACAGTCAGAGGAGTTGGTGAAGTAGATTATTTTGGGGCCAGCACTTTGGATGGATTTAAGACATTAAGGTAGCTGTTGAGGAGGCCAGAGAGGAAGAAGCTACAGTACTGGAGCTGAGAAATAATCAGTGCCCGAACCAGAGTTTTGGTGATGGGGATAAAGAAGAATGAGTGGATCCCATGTTAAGTAGAAAGAAGCAGCAGTATTTATTGTGATGATTGATGTGAGGATAGCAATAAAGAGAGGTGTTGAACCCTGTGATAGAATGCACTCGCTTCTTATGAGTGCCTCTCTTAGCTGGGTGTGAGCCTGTATGCTTTCTTTTCTCTGCCCCCTGTTAGCTGTTGCCATCATCAGGTGGGTCTTCCATGGATCAGCCCTCGGGCCAAGTCACACACAGTCAAACACATGAAGGAACCTCTTCTGGGGTAACAAAGTCCAACAAATGGTTGGCTCTCTCTGGGGTCTTAAGCCCCATCTCTGTGTCTGTATAAATTCTAGCCCCTTTGTCAGGCTTTTAGTACTAAATCTTATCCCCTTCTGACGACTTAGGCCATTTCTCCAGTGGCCAGTGGGGGGACCCAGGCCTGCCCATTACTCCAAGTCCCAACTAAGGGACCCTACAAACAGCAGCCACATACTGCTTTCTTTAATAGTTGTTGTTGTTGTTGTTGCTGCTGCTGCTGCTCCAGTCCTTGGACCACTTCCAACTCTGTCCCATCACCTTTACCTGTTACTCTAGGATACAGTCCTTGGGTTCTCTCTGTCTGTTCCCTGTTTGTGCAGAGTCTCTCCCAGACCTCCATTCCTGGATAGTTTCTCTGTCTTATCCCTTCTGGTCTCAGCCAGGAACTGACCTGCTGAGGCCCTGCAGTTCCTTTTAAATGAGACTACTGGGCTCTGATTGGCTACTTCCCTGCAGCCTTTCTAGGCAGGCCTGGAGGACGCACCTTTACTGCTCCTTTTCTGGGATGGGATGTGGTAGAACTGTGAGGCCTCCAGCAGAGGGCCTCATAGGGCCCAGTACACACCATCACAAACCCACACTGAGGTTGTGGGTTTCAGGGATCAAGGCAAGATTTTCTATTTCCATTGTTGGAGGCAAGTACTGGAATAGAATGATATTGGAGTTGTCAGTGGTGACCAAGAAGGGAGATGAAGGGGGAGTATTTAGAAGGAGAGAGGAGAAGTAGTTTTTAATTTGAACTGGGGGTCGGCCATCCAGAAAAAAATGATAGACAGACAGTCAGAATGTAGTCTTCCTGGAGTAGGGGGAAGTCAGTGGTGGGGAGGATCTAAGAGTCATTGAAGTGTGTAAGTTGAGTATCTGAAAGTCATTAGTTATTAGTTGTGTAAATTACAAAGAATGAGGTTATTCAGAGATGAAGAAAAGAGGATTATGGAGGATCTCAAGGGGACACCAACACAGAAAGATAGAAGTGATATTGCCCGTAAAGTGCATGCTGTCATGCCATTTTGGAGGAGAAGCCGGAAATCAAATATCAGGAGGTAGCCGTCTTAGTTTGTATCCACAAAAACAACAGGGAGTTTGGTGGCACCTTAAAGACTAACAGATTTATTTGGGCATAAGCTTTTGTGGGTAAAAAACCTCACTTCTTCATATGCAACTCTGTTTTTTTACCCACAGAAGCTTATGCCCAGAGATTGTTCCACTGGGAACATCCAATGAAGTTTTTTGTAAGAATGTTTTTCTCTGTCTGAACTTTTTGAGGCTGAGATGTGTTCATTGGGATAAATCACATAAAGCAAGTAACATGGTGTGTAATATTTCTCCTGTGTCCCTGAATATCTGAGTCCACAGCAAGTGATCAGTTCAGTATCAGTTCAGCTCAGCAGATGCCATTTTCACTTACTTTTTCAGAGAGAGAGGCTGCACTTTAGTTGAGCTCTCTGCTCTATCTAGAAAACCAGATGAAATTTTATTTTCTCTAAGCCTCTGTGTCTGTCTAATTCAATCTGTCAGTAGCTTAGTACATTGTTGTCGTATGTAATTTTTCCAGTTATTGGAGACGCTTTCTGTTCTTCCAGCTGTGGAACACATTATTTTATATTTTGGTTCACATCATGAATATATACTACTTTTACAAGGAGAGATTTGCAGTAAAGAACGAGGTGCTTTGCAATATGAATGATGTTGGATGCTAGAGTTGGAGTTGCTGTAGAGAGTCTTGCAGAAACAGGAGTGAGATAGGCCTTGGCCCTCTCCAGCCAGCAGAAGAAGGTCAGCTTGCTTAAAGTAATGTCCTTTTTTCTTTACCATCATTTTTCCCCCTCTACATCACCTTCTTCATCCCCTAGAGGAACACTGTGTCCTGCTAAGCTGCAATCAGCTCCTTAGAATGTACACAGACATCGATCATGCAAGAACAGAAGCACTTGGTCTCATTCCTTGGAAAAAAGGACTGGGAAGTGATGGCTGCTGCTGCTGCTGCTTCTCCTCCTTCAGGAGGACCTGAGGTTGAGAGTGACATGCAACCCAACAGTACCTTTGATACTAGAGCTGCTGGCAAGGTTGATAAACTGTATCTCCTTGCCTGGGGATGCATCATAGGTAGACTATTGTGCCAGGTGCCTGTAGAAGCAGTGGTTCCAGAGGGATAAATTACTCTTCTCACTTTTTCTAAATACCATCTTCCTGCAGAGGTGGAAGGTCACTTTTGTAGGCTTCCCTGCTTCCTCCTCAAAATGGCATAACACAGCAGTAGAGATGGGTGAAATATTTCAACTATTTATTTTTATTTTTTTTGGCAAAAACTATAGATTTAGCAACACGAACATATCATGAATTTGCGTACATTTTGCAAAATTGTTTTGGTTACAAAAAATGAGAAAAAAATTGAAACATTTCATTTGACATATTTGAAACAAAATGTTTGGATTTTCAGTTCAACATTGCTTTTTGTTTTGAAATGTGTCAATTTTATTTTTTTAAATAAAGAAATGTTAAAATAATCAAAATTGAAACAAAATATTTCAATTTTGGTCAACAAAACATTCAACAAAACATTTTGATTGATCGATTTTTACTTTTTAATTTGCTGAAAGGTTTTGGTTCACCCCCAAATTTTTTATTTTATTTTTTTGGAATTGGTAGCAAACTGAAAAATATACTGTTCACCCAGCTCTACACAGCAAGCAGGCTCCCTCCTCTAGCCTGTCTTCCTGCAGCTCTGCACCTCCAGCTATCCCACTCAGCCTTCTGCAACTGCGTCTGCACCCTCTACCTGCCTGGGATCCACAGTAAGAGTCACCACTTCGTCCTCAGTATTGCCAATCCCCAAAAATTCAACCATCATGAGACAGACACCCAAAATCCATGAGATTGGCCCCAAAGTCATGAGATATTTTAAAGATGATATTGTGGCTTTTGGTCTGTGTTTGCTGTTTGAATTCCCACTGTGTGTGTGTGACAGTCACAGAAGCCGCACACCAATTCTGTCCCCACATCCACCTGTGGTTCTTCATCCTCCTCTCCTCCATCCCAGTCCCAGTGTTTCAGGGATGGAAGGGAGGAGCGGGAAGAGGAGGGAGGGACTCCTTGTCTGTGGCAATGGTGTCAGCTGCTCCTTCTCCTTCCTCCCCTACCCAAAGGCTTCTGGAGGTATGGGGGCGAGCTCTGCCTGCCTCTTGCTGTAGCCCTGACTGGCAGCTCTTCCGTAAAAGGTGAGGCACTGGGGAAGGCAACCAGTCAGAGAGCTTTTCTCCCAAGAGGGCTGATATTCACAGGCTGAAGTGTATGAGTGGGCTTGTACTTCTTCTGTCATGGCCAGACTGGCTCCCAGAGGGACCAGAATCATGTCAGTAATGAAATCATAAGAGTTGCCAATGCTGCTGCCTCCTTCCACTCATCTCTTCTTCTCCACTAGCTAGTGCTTTGTGTTTCCTTCAGGGCTATACTCTGGCCTTCTGTAGAGAAAGCAGAACTCTTTTACCTACACATGCTGTATTCTGCATAATCACACCCACTCCTCTTGCCAGCTAGCCGGCTGTGAGAGGGCTAGTCCTGCTCCTTCTTCCAACCTGGTTAATCAGCGAGTAGGTATAAAGGAGGAGTTGACTTCTCTACCCCCAGAACCCTGAGAGCGATAGAAAAATCTAGACTTTTTCCTGCTGCCAGCCTTTCTCCCATTGAAGGAGGAGGGAAATGTGGCTCAAGAGGGAGAGCTCAGCCCTCCTCAAGTAAGGACATTTGATTGTAACACACCTGATTGGTTCTGGGCTGATCGGCTGGCTGAAAGGGGATCATGTAGTCTAGGCTGTGCTACATGTGCTTTGGTTGCTGCAGGATAATCAGGCAAAACCCAGAGGTGGGAGACTGGCAAAGGGGCCATTCCAGAGGTGTGGTTAAAAGATGAATCTTGGCTGAACATTTGTATTCTGTCATAGCTAGTCAATTTTTGGACTGATGCTCCTAAATTATAGTTTAAAATGAGAACACATCCAGTTGCTCATGGTTCAAGGAAAATCATACCATATCATGATACAGATGTACTTGAAAAATTCAGATATGGCCTTCTGGATCCAGTCCATTTTTCATTCCAAACCATGAAGATTTTTTAAAAATTGAATAAATAACAAATGTATTGTGTTTTGTTGTTGTTGTTTTCTTTGTATATATATACTGTTGTAAAGAGTGCAATCTACAGGCACAAAAGAATAGCTGGTAGTGTTCGTAAGTCTATTGGTTCAATAAAGTTGTTGTTATGCCTGTAAATGACTTCTTGTCTTCTGCTCTAAACATACTTAGCCAATAAAATGTCTTGCATTTTCTGGTTTGTTTATTCACTGTATTACCTGAATACAATAACAAAAAAGTCAAGCACAGTGTGATAGAGCAGCTTGTGTTGTGTGCATATAGGCAAAAAGCAGTGCAATTGTTATTTAAGGTTTCCATATTCAGAGCTTTTCTTAATTTGTTTGTTCTTTGTTTTGGGCTTGTTTTGATTTTCTTACATTACTTCAGTTTTACGGCAATCAGTCTGGAAAAAAAAATAGGTATAGAACCAGAAGACAACCAGATAAATATAAACATTAAGGGTGGGATTTTCAAAAGCACTCCACAATTGACCTATCTCTGCTTAACTGAAATTAGATCAATGTTGAGTGCTTTTGAAAATCCCACCTGTAATACAGATCACATTTAGGGAGGGTTTCTTGAGGTCACACTGAAGGTGTATCAGTGAATTTTCACAAAAAATACATGGCTCCACAGTGCCTGGCTCCGAGAATGCTGCTCTGGTATGCTCCCCATTTATGGCTCAACATCTGGAGGATGCACAAAAAACCTGCGGGTGTCAGCTGCAGGAGTATCTCTTTCCTCTGCATATGTACATAGATTTGATCCAAAGACATATTGACCCAGTTTTTTCAAAACTAGCTCAACTCTTGGTGCCTCAATATTTCAAGTGTCTGCTTTAGAAACCTAAAGTCTAAAGTGCACTTGCAATTCCATCTGCAACCATGTGAACTACAGTTGCTCGGCATCTCTGATAATCTATCCATTATTTAGATTTCTAAATGTGAAATTAGATGCCTAACATTAGCCACCCATGTTTGAATATTTTTACCTACCTGTCTAAAGCTTGACACCCAAAAACTGAGACATCAAAAATTAAAGGTTACTTTTGTAAGTTAGAATCTTAGTGGACTGGCAACACCATGCTCAATAACACTTTTGTAAGCAAACATTCTATGATGCCTTCATCTTTGTCACATGGAATCACTTGTGGAGACTTTAAAATTTAAACTGTCTACTTTTAGTGGTAAACCTATTAAGACGAATGGTCCTTCATTTTAAACAGTCTCTTTTTGTCATTTGGAGAAAAAACAGTTTTACTAATCTAACAGAAAGCAATTTAAGGTGTATTTGAACTTCAAACATGCTTTGTTTCAAGGTTAAAGATTCAAGGGTCAGAGGTTAAAAGTTAAACCTTCCTAGAAATCTTTGTTCCTGAAATGGGTTCCCGTTAACTCACCTGTATTTTTAAAATTGCTTCACCATTTCCACATACTACAGTCCTTCCAACCATTGTAGTAACAGTGCATTGTGAGGCTCCTGAGGAGAGCTGGGAGAAAATTTTTAAACAAATAGTTTATTCATCAAAAAAGGCAGTTTTGGTTGATCCAAAAATATATGCAAATTTGACATGAATTCATTGAGTAGTTTTTAGTCCCCTCCAGTCCCCCCAAAATTAAGCTAGATGGAGGCAGAGCAGCAGCTCACCTTATAACTTTTAGCCCAGTCAATAGGACACTCTCTGGGATATGAGAGACCTAGGTTCAATTACCCCCCCCCAAATGATGTGGAGCAGGGATTGGAACATGGGTTTCCTATCCTATAGTCTGCCAAGCCTGCCAAGTTACAAGCTGGGCTCCTTCAAAAAAAGACTCAGAAGCAAAATGTTTCTTTGTCAAATGACATGTATAATTTGAACCAAAATGTTTTTTTTTTTCAGATTTGTAAAATTTATTTGGAATTTTTTTTATTCAGTTTATCCAAAATCATTTTTTAAAAAAGTTCAGAACTGCCAGTGAACCAAAAAAATCAGTTATTTGCACAGTTCCACTTTTATGTACTTTTACATAGTTCCCAGCATGGTTTCCTAACAGGCAATTTGTAGAAGAGCCTGCAAGATATTGATGGATCATCATGGTATTCTGGAAGATTGGGTGAATAGTCCAGAACCCACCAAGGAATTGCCAACATTTTCTGCTCTTACCCTAATACTTAGCCCACCTGTTGCTGAACAAGACATTTTTTCATGGTAAACCTGTCAATGCACAGCCAAATGGCCAAGGTGAGGTGGGGAAAAATCCAGTCAAAAATGAAGGATACCTGCATTCAAAAACTGGTATCCTTCATAAAAACAGAATAAGTAAATGCATCCCTCAGTGCATTCAAAAGCCTTTCATATCTGAAACTTGGACTCTAAACAGTTGAATTAGAAAGCACTGCTAAGCTGACTAGAGACTGTATGTTCTTTTCTCTTTTTCAGTTATACAATATTATAATTATATAACAGTAGGCCAGCAAGTTTAAACATGTTTAGACTTCATTTCTAACACAGCCATATTTTAGAATAATGTTATACTCATTCATTGTCTAATCTTTCCCATTTCTATCATGAAAATACAATATCATTCAGAAAATATTAATGATGCAAGCTCCAAAACTGTAATGGAGTAAACATGGATTTAGTGTAATGTTATAGCTAAAGCATGAGCTAAAAATCAAAATGAAGTGTTTCTAAATGCCATATATTAGACCATATATAAAACTGGTTTGTTATAAGGTAATAAACAGAAAAGCTTATGACTAGTCATTCGTGGTTGTTAAATAAGATTCTTTGTGACTAGCAAAGAAACTAGAACACAGTGAAGAATTATCAATGCATTTTCCATAGAAGTTATCTACATGTGTTTATTTAATAAACAGAAGATGGCTTTATTATACACATTTGATTTCCATATGCAATCGTCTCTATCTGTCACTTGTATCTAAGGAGGGTGCTTTATACAAATCTGAAAATGAAAAATTCAGAGCAGGGCACAGGAAACTCATTTAATGTCAAGTGCAGTCAAAATCAAGATTTCTTTATTTGTAGTAACAACGCTGTTAAATCAGAAAATTACTCTCCTTTTCTGCATGTCCTTCTTCCTTTACAATTCAGTTGTTTGATCATAAATTGTCGAGTGCAATGACTTGTCTCCTCCACTTTTCACACTGGTCGAGACAGATTAAAAACTCCGGCATACCACCAACCAGCCTCAGCATACCATTAGCATATATATGAGATTTGAGACATTTTCTAATATTCTCCAGCAGAACTCATCTATCAGCCAGGTGATGAATTATAAAAATTCTTAGCTTGTTTAGAAAAGGGGGGAGGAGGGGAGGAAAACACAATCCCGCCTTTCTATTTCATTTTACCCATCCACCCTTGCAGGTAGGCTCATAAATATACACTAACCTCACTAAAATAAATATAATGTGAAACATCTGAGCGTGCAAACTGCTGAGACAATTAAAAGGTAATGGTGATAGATAGATATACCCTCTTAAAGTGGTCACCAGTTTACACAAATAATACCTTCTAATCATAATTTTCCCACCAGAGATTAATAAAGGTTCATAACAAATTTTATTATTTATATATATATATACAATTATCAAAGAAGATGGTCAAATAGAGGAAAAACTGATTTGCAAATATTTTCATGAATAGAAGTGCCAAATTCAATTCACTGTGATTCATGGGGACCTATTGTTTGTTTTTTGGAAGTATTCAGACAGTCAACAAGTAGTCAGAAAAATGTTTGCAAATCTTAAAAGTTTCATAATATTTAGCAAGAATTCACCTGAAAGTCTTAATATTATTAATTAATTGATATTCATTAATTTCTTATTTTAAATTTTTGATACATCCTATCAGGAAATTGAAATAATACCTTGTTACTTAAATAAACAAACATCATGAATAATGAATATAAAATAGTGAATAGTCAATGTGAACAGTTTACTAGCAACTCACGGTCTAAAAATTATCCATCCAACCTCTTCAGTGAATACATCTGAATTTCAAGTACATTTGAGGAATACCAAGATTAGTTCATAAACAATTTCCTAATAAAAAGGAACTAAATTCAAATATTATTCATAACTAATAATATGACCAGCTCAAAATAATATATTCCTTGAATGTAATATTATTATTAATACCTTCCATCTTCACTTTGCCTGTTGGGCCCCTGGAAGTAACGGGATGACATATGTAGCATCTGACACTGATATTATTCAGTTCAGTATGTTCATTAATTGTATTATATACAAGTCTATGCACATAAACTATGTCTAACTGTCAGCATTATGAAGAATCCAGTGCATTAAAGAACTGTATTGCCAATTATACAAGATGTCCCTGGGAATTTACTCAATAAAATGTTTAACACAAGTGATGTACCAACCAATTCAGAAATACTGTAATAAGGTACTTCTTCTCCCTGAACTTCATTCAGTTTTTTAATTAAACTAGAACCAAAATTTTGAAGATTCTGAAATATTTCCCCAAATATCACACAACAAAAACTGTTCCAGGACTAAAAGAGGCAGTACCCAAAATCTTAAAAGAGGTTCTTGTAAAATTCCAGTGTTGCAGATTGAAGAGAGATGGATAATTTGTTGATGTTTTTACAAACTGAGCACAAGATTCAAATCTTTATAGATTATATCATCATTACTTAAACAAGTGATGAGTTTATTCCGCAGCTATTAAACTCATTAATGGTTTCTTTGCATGATCACAAATAGAATCTTTGTAGTACCCCTATGGAAAATGCACGAGGAGGGGGGGGATTTAAAATTAGAAGGGTAAAATGTACTTATTGCCTTCTTTTAAAATTAGGTTTATAAAAAATGTCAGTGTTTATGTGTTCAAATGTGAATCTAATGTGCACTGTCTTTTACAATGGATTTTAATCCAGTAGAAAATATTGACTATGCACAAGCCCTAAACTAGAACACGGGATCTGAACACACTGATACTGACTTTTAAACTTGGGTTTAAACTGAAATATGGGCCATGAGCCCAACTGGTCTTTGAGGAAATTTGAATCTGGATATGGATCAGAACTTCATAGCTCAGACACATCTCTGTTGTTAACTCAACATAGGCAATTGCCATGGCAACTACATCTGTCTAACAATATTTTGGTAGCGTCCACTTACGTATGCATTTTCCTATTTTTAAAATAAACCCAGAAATTTTTAGAGTGTAGGCTCTTTGAGGAAGAGCACTACTTTCTGATTAGTCTATAGAGCATTTTGTGTACTGTTGGTGCTACATTAATTAATATTATATATATAAAGAATATGTTGAATAATATACAATTAATATTATATATATAAAGAATATGTTGAATAATATTAAGTAATTAAAATAAATAATTTAAAAATGAAAAATACCTCACTATTAGTTAGCATTTGTTTATACACAAAACAAGAAGTACAAAGGGCATAGGAAGTAATCATACTCTATGGAGTTACATTAAGCAAGTAGATTGAAGGAGAAGTCTTTTATCAGTGCAAAATTCTGGTGGGGGAAATACAATAAAATCTATTTTATTGGCACTCTGATAAATGATATGCCTACTTAATTGAGATAACTGCCAAGGGACAGATTCAGTGTAATGTGTTTCAGTTGCCCTTAACACTAGATAAATGGCACATATAGTTTGTTTATGTGCCAAGCCTGATGTTTCCTGAAGACCTATTCACAACATTTACAGGTGTGAATGGATATTATACATTTTGGTTTATTTTGTGACCCTCTCTTCCCTTTCCTTGCCTTCACTGGTCATTTTGGCTTCTAAACAAGTAAAATATATATTTATAGATTTTTAACAAAAATATTTTGTTTTGAATTGGCTTTTAAAATAATTCATGAAATTAAAATGCCTGCCAACACAATCTATGCCTGGGAATATTTATTAATCAAGATAACTGCTTAATCTGAATATTGTGTTTCAGAAGTATCTATGGCAATTTAGAGACAACAGTAGAATACAATTCTATCAGCTACCACCATGCTTTAATACCTGGAGAACAACAGTCCACAAACACTGGGACTATTTTTTTTTTTAGTTTTACTTTTATCTGAGCATTTTACTAAGGTTCTGAATCTAATCTTACATGTTAAAGGTTGTCAGTCTTAAACTCATAGGAAGCACCACACAAAGCTTGACTATTTTTGAGATTTTAGTGCTATGCTCTACTGTATAGTGTATATTCTGAAATGATTATGGTTGAAATGAAATTGTTCCTTTTCATTAAACAGATATCAGTGTACATCCAAGGGGTTATTATTTATTAGTATTATTTAATATTTAAATTCCAATTAATATCAGAGTCTTTCTGTTCCAGGGACTCTAAAAATGCAAATTCAGAGATGGTTCCTGTCCCAAAGACCTTAAAATTGAAGGGCCTAATCTAAAGCCCGTGGACGTCAATGGGAACTTTTGACTTCCATGGGCTTTAGATCAGCCTTGAGACAATAGTGCCACTAGTAGGGTGTGGGGGAGGGATATAATAAAATATATACAATTCTTATTTAAATTGTTATAGATAGTTATAGATAGACCTCAGTGTAAATTATCTACTTATTCTCCTTAAGATAGTCATCAATTGGCTGATTTTCTTCACGTGTGGCTGTAGAGGTGTTTGTTGAGGGGGACTGGAGAGGTCATGTTGGTTAGTTCATGGAAAGTGTTTCATGTGTAAAGGGAAGCATTGAAGATGGTGCAGAGGGATTTATGTGAAAAGAAGACAAAGGGGTGGATGAAGCTGGCATCATTGAGAAAGACAAGAGTGGACAGTTAGCAAGAAGAAAAGTTGTGAAGGGTCCTGAAGAGAGGACAAGAAGTTTGTACTTGTGGTGAAACAGGGAACCAGTGGAGGGATTCACAGAGGGGAGTAATGTGGTCAGAGTGACAGGAAAGGAAAATGATTTTAGCAACTGTGTTTTGAACAGCAATCAGTGTCAGAGGAGCATACAGGAGGAAGTTACAGAAGTCAGGAAAGGGAATGTTGGAGGTCTGGATGAAATATTTGGCTCCCTGGCCAGAGGGGATGGATGACTTAGAAATACAATGAAGGAAGAATCAGATGTCCCAATTTTATAGGGACAGTCACGATTTTTGGGTCTCTTTCTTATATAGGCTCCTATTACTCCCCACCTCCTGTCCCGATTTTTCACATTTGTTGTCTGGTCACCCTATCTGTATGATACACTGAAAAGCCAGCAGTATTACACATCACTGAGCGGTTATCTGATAGGCATAGTGTTCCATTTAATGACAAAACCAACCGGTTCTGCTCCAAACTGTGCTGTTTTCTGTTATATCCTTGGGGGCAACAGTTTTAGGAAGAAATCACTGAATGCACAGGGAGCTGTAAACCTTGAAAACAGACATTTATTGCCACACACTTAACTAACCAAAAACCAGCCAAAACTGGCTGGGCTATCCCCTAATAATCTAAGGCAGTTACCATAGCAACACTAGAGTCTATTACCAGGACAACCAAATACACAACATATTCCTCCTCCTTTAACAAGAACGTACCCTGAATAAAACCAATATTAAACTAGAGAAGGAGGGTAGACTGCCTCCATTCCCGGCTAAACCCCGTGGATTATTTTTCCCCATAACCGTGGGCTTGCCTTAGCTAAAGATCCAGCCATTGAGGAGGCCTTCTGTCTCTAGGTGGATTACAGTGGACTTCTGGTGTTGTTGCACCGGAAAGTGTCTGAGGCACAGGCCTGACAATGGGCTATGGGTTCATAGGGCAAATGGGTGAGAATGTGGTATCAGCTTGTGCTGGGCAGAGGGGTATCTCTGCCTCTGGCAGTAATGGAAGGAAAAAGTCAGGAACAGGTGACTCTTGATTCGGTGTCTCTCCGGAAGTGGTGAAGTCAGACAACTCAACTGAAGGTGCGTCCTGAGGACTAGTATGACCTGGCAGCAGCTGATCTACATGTCTCCACCAGGTGAGATCCTCTGCAGTCAGGACTGTGTAGGAAACAGGCCCCGTTTGAGCAATGGCAGTGGCGGGGACCCATTTAGCTCTAGAAGTATAATTCCGAGCCAAAACCGGCTGTCCCAGGCTAAGGGTTCGATCTTTTGCTCTGGAGACACACCTGATTACTTGATCTTGCAGCTGATGTTGCACAATTTGTCAGGGTTCAGAAGATTTCAGCAGATCAAAGCAAGTGCGCAGCTGTTGTCCCATCATTAGAAAGGCCGGGGATGCCTTGGTTGTAGCACAAGATGTGTTTCTGTAGGATAGTAAGTGTGGCAAATTGCCGGTACTGTTATGCTGGGTCTCGCGCTTTCTCTTCTTTGGGGAAGGTTTCAGGGCGCCATTGCTTGCCTCTGAACCGGTATTTTAATTACCCCACTAGTGTCCTTGAGGAGGGGAGTGGAGAGGGAGGGACCTGGGCCCGCCCTCTTCTCCAGGTCACAACCCAGGGGCCCTGAGGTTTGTGGTGAACCACTTGAACTAGTGGTTCCTTCCCCTGGGCTACTTCTCTCTCCTGCCCTTCAGCTTGGGAAGGGGCTTCTTGCCCTCCTTTTACACAAGCCAGGTGCCCCTTACCTAGGGTTTCTTTTGGATTTCTCAGCCCACCGCAGCACTCCTCCAAACTTAACTTTTGTCTCTCTTCAATACTGTTCTCTTCTCCAACTTCTTCAAACTGCTCGCTGCTCCAACCAAACCTTCCTGCTCCAACTCCCACACTGTCTGACTGAAGCAGGGGGTTTTATCACATGACTGACTGCTGGTGCTCTAATTGGCTTCAGGTGCCCTAATTGGCTTCAGGTGCTCTAGTTAATCTATAACAAACCTTCCTCCCCTTGCAGGGAATAAGGCTCCCTGCTAACACTCTCGTACTGCCCTCTGGCCATGCTGTATCACATAAGACAGCGTCCAGACGCTTTTGAATGGATAATTGTCCACTTGTCGATTTCAAAGCTAGTTTCATTGTCTGCACAAATCTTTCAGCTAATCCATTGGTGGATGGATGATATGGTGTTGAAGTGATATGGTGTATCCCATTTGCCTTCATAGAATTTTGAAACTCCTGAGAGATGAACTGTGGTCCATTGTCGCTCACAAGTTGTTCTGGCAGGCTGAAATGACTCATAGTTTTTGTTACTCTCTGCAGTACTGGACTGCATTACAGAGACTTCTGGCCATTTAGAATGGGCATTTACCACCACCAAGAGCATGCTTCCTTCAAGGGGGCCAGTGAATTCAATGTGAATACTTTGCCACAGGTTTTCAGGCCAATCCCATGGGTGTAGGGGTGCCCACTTGGTGCATTCCTCACACCCTGACATGACATAAAAGCTCTTGCCTTCTCTTCTGTCCAATCCAGGCCACCAAAAATACCTTTGTGCACTATTCCACAGTGACCGGAATGTAGCTGGTCCAACATTTGTGATCCCAGTGGTGGTCGGATAATGACATATCTCCCCCACAACAAACAACCCGATTGGATCGATAACTCCGTCCTCCTGGACAGGTAGGTAACAAGGTTGGGTTAGACCGGAGAGGTTCATCGACATGTTCGATGAATCACCAGGTCCATAACTTGGGACAATACTGGGACAACTCGAGTTGCCTTCTCTACCTGAGTAGCTGTGATGGGTGTATTCTCTACCTGTTCAAAGTAAAAGATTTCCTTCTGGGAAATATCTTGATGTCTGACTGGCAAAGGCAGACTTGAGAGATGATCCGCATTTGCCGTGCAGAGTGGATTTCTGATATTTGATTTCATATGTGTGAGCGGAAAGCAACCATGCCCAATGTTGCATATGACTAGCAACTGATGGAGGAATGCCTGTGTGGGGTCCAAAAATTGAAGTCAGGGGTCGATGGTCTGTGAGAAGAGTAAACATCCATCTGAACAGGTACTGATGAAACTTCCAAATTCCAAAAACGATTCCCAATGCCTCACGTTCGATTTTGGCATAGTTAGTTTCTGCTTTGCTTAGAGTGTATGAAGCAAAAACAATAGGTCTCTCTTCTTCCACAGGCATAATGTGTGGCACGACTGCTCCCACTCCATAAGGGAATGCATCACAGGCCAACTTTAGGGGTAAGGATGGATGAAAGTGCATCAGAACTTCAGAATTTAGCAATGCATCCTTAGCTTTGTTAAGTGCAACATCACAGGCTTCAGTCCACTTCCCGGCCTTGTTCTGCCCAAGATGTTCATGAAGTGATTTTAGCAGTGTGACTAACTGTGAGGTGAACTTTCCATAATAATTCAATAGTCCTAGAAACAAGCAAAGCTGGGTAACATTTTGAGGTGGGGGAGCCTCCACAATAGCCTTAACTTTTGCAGGGGCCTAACAAAGACCTGTGGCATGAGTGATGTGTCCCAAATTTTCAACAGAGGTCTGAAAGAATTCACACTTGCCTTTGCAGACTCGTAGGCCATACTCTTCCAGTCTTTGTAAGGTAGCCTCTGAATTCTTTAGGTGATCTTCCTCATTCCTTCCAGTGACCAGGATGTCATCCAAATAGCACTGGACTCCTGGCAAGTCACACAAAATCTGGTCCATAGCCCTGTGGAATAGGGCAGGAGCAGACATTATTCCAAAGGGTAGGTAACAGTGTCGATAAAGCCCCTTATGTGTCATAATAGTCAACAGCTCTTGGGACTTTTAATCAACGTGTATCTGTAAATACGCTTGACTCAGATCAATCTTACTGAAATTTTGTCCCACAGCAAGGCCCGTGAAGAAGTCATCGATGAGGGGAAGCGGGTATTGCTCTGCACACAACACTGGGTTGATGGTGACATTAAAATCACCACAAATCCGGAGGGAGCCATCTTTTTTCACTATTGAAACAATAGGATTTGCCCATGGGCTATGGGTAACTAATATTAGGATGCCATTTGTGACCAGGTGCTCCAGGTCTGCTTCAACCTTTGGCCTGATGGCATTTGGCACAGTTCTGTCCTTCAGATATTTTGGTTGACTGTCAGGTTTAATGTTCAATATTACAGTGATTCCCTTCATACTTCCCAGATCCTCTCCAAAAACAACAGCATTTTTCCTTAGTATAGTAGGCAGACTGGATTCTTCTTTAGTCATTCAGTGCACTTCAGCCCAATTCAGCTGGATCTTCCTAAGCCAAGACCTACCATTAAGGCTGGGTAATTACCTCTCACCACAAACAGTGGCAATTTAGCAGTCTGTCCATTGAGCTCCACCTTAACATCAGTAGTGCCCAACATGGGCACAGCTTCTCCTGTATATGTCTTCAGCACCGTTTTTGTTGCTTTAAGCGGAAGATGCTGTAACTTTTCTTTATACACAGTCTCAGAGACCAGCGAGACGGCTGCACCAGTGTCCAGTTCCATGCGTATAAGTTTGCTGTCCAACAGTGGGGTTACTCAGTATTCATGTGAGCCTACTGCCAAAGACCAAACATGGAATGGCTCTTCTTCTTGTGATGAGGTTTCTCCTTCGTCATCCTGGGCCTGCTGTAGGGTATGCAGATTTTCCCTTTTTGGTCAGCCAGACCACAGGCACACTCAATGTATCCCTTTTTGCCACATTGTCAACACACCAGGTCATCACACCAGCATTCTGATGCATGGTGACCCGGCTTACCACAGCGGTAACATTCCTGACTCCCCACAGTTTGTAGTTTCTTGTGACACTTTATGCACCCTAAGGGATGCACCAAAGTATTGCACCTTTTTGTAGCCAGTTCCATGGAGACTGCAATGTCAACAGCCTTCTAAGGTAAGCTGAGCCTCTGTCAATAGGCACTTCTGTATAGCTTCACTGTGTAGGCCACAGACTAGGGCACGTAGGGCATCATTTAGTATCTCCTTAAATTTACAGTGTTCTGCAAGCTTTCTCAAAGTTGCTACAAATTGTACAACTGTTTCGCCTTCTTTCTGGTCTCTTTTGTGGAATCTATATCTTTCAGCAATTACTAATGGTTTTGGAGAAAAATGAGACCCCAGGATTTCCACAATGTCACTGTAAGATTTAGTCTCTGGCTTAACAGAGTGTAGTAAGCTGCGTAGCAGGGAGTAGGTCTTAGCCCCTACAACACTTAAGAATATTGGCACTTTCTTCTCTTTTGCAATGTAATTTGCAATAACAAAAGGCTCAAAACACTCAGTATATACATGCCACTGCACTATAGTTTCCACAAAAGGTTCCCGTGGCTCTGTAAGGGTAGCTGTGATTTCAGTTTCAGTTTGCACAGTCAATGCAAACAAGCCAGTTCTCACCCCCTTCCAACAGCAAAAAAAAATTTTTTTTTTTGTACCTTAACTTCTACTTCCTTCTGTTGTTGGGGCTGCACACACATACAACCCTCGTTGCCACGTTGTTATGTCCTTGGTGGCAACAGTTTTAGGAAGAAATCACTGGAGACACAGAGAGCTGGGGCGGCAAGCCATGGGGGGCAGCCTGCTGCTCCCTGTGAGGGCATCAGTCAGGCAGCCTTTGGCGGCTTTCCACGCCAGTCCCGTGGATTCAGCAGCAATTCGGCAGCGGGATTGGCGGACCTCCTGCAGGCAAGCCGCTGAATCCGAGGGATCGGGGACCTCCTGCAGGTAAGCCACCAAAAGCTGCCTGACTACCATCCTCGGGGATGCAAAAAAGCTAGAGCCGCCTCTGGCTGTAAACCTTGAAAGCAGCCATTTATTGCCACACACTGAACTAACTGAAAACCAGCCAAAACTGGCTGGGCTATCCCCTAATAGTCTAAGGGCTTGGCTACACTGGAGAGTTGCAGCACTGGTGGTGGGTTTATAGCGCTGCAACTTAGTAACTGTCCACACCTGCAAGGCACATCCAGCGCTGCAACTCCCTGGCTGCAGCGCTGGCTGTACACCTGGTCTGCTTGGGGTGTAACGATTGCAGCGCTGGTGATGCAGCGCTGCTCATCAAGTGTGGCCACCAAAAGCGCTGTTATTGGCCTCCAGGGTATTAGGAGGTATCCCAGAATGCCTGCTCACAACAAACCGGAAGAATGGCTGAACTCTGAGCTACCCCAGAGCTACTTATCTAAAAAACAAACACAGCTCCTGTTTGCTCGAGCAAGCAAGCGAGCGGAGGCAGGCAGGGGAATTGCTTTGGAAGGTCTGAAGGCTATTTAGGAGTGCATAATTTGCATTTAGTGAATAAGAGAGGGGTGGGGGAAGGGCTCGAAACTTTTAAATTGATTGCAGGTTGACACATCACCAGTCCTTAGAACTTGCAAGGCAGGGAGCTGACAGATCCAAAAATGCACTCTCTCTCTCTCCCCCACGTTCTCCCTTACCCCCCTCTTTTGAAAAGCACGTGCAGCCACTTGAACGCTGGGATAGCTGCCCACAATGCATCACTCCCAACTGCGCTGCAAATGCTGCAAATGTGGCCACACTGCAGCGCTGGTAGCTGTCAGTGTGGCCACACTGCAGCGCTTTCCCTACACAGCTGTACGAAGACAGCTGTAACTCCCAGCACTGTACAACTGTAAGTGTAGCCATACTTTTTACTCAGTTACCA
Organism: Gopherus evgoodei; assembly: GCF_007399415.2. Taxonomy (NCBI): domain Eukaryota; kingdom Metazoa; phylum Chordata; order Testudines; family Testudinidae; genus Gopherus; species Gopherus evgoodei. The sequence goes on from NC_044323.1 coordinate 124,195,603, forward strand.
TAAAAACACAAGATTCTGTTATCACCACAACCAAATACACAACATTTTCTACCTCAGAAAATTGTGATTAGCGAAGGAGAGAAACACATTTCAAACCAGTTTTTTCATACAAGAAATTTTTGCTTATGGCAGAGGTGAATAGAACAGGAGCTAAAGTCAGAGTTAAAATATCCTTAACAAGTTCTGTTTCTATAAAATTATAAAACTGTAATGAATTAACAGGATTTTCAAAACCAATTACTTTGTGCATTATGCATCTTATTCTATTTTCATTTTTTATACATTGCACTCATTTTCCTTTGTCCTTCTAGTCTTCCCTCCTCTTTTCTTTTCTATTTTCTGTCTTCTCAATACAGTCAGATATTGCATTCTCTTAATGCCTCTTTTTTCCAATTTTTCCTTTTATTTTATGAAATCTTATAAAATGTGTTATTCATAGATTCATAGATTTTTATGGATTCATAGATTCCAATGCCAGAAGGTACCATTGTGATCATTTAGTCTGACTTCTTGTACAACACAGGCTATAAAACTGCCCCAAAATAATTCCTAGAGCATAACTTTTTGGGAAAAAAGCATGCAATCTTGATTTTAAAATTGTCAGTAATGAAAAATCCATCACAACCCTTGCTAAATTGTTATAATGATTAATTACTCTCACCGTTCAAAATGTTTGCCCTATTTCCAGTCTGCATTTATCTAGCTTGAACTTCCAGCCATTGGTTTCTGTTACACCTTTCTTTGCTAGACTGAAGAGCTCATTATTAAATATTTTGTTCCCTATGTAAGTACTTATATACTGTAATCAAGTCATCCCTTAACCTTCTCTTTGTTAAGCTAAATAGAATCATAGAATCATAGAATATCAGGGTTGGAAGGGACCTCAGAAGGTCATGTAGTCCAACCCCCTGCTCAAAGCAGGACCAATTCCCAACTAAATGATCTCAGCCAGGGCTTTGTCAAGCCTGACCTTAAAAACCTCTAAGGAAGGAAATTCCACCACCTCCCTCGGTAACCCATTCCAGTGCTTCACCACTCTGCAAGTGAAAAAGGTTTTCCTAATATCCAATCTAAACCTCCCCTACTGCAACATGAGACCATTACTCCTTGTTCTGTCGTCAGGTACCATGGAGAACAGTCTAGATCCATCCTCTTTGGAACCCTCTTTCAGGTAGTTGAAAGCAGCTATCAAATCCCTCCTCATTCTTCTCTTCTGCAGACTAAACAATCCCAGTTCCCTCAGCCTCTCTCATAAGTCATGTGCTCCAGCCCCCTAATCATTTTTGTTGCTCTCCGCTGGACTCTTTCCAATTTTTCCACATCCTTCTTGTAGTGTGGGGCCCAGAACTGGACATAGTACTCCAGATGAGGCTTCACCAATGCCGAATAGAGGGGAATGATCATGTCCTTCGATCTGCTGGCAACCCCCCTACTTCTACAGCCCCAAATGCCGTTAGCCTTCTTGGCAACAAGGGCATGCTCTTGACTCATATCCAGCTTCTCATCCACTGTAACCCCTAGGTCCTTTTCTTCAGAACTGCTTCCGAGTCATTCGGTCCCTAATCTGTAACAGTGAATAGGATTCTTCTGTCCTAAGTGCAGGACTCTGCATTTGTCATTGTTGAACCTCATCAGCTTTCTTTTGGCCCAGTCCTCTAATTTGTCTAGGTTCCTCTGTATCCTATCCCCACCCTCCAGCATATCTACCACTCCTCCAAGTTTAGTGTCATCTGCAAACTTGCTAAGAGTGCAGTGCATGCCATCCTCCAGATCATTAATGAAGATATTGAACAAAACCGGCCCCAGGACCAACCTTTGGGGCACTCCGCTTGAAACTGGCTACCAACTAGACATGGAGCCGTTGATCACTACCCATTGAACCCAATGATCTGGCCAGCTTTCTACCCACCTTATAGTCCATTCATTCATCCCATACTTCTTTAACTTGCTGGCAAGAATACTGTGGGAGACTGTATCAAAAGCTTTGCTAAAGTCAAAGAATAACACATCCACTGCTTTCCCCTCATCCACAGAGCCAGTTATCTCCTCATAGAAGGCAATTAGGTTAGTCAGGTATGACTTGCCCTTGGTGAATCCACGCTGACTGTTCCTGATCACTTTCCTCTCCTCTAAGTGCTTCAGAATTGATTCCTTGAGGACCTGCTTCATGATTTTTCCAGGGACTGAGGTGAGGCTTACTGGCTTGTCTTTCCCCAGATCTTCCTTCTTCCCTTTTTTAAAGATGGGTACTACATTAGCCTTTTTCCAGTCATCTGGTACCTCCCCTGTTCGCCATGAGTTTTCAAAGATAATAGCCAATGGCTCTGCAATCACATCCGCCAACTCCTTTAGCATCCTCGGATGCAGCGCATCTGGCCCCATGGACTTGTGCTCGTCCAGTTTTTCTAAATAGTCCCGAACTACTTCTTTCTCCACAGAGGGCTGGTCACCTTCTGCTCAGACTGTGCTGCCTAGTGCAGCAGTCTGGGAGCTGACCTTGTTAGTGAAGACAGAGGCAAAAAAAGCATTGAGTACATTAGCTTTTTCCACATCTTCTGTCACTAGGTTGCCTCCCTCATTCAGTAAGAGACCCACACTTTCCTTGACTTTCTTCTTGTTGCTAACATACCTGAAGAAACCCTTCTTGTTACTTTTAACTTCTCTTGCTAGCTGCAACTCCAAGTGTGATTTGGCCTTCCTGATTTCCCTCCTGCATGCCTGAGCAATATTTTTATACTCCTCCCTGGTCATTTGTCCAATCTTCCACTTCTTGTAATTTTCTTTTTTGCATTTAAGATCAACAAGGATTTCACTGTTAAGCCCCAAGCTGGTCGCCTGCCATATTTACTATTCTTCCTACACATCAGAATGTGTTTTTCCTGCAACCTCAATAAGGATTCTTTAAAATACAGCCAGCTCTCCTGGACTCCTTTCCCCCTCTTGTTAAGTTCTCCTCACACCTTCTATGGGTCATCTTAATTATCACTTCAAAAGTCTTTTTTCCCCTGCTGACGATAGCTCATCTCAGTTGATTAGACTCTTCCTGTTGGTATGCATACTTCCATCTTTTCATGTTCTCTGTATGTATAAATATCTCCTGTCTGTGTGTTCCATTCTGTGCATCTGAAGAAGTGAGCTGTAGCTCACGAAAGTTCATGCTGAAATAAATTTGTTAGTCTCTAACATGCCACAAGTACTCTTGTTCTTTTTCCCTCTCATGTTATTTTCCCAGAGGATCCTGCCCATCAGTTCCCTGAGGGAGTCAAAGTCTGTTTTTCTGAAGTCCAGAGTCCATATTCTGCTATTCTCCTTTCTTCCTTGTGTCAGGATCCTGAATTTGACCATCTCATGGTCACTACCTCCCAGGTTCCTATCCACTTTTGCTTCCCCTACTAACTCTTCTCTGTTTGTGAGCAGCAGGTCAAGAAGAGCTCTGCCCCTAGCTGGTTCCTCCAGCACTTGGACCAGGAAATTGTCCCCTACACTCTCCAAAAACTTCCTGGATTGTCCGTGCACCACTGTATTGCTCTCCCAGCAGATATCAGGGTGATTAAAGTCTCCCATGAGAACCAGGCCCTGCGATCTAGTAACTTCTGCTAGTTGCCGGAAGAAAGCGTCATCTACATCATCCCCCTGGTCTGGTGGTCTATAGCAGACTCCCACCATGACATCACTGTTGTTGCTCACACTTCTAAACTTAATCGTGAGACTCTCAGGTTTTTCTGCAGTTTCATACTGGAGCTCTGAGTAGTCATATTGCTCTCTTACATACAATGCAACTCCCCTACCTTTTCTGCCCTGCCTGTCCTTCCTGAACAGTTTATATCCATCCATGACAGTACTCCAGTCATGTGAGTTATCCCAACAAATCTCTGTTATTCCAATCACATCACAGTTCCTTGACTGTGCCAGGACTTTTAGTTCTTCCTGCTTGTTTCCCATGCTTCTTGCATTTGTGTATCGGCACTTAAGATAACTTGCTGATTGTCCTGCTTTCTCGGTCTGAAACAGGAGTCCTCCCCTCTTGCACTCTCCTGCTCGTGCTTCCTCCTGGTATACCATTTCCCCACGTACCTCAGTGCTTTGGTCTCCTTCCCCCGGTGAACCTAGTTTAAAGCCCTCCTCACTAGGTTAGCCAGCCTACTTGCAAAGATGTTCTTCCCTCTCTTCATTAGGTGAAGCCCATCTCTGCCTAGCACTCCTCCTTCCTAGAACACCATCCCATGGTTGAAGAATCCAAAGCCTTCTCTCTGACACCACCTGCGTAGCCATTCATTGACTTCCAGAATTTGACTATCCCTACCCAGACCTTTTCCCCACACAGGGAGGATGCATGAGAACACCACTTGCACCTCAAACTCCTTTATCTTTCTTCCCAGAGCCACATAGTTTGTAGTGATCTGCTCAAGGTCATTCTTGGCAGTATCATTGATGCCCACGTGGAGAAGCAGGAAGGGGTAGCAATCTGAGGGCTTGATGAGTCTCGGCAGTCTCTCCTTCACATTGTGAATCCTAGCTCCTGGCAAGCAGCAGACCTCTCGGTTTTCTCAGTCGGGGCAGCAGATAGATGATTCAGTCCCCCTGAGGAGGGAGTCCCCAACGACCACCACCCTCCTCCTTCTCTTGGGAGTGGTGGTCGTGGAACCCACATCCCTAGGACAGTGCATCTCATGCCTTCCAATCGGTGGACTCTCCTTCTGCTCCCTTCTCTCAGATGTACCATCTAGTCCACTCTCCGCATTAGTACCTGTGGAAAGAACATGAAAATAGTTGCTCATCTGTATCTCCATTGCTGGTACATAGATGCTCCTCTTTCTTCTTCTGGAAGTCACATGCTGCCAAATTTCTTCACCATCCTTCTTTCCCCTCTGCACAGCCTGCTCTGATTCTTAAGGATGTTGTGCCTGTAGAAGCATATCCTGACATCTGTCCAGGAAATCTTCATTTTCTCTTATGCAACGCGGGTCGATGCTAGTTGCTCCAGACCTTGAACCTTGAGTTCCTTGAGTTTAACACTGTAAAGTAGGTTTTCTAATCTTTCATAATTTTTGTGGCTTTTCTCTGAACCTTTTCCAATTTTTCAACATCCTTCTTGAACCAGGATGGGACACAGTATTCAAGCAGCAATCATATCAGTACCAAATAAAGAGGTAAAATAACTTTGATATCCCTACTCGAGATTCCCCTGTCTATGCATCCAAGATGGTATTAGCTGTTTTGGCCTCATTGTCACACTGGGAGCTCATGTTCTATTCTGACAGCCAAATCTTTTTTCATATTCATTGCTTCCCAGAGTCCCCTATCCTGTAAGTACATGCCCACCATAAATACAAGCCTCATGTGACCTACATTCTTTGTTCCTAGATGTATATATTTACATTTAGCTGTGCTAAAATGCATATTGTTTGCTTGTTTCCAATTTACCAAGTGATCCAGAGTGCTCTGAGTCAATGACCTGTTTCTTCATTATTTACCACTCCCACAAATGTTATGTCATCTGCAAACTTTATTAGTAATGATTTTGTTTTCTTCCAGGTCACTGATAAAAATGTTAAATAGTATAGGGCCAAGAATAGTCACCCAATGATAAATCTCCATTTATAATTACATTTTGAGACCTATCATTTTGCCAACTGTTAATCCATTTTATGTGTTCTATGTTAATTTTATATTGTTCTAGATTTTTAATCAAAATGTTGTGCAGTACCAAGTGAAACTCCTTACACTAGTCTAAAAATATTATTTCAATACTATTACCTTTATCAACCAAACTTGCAATTTAATCAATAAAAAGTATCAAGTTCGTTTGAGAGGATCTATTTTCATGAACCAGTGCTGGCTGGCATGAATTATATTGCTCTCCTCACATTCTTTAATAATCGAGTCCTGTGTCAGCCACTTCATTATCTTGCCTGGGATTGATATCAGACTGACAGACCTGTAATTACTTGGATCATCCCATTTGTCCTTTTTAAATATTGACACAATCTTAGCTTTCTTCCAGTCTTCTGGAATTTTTCCAGTGTTCCAGAAGCTCCTCTATCAGCTCTTTTAAAACTCTTGGAAGTAAGTTATCTATCTCTATGTAGTCTGTGTACTCAGTTAGTATGTATTATAAAGTCCTTTAGACTCCATTTAGATGGAAATAAAAATGAATGTACAATTACATATATAAAATATAAATATACATAATCAGTCATTCTAATAAAAGTATCCTTACTCTTCCTAAGAACTCTTCCTACTCATTCCCATTTAGCCTTGTGAAATCCTTTGGGCCAGCAACAAGGGGAAAGACTTTTACAAATATAATAATAATACTAGATTCTCATCTGGCGTAAATCAGTATTGATTTGAATGGAACTAAGGCAGTCTCTATGAATAGAAATCCATGAATAATAAAAGTATAACAGTAGGGGTGAACCACTGACCACTTGACCAGGATGGTAATGGTGACTGTGAAGTGCTCAGGGATATTAAAGAGGCTACAAAAACAGAAAACCCAGTTAAAATGGAGAATTCCAATATCCCATTATTGAATGAAAACAGGTCATCTCAGGAAAGGGTATAGAGAGAAAATTTCTAGACATCATTAATGCGTGCTTCTTGGAGCAGCTACACCTGGCTGAACCACCCAGTAATAGTGATCATTATGTAATTAAATGTAACATCCTCTAAATGGGAAAACACCACAAGAAACCCACCATCGTAGCATTTAATCACAAAAAGGGGAGCTTTACAAAAATAGGAAGCTAGATAAAAGGAAATTTAAAAGAACAGTCACAAGAGTGAAATTCCTGAAAGGTGCATGGAAACTATTTAAAAACATCATAATAGAGGACCAAAGTAAATGTATACCCCAAAATTAAAAAAAAAGTAAGAGGACCAAAAAAATGCCACTATGGCTAGATAGCCGTGTAAAAGAGGCAGTTAGGGACAAAAGGACATCTTTTGAAAATTGATAGTCAAATCATACTGAGGAAAATAGAAAGGAACATAAACTGAGGCAAATCTAGTGTACAAGTATATTAAGCAGGCCAAAAAAGAATTTGAAGACTTACTAGTAAAAGATGCAAAAACTAACATCAGTGCATCAGTAACAGAAAGCCTGCCAAACACTCAATGGGACCACTAGGCAAAGAAGCTTCTAAAGGAGCACTCATGGAAGACAAGGCCATTGTAGAGAAGCTAAATGAATTCTTTGTATTGGTCTTCACTGCAAAGAATGTGAGGTTGATTCACACACCTGAGCCATCCTTTTTATGTGACAAATCCATCAGTAGAAACTGACTGGTAAATTAAACTGTATTAACTTGCCAGGACCAGATGATATTCACCCAAGAGTTCTGAAGGAATTCTTTAATCATTGCAGAACTACTAATGGTGGTATGTAACCTGTCACTTAAATCAGCATCTGTACCAGATGACTGGAGGATAGCTAAAGTAACTCTAATTTTTAAAAAGTCCAAGGTCTTGGCAATTACAGTCCAGTTAGCCTAACTTCAGTACCAGGAAACCTGTTTGAAACTGTAGTAAAGAACAGAATTATCAGGCACACAGATGAACATAGTATGTTGGGAAAGAGTCAACATAGCTTTTGTAAAAGGAAATCATGCCTAACCACTCTATTAGAATAATCTGAGAGTATCAACAAGCATGTTGACAAGGGTGATCCAGTTGATACAGTGCTCTTGGACTTTCAGAAAGCCTTTGACAATATCCCATATTAAAGGCTCTTAAACAAAGTAAGCAGTAATGGGATAAGAGGGAAAGTCCTCTCAAATAACTGGTTAAAAGACAGAAATCAAAGGGTAGGAATAAACGGTCAGTTTTCTAAACGGAAAGAGGTAAAGGGTAGTGTCCCTCAAGGATCTGTACTGGGACCTGTGCTGTTCAACAGATCCATAAATGATCTGGAAAAGGGGGTAAACAGTGAAATGGCAAAGTTTGCAGATCATACAAAATTACTCAAGATAGTTAAGTCCAAAGCCAATAATGAAGAGTTACAAAGAGAATCTCACAAAACTGGGTGACTGGGAAACAGCATAGAAGATGAAATTCAGTGTTGATAAGTGCAAAGTAATACACATTGGAAAATATATCCCAACTATACATACCAGATGATGGGGTCTAAATTAGCTGTTAATCCTCAGAAAAGATATTTTGGAGTTATCATGGATAAATCTCTAAAAACATATGCTCAATGTGCAACAGATGTCAAAAAAAAGCTAACAGAATCTTAGAAACCATTAGGAAACCATTAGGAAAGGGATAGACAATAAAAGAGAAAATATCTTTTTGCTTGGCCAGATTTGTCAGCAAAGTACAATACCAGTGCCCTACACTAACATATAGGTAAAGTCAACATAACTAGATGCTGTCCCCAAGGCCAACACAAAGATGCCCCTCCTGTAACGTCTCCTTTTATACATAGATACAAACAAGTTACATATAACATTCCAGATGTTCTTAGTTACCACTCATATATTTTGAACCTGCTAGCTTGAACAAAACATCCTCATCCATTATTCTGTCACCACATCCTAATTTTATGAGGGGTCAGTGTGTTCCTGTACAGTCTCTTGGGAGTTTGTTTATGTAATTATGTAATTGAGAACTCTAGGTGTTCTTGTACCATTCTCTCAGGTCTGGAATGTGCTTACTTAATTCTGCCAAGGCCAGGCCTACTTTGGTTCATACTATTAACCATTCCTAGGGCTCCAGCAAGGTCTACATACAGTAGGCATGACTTGACACTAGATGTTCAGATAATGAGGTAGAGTCCTATAGACTCCCCTTTCAATAAATCTTTTGACTACTCAGCTAGTTTGCCAAACAGTTTGTGCAATATGCTGCCTATTAAGCTAAGGGTGATATGGAGGGCCAACTGGATCTATATAACTTTAATAGAGCACAATGTAACCCACCTTGATTTACATGCAGATTGAATGTATTATATGGAACCTGGAAAGTGTAGCTCACTCCCCCATTAAATAACAAAATTAACACTATTTTTGAACTTGTTAATGTAAGCAGGGTTTGAATGAGCTCTGCCCTGACATATAGTGATGAGCTGGAGAAGAGGACTTCAGGAGCCAAACTTGTTTGCATGAGCACACCCACACTACCTTGGTGCTCAGTGTGATGGTGCTGATTTGCTCAGATGATCACTTTTGGCTGTTGTCAGTTTCTTATTGGGGGCAAGAGTACTAAAGGGTTTCTATCCTTGTGGTGTGAATCAAGGGTAGAAGAACTGTGCTTGGCAAACCCTGACTGAGAGACCCACTGAGAACCGAGTCTAAGCATTAGACGTGCTTTGGGACAGTGTCTTTGATGCAAGAGGCTCCCCCACTAACAGTTGAAATCACTGAGCTGAAATCACTGACAGCTGTGTTAAGTGATGGGCACTCAAGACATCCCAGAGGGTGCAGAGCAGGGCTGAACAGGGTGGAGCAGTGAGTAACTGGCAGAGCAGCGAGAGGTCATTGAAGCAGAGCGATGAGCCACCAGTGGTTGGTAGGGTGGCTGGCGGAGTGGAGAAGCATGCAGCAGACAGGATGGCTGGCAAAGCGGAGCAGCCAGCAGGGCAGCTGGCAGAGCAGAATGGCCATCAGGGTGGCCTGTGGAGTGGACGCCAAAGTGAGCACCCTGACAGTGGAGTGAGCAAGGTGCTCCTACCCCAGCAGGGTGGAAGGAAAACTCCACAGATGCACCTCTGAACTCTGGGTCTTCACTGACCAAGAACAACACAACTGTAAGTGGGGTGCAGTGAAGGGAGAGGCATGTTAAAAGAATTTTTTGTTGCTGGACTTAAGAACCTGAGGCAAAAGGACACTGCTGAATGTACTCTGGGGTGAGTGTTTTGTTCGTGTTTTTATGCTTCTGAATCCTGCTTGCAGCATTTTCCTAAGTTAATGCCGGGTTACTTTCCCCCCTTTATTAAAAGTTTATTTTCTACACTCAGACTCTTTGCTTGTGAGAGAGGAAGTATTGCCTCTAAAGGCACCTAAGAGGGGGTGTGTAATTGTCCCAGGCTACAGGGTGAAGGCTTGAGCCAGTTTTGTGTTGTATTGTTGAAAAGGAATACTTAGATATTGAACCCAGCCCTTGTTGCTGCCAACTCTAATCGGAAGAAGGGTTACATTTATACAAATCACATTCAGGGAGGATGTTATGTAGGGCAAAAAAATCCTGATTCTCTCTATTAATCTATACCATTCAGAAATTATAGTAATTTTGTATGAAAACCCAAACTCCTAAAATGGATCATCAGGTCATTAGATGTGTGTTATAAATTGCTTTTGGCAACAGTGAGCATTATGTTATTTTGCTGTGTCCTATTCTAGTAATAAAAGGTGCAAAGCAAACTCATTTAAATTATCTGAATTGCTAAATCCTTTGCTAAATCTGAATTACTAAACCAGAACACTAGGAAAAGCCTGTTTAGATCCATAAGTTAAAATAAAGTTCTCTTACTTAATTAAATTTTCATTTATCCACTTGCACCTTGTGTAGTCGTTTATATCTATACACAGTGAGTACAAAGTGGGTCTGAACACTTCCAAAACAATGATAGCAAGGCATGAGAGACTCAAACCAACTAGCTAGAAGATCCCACAAGTGTAATTAGGGTGTCCAGATGTCCTGAATTTATAGGAACAGTCACGATATTTGGGGCTCTGTCTTGTGTAGGCGCCTTTCATCCCCCATCCCCTGTCCTGATTTTTCACACTTGCTGTTTGGTCACCCTAAGTGTAATGAACCAGAGGGCTCCTTACAAGGTACTGTGTTACCCACCACTTCAGCATACAGCCAGTAGAGTGCACTATAATCCCCAGATTTCAGGAAAGGGAAGTACTACCTTAAATCAGAAGTGACAGGGATAAATACAGAACAAGAAGATGTGGGAAACCAAGAGAAGCAGGTTAGCTGCAGAAAGAAGGCTGGAGAGTAGGTGGCTTGAGACTTGGGGCTGAAAGTCTAAGAGCTCAGCAGAGACACATGCTGTTGCTGGGGGTGGAGGGGCAGCAGTAGCCACAGTAGAAGGATACAAGGTAGTAGCTTTCCAGCAAGACAGTGCAAAGAGGTTATGAAATCCTTATCTTTAAGCATTTACTTGTTGTAATGGGCCTTTAGGAGCAGGATGAGGAACTGTTGATCTGATCTTTTGCTTTGTAATTTAAAACTCATTATGCCTAGGGTATTTGAGTCTCTTAACCTTGGTCTACACTACGAGTTTAGGTCAAATTTAGCAGCGTTAGATCGATTTAACCCTGCACCCATCCACACGACAAAGCCATTTTTGTCAGCTTAAAAGGCTCTTAGAATCGCTTTCTGTACTCCTTCCCGATGAGGGGATTAGCAATGAAATTGACCCTGATGGGTCGAATTTGGAGTAGTGTGGACGCAATTCAACGGTATTGGCCTCCGGGAGCTATCCCAGAGTTCTCCATTGTGACCACTCTGGACAGCACTTTCAACTCAGATGCACCCGCCAAGTAGACAGGAAAAGCCTTGTGAACTTTTGAATTTCATTTCCTGTTTGGCCAGCGTGGCAAGCTGATCAGCACAGGAGACCATGGAGTCCCAGAATCGCAAAAGGGCTCCAGCATGGACCAAATGGGAGCTCCTGCATCTGATCGCTGTATGCGGAAACGAATCCATGCTATCTGAACTTCGTTCAAAAAGAGAAATGCCGGAATATTTGAAAAAATCTCCAAGGGCATGAAGGACAGAGGTTATAACAGGGACCTGCAGCAGTGCCGCATGAAACTTAAGGAGCTGAGGCAAGCCTACCAAAGAACCAGAAAGGCAAACGGCCGCTCCGGATCAGAGCCCCAGACATGCCACTTCTATGATGAGCTGCATGCCATTCTAGGGGGTACCCCTACAACTACCCCACCCCTGTACTTCCCTCCTCCCCACCCCTCCCGGGCAAACTTGGCAGTTATCCCCCCATTTGTGTGATGAATTAATAAAGAATGCATGGATCTGAAACAACAATGACTTTATTGCCTCTGCAAGTGGAATTAAAGGGGGGACGGGAGGGCAGTTGGCTTATAGGGAAGTAGAGTGAACCAAGGGAGCAGGTTTTCATCAAGGAGAAACAAACAGAACTTTCACACCGTAACCTGGCCAGTCATGAAACTGATTTTCAAAGCCTCTCTGATGCACAGCGTCCTCCTGTGCTCTTCTAACTACCCTGGTGTCTGGCTGCGCGTAATCAGTGGCCAGGTGATTTGCCTCAACCTCCCCCCCACCACCACCATAAACATCTCCTCCTTCCTGTCACTGATATTCTGGAGCAAACAGCAAGCAGCAGTAACAATGGGAATATTGGTTTCACCGAGGTCTAACCGAGTCAGTAAACTGCGCCAGTGTGCTTTTAAATATCCAAAGGCACATTCTACCACCATTCTGTGCTTGCTCAACCTATAGTTGAACTGCTCCTTACTACTATCCAGGCTTCATGAGCCCTGGGAGCAAGTGGTAGGCTTGGGTAGGTACAACTGCATGATGCTGCTGACTGGGAGAGCAGCCTGAGGCAGAAGCCTCCAGGTGGCATGATATTCCAGGCAGGACTGAATCTCCATTAGACAAAACTTAAAGAAGAGAATGACCTGGAGTCATTCCCATTTTTGTCCAGGTGCCCTCGACCGACCTCACCAAGGCCAGCCAGAGGCACCTATGTCTGCCCAGGCACCCCTGACTAACCTAACCCTGGTCAGCCAGGAGCACCCACGGGATGACAATGACCATCTGCCATCCGCAAGACAAGGCAAGAGGATGCTGCTGTGTAGTACTGCAGTACCGCATCTGCCAGCAGCACCCAGGAAACATACGGTGACAGTGAGCTGAGCGAGCTCCATGCTTTCCATGGTATGTCGTCCACGGGTAACCCAGAAAAAAGGTGAGAAATGATTTTTTGCCATTGCTTTCACGGAGGGAGTGAGAGGGGGGCCTGATGACATGTACCCAGAATGACTCGCAACAATGTTTTTGCCCCATTAGGAATTGGGAGCTCAACCCAGAATTCCAATGGGCAGTGGAGACTTCAGAAACTGTGCAATAGCTACCACAGTGCAACACTCCAAAAGTTGGCGCTAGCCTCGGTACTGTGGATGCACACCGCCGACTTAATGTGCTTAGTGGGGACACACACAATTGACTGTATAAAATCAATTTCTAAAAAATCAACTTCTATTAAATCAACCTAATTTCATAGTGTAGACATACCCTTACTTTCTAGAAGCCCAAGGAAAACAATCCCTCTTACAAAAATGTGTTTATGGGAACCCATTGAAGACGAGAGCCTAGACATGGAATGCCTACAGCACTTAACTCTGATTTAATGCTAGAGAGCATGCTTCCAGTCATCTAAAGGGGTCTGGACCCTTGCACTCACAGAAACACTCTGCAGTAGCTCAGTTGCAATATTTGGTTGATAGATTATGGTTGTTTTACAGTGCCTCTTGGCACCTTGCAGTGCTTAATTTGTTCCAGGGCTTGCCAGGGCTGAGCCCTGACACATCTAGGTTTGGCAGTTCATAGCCTCAACATTTCTGGGCTTGCTGCATCAGTTATGAATGTAAAAAAGTTTCTTGAGCCTTGGCACCTCTTTCATTACAAATTGAGCACTGGCTACTTGCAATATAAAATAACCTCAATACAGATTACACTATTTATTTTTGAAGGGATAAGATTTTCAAGAAACATCCTGATAAGGAAACATGGGATGTTCGTAAAATGTTCATGTTATTAGGTATCCTTACTTTACGAGGCCTGTAAGGGGCTGGATAATGTTATGATTTTTTAACTCCCCCCCACCCATCCACAGTGTGTCACAATTAATGTTATGCACTTTCCTAGATTTCCTTGGTAAGATTATTTTGGCCCCCTACTGCAGGAGCTCTCACTCCAAATCTGCCCATCCCCTGCCCAGAAATTAATTTTGTCCCCTAACTTCCAAATCAATCCTGTTACCCCAACGCCACATCAATTCTACCTGTCCTCTTACCCCCACATCTGGCTACCCCCCCAACCACATCCATGAGTTCTGCTCCCCAGCCTTATCTCTGCTCTTCCAGGAGTTCTTCATTCCCCTCTCCCATGCCTGTGGGCAGGATGGCTACAGCAGAGTCCCCTTCTCCCCTGTGCAGGTTGGGGGCAGGTCTAGGGGTTCTTAGCAACCCTCTGACCCTTCCCAGGATGGGTGTTTCCAGGAGGGAGAGGATAGGGGGAGCCATCCACATTGCTCACAGGAGGAGAGAGGAGCTGCCCTGGGCAACTGGGTTCTTTCTGCTCATGTTCTCCATCCCATCCTGTGAGAATGGTGTAGAGTCCTGAAAGGGTGAGGGAGTTCTGCCAGTCTTCTGCAGCAGCTCTGGTTGTCTACTATACCCCAGGAGGTGGGTCTGTGTTCAGAGGGGCATTTTGCCCAGCAGGGCTGAAATTCACTAGAGGCTGGAGCCTTTGCTATTACCTGATGGGCAGCAGCCCCAGGCAATATCCTGTCACTCCCAAAAGAAATCACAAATGTTGGCAACACTGATATGCATGTGAAAAGATAATCAGAACTCATATTTCATAGATTCATATACGTGTAGGCCAGAAGGGACCATTGTGATCAGTTAACTTGGACTTGTGCATAATACAGGCCATAGAATTTCACTCGGTAATTCCTGCATCAAGCTCAGGCACTTAAGGTTTAACTAAAGCATATTTTTTAAGGAAAAACCATCAAATTTGGATTTAAAGATTTCAAGTGAGGTTTGGTGTACATAAGTGATATATGCACCACAGTTTTCAGTTTGATGGGACTCTTGAACCCTTTTGTTTGTTAATCCTATAAAAATTTCATATAAACAAATCATGATTTACCAGTGTGAAGTGTCATGAATTTTGTGGGTGTTTGGGAATAAAAGTGTGCTTATTAATTAATAGATTCATATATTTAAAGCCAAAAGGAACCAATATCACCATCTTGTCTATCTGCATAACACAGGCCCAGGAATTCCTCATAGCAATTCCTGTCTTAAATCTAATAACTTCTGAATGAACTAGTGCATATATTATAGAAAAAAGCCAGTTTTAATTTAAAGATTTCAGGTGATGTAGGAACTACCCCAACCCTTACTAAGTTGTATGTATGGTTCCTATCTACCTTAAGGTTTTCTGTGTGCTAAGTTCATCACTGCAGTATCTAAATGCTGATGAGCACTATAAAAATCCTAAAATAGATTTCTGAGAAAGGTAAAAAATTCCATAGTACAGAGCATAGTTGTGGAATGCTGAACATCGGGTGAAAATAATTTAGTGACCACAGTGGTGCTCAGTTTATACTTTTATAAAGCATGAAGTAAAAATCCTCTAGTGATCTCTCCATGGTCAATTTTTGCATTGAAATATTAGACTTTATTAGCCCATTTCCACAGGCATATCTATAAAAGCTATTATTAAACGAAGTTATCCAGACCCTTACACACCTAATAACTGTGACTTTCAACTATTTATTAAAGGGACTCTAATCTACAGTAAATTACATCAGTGTAGATCCAGAATAATTTCACTGAAGTCAAAAGAATTACATTGGTGTATAGTTAGACTGGAATGCGGGGCACTGGATTTACATTTGTGTAACTTGAATCAGAGTTTTCTGGGTATAACTGAGGGCAGAATTTGGTCCACTGTGTCCTATAATTCTGTCAGTTTGCTATAAATCACTTTGTTTTGATGATCATAATGAAGTAAATCAGAGGGCCAAATTTAGACTTGTGTGTGAAATGCCATTAATTTAAGTTCACTGGAATTACACCAGGCCTGAATTTGGCCAAAAGAGTGAAACTTTTCTTTTAATGAAGTCCTATGACTATTCCCTAGTTAACATGATTGATAGAGTCTGGATTACAGTACTCTTGAATATTTTTTTCTTAACAATTTTTTTTAAGTGTAAAAATGTTCAGAGGAAAAATAAAAGAGAAAAATCCCTTCTCAGTAAAAACAGAAGGCAACAGAACCTTTGGAGTGAATGCCTGCCAATACAAGGATTTCATGCTTTTGTTAATTAAACGAACAAAAAAAAAGTGCAGTAGGCTATATCCTACATAACAGCTTCCACTAATAAAAAGTAATAGACAATTTCCTGCATTCAATTCTTTCGAATACTATTATACAAGGTAATAGAGTTTTGGAAATAGAAGTCCTACAGCCTGTCAGAAGGAGCTTTCTTCCACTTTTTTTTATTAAATGACTAAGTGCAGCAGTCTGTGTCCTATCTCTCCCTCTTGCATCTATTGGATTGTATTATTTTACATTTTGATTGAAATGATGTCACCAGCAGATAAAAGCCTGGCCCAGGCATTGTAATTGAATCAGTCTGAGTTGTTTATTCTAGTGATCTACAGCAATGCTTTGCTTGTCCTACCACAGAATACATAAAAGATCCCCTCTTGTTTAACATGCCACTGATTAGATCTATTTAAAAATAAGAGAAAAGAATCAAAATGGGGGGTCAGAGGACTGAGAACCTGGTAACATTAGGGGAAAAAATAAAAAGAGAAGAGACACCATCTGCAAAATTTTCCATGTGTGACTGGAAGTTTCAATAAATAAATTTCACATTGCATCAGTACCAGATGCAAAGATTTGATTGACAACATTTAAATGATGGTTAACGGGAACTTGTATATTTTGGATAGGTTTTTCATGCACACTTCCTAAATCAAATGGCATTCATGTTTTTTTTGAAAAAGAATACTTATCTTTGAGGGAAAACATTGCTTCAAACTGATCTTTTTATTATTATTGTTAGAAAATACATATTTGATAATTAAATCATTATTGTGACATGCTTTATTTTTCAGTTGAAACATTTTATATTTAATAGAAACAATATTAAAGTTAGTTGTTATTTGGTACTAGTAAGAATCAGAATTTACACATTGAATTAAACACAGAGAATTACAGCGACCTTATACATTGGCTATACAGACAAAATCGGCTTCCAGATATAGTTATTTCTAAGAGAGGGTCTCTCTTTTTGATACTGGGGACATACATTTCCATTTTCTGTTTCTTACTCTTTTATTTCCTGTCTGGCTCATTAAAATGAGGAACTAATACCATTATTTTGAAGGATAATGAGGACAGGCTTTATCAAGGCTTTTCAAGCAGTGCATTGTAGTCTTCAACTTCAACATCTCTGTTGTTTTAGTGCTGGATCTTTCCTGAAAAGGAACTGCCCATCATACTAGGTTTAGTAGTGGCATTGAGATAGAAACTGTGGGATCTACATAATCATTTTTGCATGAAACCTAAATTTAAAATTGTTTTCTGATTCAGAAACACTTCCTTCCTTGCTAAACCTAGAATGTTTATTTTTAAAAAATATTCATTTAATTTATGAATGAGTTACATAAACAAAAAGAATGAAGAAACTTCACTTTTAAACAAAAAACATTAATAAAACACTAATCATATTTGTTCAGGTATATACTTAAAAATTAAAAGCTTTTAGGAGTAGACTTTTAAACTTTTTAAAAAAATCTATTGCAAATGGGAGCAACTTAATTATGTTAAAATTTATGATGTAACAATTCAAATAGACAAATACAAAAAAGGGAAATTACAAGGCATTGAAATTGCTAGAAATAACATTTTAAAATGAATTAAAACAGAAAACAAAACCAAGAATCTCTAAATATAAATGATTCTCTCTGTTTATTTATGGTGAATCTGGACTGGAATGTTTGAACAATAGCAACACACCCTTTGTCTTTTTAGAGTTCCTATAGCAGTCATATTAGAAAATTCACTTAGAATAATTATAAACACCTGACAAATGGACCTTTTGGACCTGAAAGATATTTATAATTAATATCTTGTCCTTAAAGGTATCATTATTTTAAAATCTTTGTAAAACATACTTTTTGCATAGTTCTAGCCTATTATCAATCCACTGCTTTGCAGATGGAATGTGAACTGAATAGATTTACAAATATATCTGTTTCAATTGTTTTGCACTGAAATATTAGACTTTATTAGCCCATTTCCACGTGCATATCTATAAAAGCTATTATTAAACAAAGTTATCCAGACCCTTACACACCTAATAACTGTGTATAAGTCCTGTAAAAGCCATTACACACTGACAGGTTTTGGAAGCAGTAATTATAGGAAAATCTAAACTGAAATTAACAAAAATGTGAATGAGATTTCTTTTTTTTTTGTTAAAAATGTATTAATTAGAAATGCATTATATAGTTATAGTATATGGTTGGCCTGATTGCACAGAGGCAAACTGTTCTATTACCAGTTCACCAGCCACCAAATCATATTCTAGTTCCCAGAGCTGGTAAATACCATTTACATCATAGTGGTGACTCGTGTAACTCTGGAAAAAAAGGAGAGTTAATATTGAGTATGGTGCCTTCAGTTCTGTCCCATAGCTGACTTGAAAGAATGACATTAAGAGCAACATCCCAGAATGCTATGCATTCTCTGACCATCACATCACTTTCCCATTAAAGAATAAATAGTAGGGATGGGCTAATTGGTTTGAATAAATAAGAACTCTCCTGAACATGCTAGAATCCTATTTAAAATACAAAAAGAAAGTCTAATTAATTTATTTCCCCATAATTTCCATTTTTTGACTCTGCACAGTGAGTGTTTGTGAAGACCAGGTGTTTGATCCATCTCCCATTGATGGTAACAGGATTTTTTCCTTTGACTTCAATGGGACATGGTTTGAACATGGAAAGGAGAGTACTTACAGCCACACTAGAAACAGTAAATGGATGCCTGTTCAAGTGAGATTTGCTGCCCAATTTTGCAAACCTAGTTTTGCAGATACAGATAATTTTGATAAGACTCAGATATGCATCCAATTCCAGATTTCTAAGACCTTATCAAAACCAAGGTAAACTTTCATACCTTTTGAGGTTTGCCATATAAAAAGTACATAAGACTGTCAACAACAGAGAATTGGAGTGAGAACATGGGAAGATGTAGGTTGGGAGTGGCAGCTAAAGGGCATGTGTGTGTCAAACACAAAGCAAACACAAACCATCAAGCATGAGAAGGATGGAGCACAAACTTTATCTGGATTAGAAGAATCCTCTTTTCAAATGTAATTCAAATGCAAGACCACAATATCTTAGACACATCTGAATAAATGGGAGGGATGATTATATAGTTGGTGTAGACGTTATATGTATATTATACATTGCAAGTGACATAACTGAAGTTCAAAAAAGAAAGGGTTTCAGATTAAGTGGTCGTTTTTATTGTAGTCAATGTGTTTTAATTACTTTTTTAAAATCATTTATTCAGACACATGTAATGAACTCTTTAATTTTTCTTGGTAGATACATCACTGATATTTTAGGCCTGGAGGTATTTCATCAGAGTATCATGTTTGTCTAAAATAATAATAATTTCTTCTTCTTCCTATTATTATTATTATTATTATTATTATTATAGCAGTAGTAGGGGGAAGAGATAGCTCAGTGGTTTGAGCATTGGCTTATTTACCCCAGGGTTGTAAACTCAATCCTTGAGGGGGCCACTTAGGGATCTGGGGCAAAAAAAATCAGTACTTGGTCCTGCTAGTGAAAGCAGGGGGTTGGACTCAATGACCTTTCAAGATCCCTTCCAGTTCTAGGAGATTAGTATGTCTCCAATATTTTTATTATTAGCAATGATAATGACAATAATAATAGTAGAACTGTCAAAAGTCTGAATTATTTTAATGAAGATATGGAATTGCATAGGAGATTGTACTTTGATTATGAGAAAATTTCAATTACCTTGGCCAAATAATATATCAGGAACAAATCCAAATCCATATGGAGTCTTGTAAATAAGTAAGCAGATTTTCAGAAGCAGTTTCCACTGAAGTCAATTATTAGTCTAAGTATGGACTTAGGAGTTTTACGCTCCGTTTTTGAAAATCTTGGTCCAGGTAATTTAAATGCTAAATGTGAAAGTAGATAGGTACATGCAAGGCCAGATTAACTTTTTGTGGGCCCGACACCAAACATATTTGTTGGCCCTTGTGGAGAACAATTTGTAAAAAGCAGGAGGTTGTCTTTGACAGAGCACACAGCTACACAGGTTTTGTTTACAATATTTACAAGTTTAAGCTGCAGATGGAGGTGACTGCCACTAAGGTACCAGCAATGATAGCCCTGGGGCAGGGGTTCTCAAACTTCATTGCACCACTTCCCCCTTCTGATAACAAAAATTTCTTCATGACCCCAGGAGGGGGGACTGAAGACTGAGTCCTCCCAGGGGACAAAGCTGAAGTTCAAGGACTTCAGCCCCAGGCAAGGGTCTGTAACCTGAACCCTGCTGACCAGGGCTGAAGCCCTGGAGTTTGGGCTTAGGGTTCAGCCCCGGGCAGTGGGGCTCAGGCTTCAGCCCTGGGTCCCAGCATGTCTAAGCCATCCCTGGGGACCCCATTCAAAAGGGTTTGTGACCCACTTTGGGGTCCCAACCCACAGTTTGAGAACCACTGCCCTAGGGCAAAAAGAATATATACAAGTTTACATAAAATAAATTATAAATGACAAAAATACAAAATAAAACACTGTGGGTAAAAAGAGTTAACAACAGCCAAAGCTGGCCAAAACGCTAGCATTGTGCTGCTTCCACTATAAGGGAATCATCACACTATCTCATCCTTCATATTTCTCATATGAACTACCAGGGTTTGAATTACATTTTTCTATGAAATTGGGTGGATTTAAAACATTTAAAAATAAAAAAAAATATGAAAAACATTTAATACATTTTATTTACAGTGTCTTGCTAGTCAGGCAGAGAGACTAAGATCAGGACCAGCTGTGGCCTCAAAATACTGGGCCAACCCTCCAAATCAGACCAGACTCACACTCTTCCCCAGACCAGCATCCCTCCCAGATCAACCCCCCTGGAATTGGACCAGACCCACCTGGAGTGGTGGGGCTGCTGCGCTCCCCTGAGCCCTTCAGCCAGTGCGAGGCATTGATATGCTCTAACTTCAGCTGAGGGAAGGAGAGGCAGACAGACATCCCCTAACTCCCCCCAAGCCTCTCCTCTGCTGCCCTCACCACACACCCAACCTGACTTCACCTCCTACTTCCTAACCCCAGGGAGGGATTAGGGGCCCTGTCACTGACACCATTGTAAACCAGCCCTGGGTACACATTGTATAATTCTTTTTCAGAACTAATGATTCAGTTATCTGTCCTCTCCACTCCACCCCTAAAAATAAATCCATTCCTACAACGAGGCACTCCGGAACGACCACATATTCAAAACCTAGTGTGTGAGTGGGATGCAGGGAAAAATCAGTGAAGATATAGTGAATCTTCTAATGAATTATTATAGACTATAACAAATGCTGATATATGAATAATACATTGACACTGTCCTTTAGCTTCACAGAAGGGTATGGGAGATATGCAGAAGGATTTGTATTAGAACATATGAGAACAAGTACAAGGTGCCATTTTTCTTTTTTAATTTATTTTATTGTAAAAACAATCCAAAGAAGAATTAATTGGATATTACAAAATTTGATTATTAAACAAAAAAATCATTGCAGCTAGAAAAAAGAGGTTTGTGTAGCACATTTTTTTTGCAAAGAAATCTGAATATAAAAAGTTTACATGTTATACTGTTTATATATCTTTGTATATAGTTGCTGTTTATCTCTAAAGCAGCATACATTCCATATAAAAGAGGGGGTTGCTATGGTATCTCCACTTTAAAAAAACTGAATAGCAGATCTGAAAGAAGCATAACATAGATTTAACAAGTTGTCATGTAAGGTACCTCTGGCCTATAAGGATGAAACCTATGCACCTTTTCCTTTATAAAACCATTTATTTAAAAAATACTGATTGTAACATTTTTATTCATGGAGCTAAACCCACTACTGATCATTAACACTGTCTTCTTGTTTTGAACACATACATTTTTACTGTGATCCATTTATTTTCTTTGGTGAAAACCCTGCCAACTGTGTTAGTAAGGAAATAATTCCTTTAAAAACAAAAGAGAATGAGGGATGGAGTGGTAATATTTAATCAAAGATCAAAAGTAAACGTTCTTTTTTGATGAGGAAAGAACTTATAAATAATAAAGTTTGGAATCGTTCTTAAACAAAATATTACACTTTTTGCTATAATCATCACATAGCCAATTTTCATCTCTTTAGCTCTTCCAATGATATAACTTTATCAGTGGAATGTAAGACTTGCTATACAAGATCAGAACTGCTGTTTGTGTTTTCTAGTACCAGTGTCTGCAGAGAAGCCAGAGTTGTGATTGGAATATTAGTACTAACATTTCAGAGGACAATTAGAAAAATATTTTTAAGGGGTAAATCCAGAGCAAGAGCAAGATGGGACAGAGACATTTTGGTTGATTCCAGAATTCTATTCACTTAACTTTCTTGGAGGCAACAACAAACTCATTGAGTAAATCACAGAGGAGAAGCTTAACCTACCAGAACAATTCTCATTGGTTGAACATAGCCTTTGGGAAAAGGTCAATGTTACCTAGCAACTACTGAGAGCTGTTGACTTTTTATAAATTAACTATTTCATGAGTGTCAACACGTTTACTGGCAAGAAGGAGCCTGAAGAGGTAGACAGGTGCCAGGGGCCATTAGTGAATCCCTGGAAAGTGAAGAAATTAGATCAGGGGCAGAGATGGTCTTCCTGAGTTGCCCCTAACTATAATCTCCACCTACACTCCTCAGTGCAGTCTCCCTTCTCCTCACCCTCTAAAGCCCTGCATAGCCCTCCCCACCCTGAGTAACCATGACCATTGCAGACCTCAAAATGTTGTCATGTTGGATTCCCTGAGCCAAAAAACTTCTCTTGTTTTATTAGAGCAGAGCCTTCTCTCTGCAGACTCATGAAGCATTTGTAAGACCCTGACCGTACTTCAGGAAGCTTTGCTCGTTTGGGGACCTGCCTGCAAGATCAGTTTTCTCTCTTGTACATGCTCCCCCACATCTCAGCCCATAAGAGCTACACAGAGAAGAGAGAGAGGAGAACTTGGCCAGCAAGTGAAGTTCTGCACAAGCTTTCTGAGGCAGCCTCAGTTCAAATTGAGAATAGTTTGGATTATGTATTTTAGTGAACAAATAAAATCCTCTAAAATATTTGCACACTCAGTTTAGATTTTGGTCAGGCAGCTTTTGATAACTGAAACTGATGACCATGAAAAATGAAATTTGTAATTCTTTTGTGTTTCAATTGGTAGGTCTTTTCTGAGGCAAGATTGCACTGAAGCTACTTAGCAGAGTTGTCAACAGTGTTTTATGCAGGTAGGTATGCAGGAGTAGCTGCATTCTGCAGATAGCAACATCAAGCATATTCTCTTTTATTCTCAAGACAGCATGTGCAACTACATAAGCTACACCAGGGATAGAGATGGGGAAAGATGGAGCGCAGACAGGTTATGACCTTGAATTGTGCAGAGGAGACCCCACCATTCCCTCAAGACATGTGGGCTCTTGAAATAAACAAGCCTCAAGATGGAGCCAGCTAAAGGTCCAAGTCATCAGAAGCAAACACATAGCAGTTTCGGCATCAGGCACGGAGGATGTTACTTTCCACAGTTTCCACTCTAAACATTCATTCCCCCATTGTACTGACTCAGTGCTTGTTCCAGCTTCCTCCTTCACAATCACTTCACTTCAGCCTCACTTCACCTGCCCTTCATACTCCTCTCCTTCCTTCTGTCCCTGCTCTCCCCCTTGTTTTCTCCTCTACTCCTCTTACATCCCTCCCCTTCCTGCCCTCTCTCCATTACTTTCAAAATATGGCATCATTTTAAAAAATTCCAACTGAAATGACTTATCCAGTGCCTTATAGAGATTTGGGCTTGAGTGAGGGTGACTTGGCCAAGACTCAACCCATTAAAGACTGAGGGTTCCGGTAATGCATATTGACCAGGTGAAATAACTGAAAGAAATGGAGATGATGAACGTTACATTAATGTTCTGAAGCTGATTGCACAAGTTTACAACCTGGAGATATTTTTGGACTCTCAGTTGCTGTTGGATGCCAGGTAGCAGCAGTGGCCTGGTCTGCCTTTCTAAAGTGCTCTGAGAGGGGCTACCGCCGGAGGTCATGCTGAAACTTCAGGTAGTGCAGAATACACTTTTTATTTACTTGGCAATGTTTCTCACTTAATGCATGTTACACCTGTTCTCTGAGATCTGCACTAGCTTCCAATTAAATTAAAATTAGAGGGGAGGCCTCTTTCGCCCTCCCTTCAGCTGTTTTGTGTGAAATTTGGTGTGTTCTGCTCATGCCTATCAAATCGAGCCCCTCTGGCAAGACAGACAAGGCAATGACTAGTTTGAGGATCCCACTGGGATTTAGATGTGAGTTAGGCACCAAACTGATGGGCAGGGTCAGCACTGAGATAGCTGTCTGCATGCCAGCCACCGAAACATAGCCAATAGGGGACTTTTATGGTGAAAATTTAGGTGACAGCAAGGTTAGGCGGCA
The DNA here is from genome assembly GCF_007399415.2 of Gopherus evgoodei. Classification (NCBI taxonomy): domain Eukaryota; kingdom Metazoa; phylum Chordata; order Testudines; family Testudinidae; genus Gopherus; species Gopherus evgoodei. Next base: position 124,220,115 of record NC_044323.1, read on the forward strand.
GCTGAGCAAGAACTCTGAGGATCTCAGTGGTGGCTAAATGTTGGATTTAGAGGCCTAAAGTGGAAGAAAATCTGAATAAATCCTTCTCTGGATCAGGCCCTTTGGAAATGCCAGACTGGATTAGGCTACTGGTCAATATACTTTAGTACTACATGCTTCAGAAAAAGGTGCAAGAAATCCTGCAGCAGGCATCTGTGAAATAACCTTTTTATAGGAACAGTTTTGTTCTAATCCCATCATTTAGAAACTGGATTATGGCCTGTGGCATGAGGGTTTATATCCTTTCCAAGCATCATTATCAATGTAATTGTACAATCTTTTCTTGAAGCCTGCTAAACTCCTTCTCTCAAAAATAATGTGAATCAATAAGTTCCCCAGCCTCAATTTGCTCTATGCCATCCATTATTTTGTTTGGGTTTATCATGTCCACCACTAAACACTGAGCAGAAATCTAATAATTTTCTTCATCCATCTCTGATCTTCGTCTCCATTATTGCACAGTATTTCCAACCCCAAGTATTAAATAAGCATGAGTCAAAAGTTCATGAGATTTTTTAAATATTTTAAAATTTTAGATCTGGGGCCCTTTGTATTTGCTTTTTAACTATAAGTGTTTATACTTACAAGATTGTTTCCCACAACCAGGAGAACTAGTAACTTTATTTTGTCATGAAAGCTGGAATTCTCATCCATTAACATCATTCCAACAAATGCATCTTTAAGTAAAACACCAATATTGTGAAACTCATGATAAAATTGCAAGAGTTGCCAACACTGAATCCAGCACAATCTTTCTGATATAGGGTGGTTGAACAGTACAGAACACAGTATTCCAGGTAAAGGTTCACCACTGGCTCATACAATGCACTTATGATATTTCCTGTATTATTTTCTGCCCCATTCTTGTGCAGCCTGCTTGTATTTTTGTCCACCACTACACACAGCAGAAATCTTCACTGAGCTGTCCATGACACTGAGGTATTTTTCCTGAGTTTTATACAGTTAATTTAGAATCCAGTAATCCTTCCAATGTGCATTACCTCATTTATATTGTGATGTTACACCCCATATTCTTAATAGAAATATTGTTATATGAATATGGAATAACTCAGATATGTTTTAGGCAATATGGGTCATGTGAGGTATCATTGAAAAGGTTATGATTCGCTGAATGTGTTTATCCAATTTGTATTCATGTATCATTTCTGTATCTCTGGTTAGGAGTATTGAATTTGTAACAATTACAACTCTGTGTGAATTTGGGGAACACCCACCAGACAGTAGATAATCAGCCTGAATGAGCCATTTAAGAAGAACAATAGAACTTTGGAGATACTAAACTCCCACCATCCTGAGGAGCTTCCTGGGATGTTGCTTTGACACTTCAGGGTCATCTGATGATGTCACCTGCTACAGAGTACCATCTTGTACACTGCTGGTATTTTTCCACTGGAAACAAAGGGTTCCCACTTTATGTAAATTTTATTTAAGGCTGGTGAGTAAATCAATCAGGACTCTCCTCCATTGTCTGCCCATGAAGGAAGACTACTAAAAACACCCGAAGAGGAAGGCAGGGTTGAGTCCAGGCTGAGACAGGAGTCCAGTCTGTAAAGAAAAATAACTGGAACTCTAAGATACAGAAACTCTGCAACTTGTGTAAAACAACATTTAGGGTGAGAAATTACATTTTGTTTCTTGAGTGTATAAAGCTTAGTTTGCATGTTTTGTTTTATGTGCTCAGTAATCTGCTTTGTTCTGTTTGCTGTCTCTTATAATGACTTAAAGTTTACCTTTTGTAGTTAATGAAATTGTGGCTTGTTCATTTCAAAACCCAGTTTGTGCAATTCATGGGGGGGAGGGGGCAAAAAACTGTGCATCTCTCGCTCCACATTGAGGGAGAGGGTGAATTTTTATGAGCTAGCTATCTTTCTATACAGCACAAGATATTATTATTTGGGGTTTATATGCTAAAGGGGGTGTTCACGTGAGTTCTGGGCAATCCTCAAGTTGATTCCTCCCACACAGAGCTGATCTCATTGTCTCTGTGTACATTTACAGCTGGGTGTATCCCTACCTGTGCATGTGCTGGAGAAGGCTTGAGGGTCTGGAAACCCAGGCAGAACAAGTGGGACCCCAGCACATCAGGTGGCAGCGTGAATAGGGGGGTCCAACTTGTCACACATATGTCAACATAGAATTTTATTTACTATTTTCCTGCCCCTGCACCTACCTTGGTTCAATGCCTTTGAACTTCCTCACAGTCTTCTGTGTACTTGACTAATTTAATTATTGTTGTGTCATCTACAAATTTTATTATTGTTTCCATTTCCAGATCATCAGTTATTGAGAATTTGTAAAACAACCATAGTTAAGTTTGTGCCAGGATTTTCACATTAACAGAATTATCAACAAAATTATAACAATAGGATTATTAAATATATCTAAAACCTAGGGCTGTCAAGCCATTAAAAAATTAGAATAATAGAATATCAGGGTTGGAAGGGACTTTAGGAGGTCATTTAGTCCAACCCCGTGCTCAAAGCAGGACCAATCCCCAGATTTTTACTCCAGTTCCCTAAATGGCCCTCTCAAGGATTGAACTCACAACCCTAGGTTTAACAGGCCAATGCTCAAACCACTGATATAACCCTCCCCTCAAATTAATTGTGATTACTTGTAATATTTAAAAGATTAATTGTGATTAATCATGCAATTAATCGTGCTGTTAAACAATAAAAAGAATACCATTTATTTAAATATTGTGGCTGTTTTCTACATTTTCATATATATCAATTTCAATTACAGCACACAATATAAAGTGTACAGTGCTCACTTTATTTTTATTACAAATATTTGCACTGTATAAACAAAAGAAATAGTATTTTTCAATTCACCTAATGCAAGTACTGTAGTGCAATCTCTTTATCATGAAAGTTGAACTTAACAAATGTATAATTATGTACAAAAAACTGCATTAAAAATAAAACGTAAAACTTTAAAGCCTACAAGTCCAACGAGTCATCCTTGTTCAGCCAATCATTCAGACAAAGAAGTTTGTTTACATTTGCAGGAGATAACACTCTTGCTTCTTGTTTACGATATCACCTGAAAGTGAGAACAGGCATTCACATTGCACTGTTGTAGCCAGCATTGCAAGATATTTATGTACCAGATGTACTAAAGATTCATATGTCCCTTCATGCTTCAACCACCATTCCAGAAGACATTCTCAATAACAATCCAAAGCAGTGTGTACCAAAGCATGTTAATTTTCACCATCTGAGTCAAATGCCACCAGCATCAGGGTCTGTAGTTTCTGCATCAGACTGTTGCTCTTTTAAGACTTCTGAAAGCATGCTCCACACCTCATCCCTCTCAGATTTTGGAAGGCACTTCAGATTCTTAAATGTTGGGTCAAGTGCTGTAGCTATCTTTAGAAATCTCACATTGGTAACTTCTTTGTGTTTTGTGAAATCTTCAGTGAAAGTGTTCTTAAAATGAAGAACATGTGTTGCATCATCCAAGACTGCTAAAACATGAAATATAGGGCAGAATGTGAATAAAAATAGAACAAGAGACATACAATTCTCGTCCAACAAGTTCAGTCACAAATTTAGTTAACACCCTATTTTTTTAACTAGCATCATCAGCATGGAAGCATCTCCTCCGGAATGGTGGCCAAAGCATGAAGGGCCATACAAATGTTTAGCATATCTGGAACATAGATACCTTGCAATGCCAGCTACAAAAGTGCCATGCAAATGGCTGTTCTCACTTTCAGGTGACACTGTAAATAAGAAATGGGCAGCATTATCTCCAGCAAATGTAAACACACCTGTTTGGCTCAGCTGAACAAGACGTAGGACTGCGTGGACTTGTAGGATCTAAAGTTTTACATTGTTTTGGGTTTTTTTGAGTGCAGTTATGTAACAAAAAAAAATCTACATTTGTAAGTTGCACTTTCACAATAAAGAGATTGCACTACAATACTTTGCATAAGGTGAACTGAAAAATACTATTTTTTGTTTATCATTTTTACAGTACAAATATTTGTAATAAAAATATAAAGTGAGCACTGTACACTTTGTATTCTGTGTTGTAGATGAAATCAATATATCTGAAAATATAGAAAAACCATCCAAAAATGTAATAAAATTCAATTGGTATTCTATTGTTTAACAGTGTGATTAAAACTACTATTAATCACAATTATTTTTTTTAATCTATATTAATTTTTTTAGTTAATCGTGTGAGTTAACTGTGATTAATGGACAGCCCTACTAAAAACTATATATTCTGAGTTACAGGATTACTTCAAAAGCAATCTGAGCTTAGTTACAACTATTTCAAAAAGGACCAAACGACCTAAATTCTTCCACTATCTTATTGTTTCTTTAGATCTTTTTTTTAAAAGGTAATAAGCCGAAACAGGAAGGAAATTAATAGATGTAAATCTCCAGTGTGCATAGTTTGGACCAATGTTTGTAAAAAAAGAAACCAAAAAACATTCAACTTCTTGCCCACATGCTCAGGGGCTAACTGATTGCCATATATGAGGCTGGAAAGGAATTCTCCTCTGGGTCAGACTGGCAGAGACCTTAGGGAGGGGAAACTTCACCTTTCACTGCAGCACTGGCACAAGTTACTTGCAGGTTTAAAGTAGTGTACATGGTGTAATTTGAAGTCTCTAAATGATAATTTGAGGACTTAAGTACCTCAGCCAGGGGTTAGGGGTCTATAACAGGAGTGGGTGGTTGTGGTTCTATGGCCTGCGATGTTCAAGAGGTCAGACTAGATGACCATGATGGTCCCATCTGATCTTAAAGTCTATGAGTCTGTTGTTAAATGCATTTATTATGTCCTATGTTGATCTGATAACATGCTATTTTTTAAAATCAGAATGCCACAGGATACTAAGTCAAACATCTATCAGAAATCTCTCACATCATCAATTATCTTTATCAGTCAAACTAGTAATCTCATCAAAAAACAATATCAAGTTGTATTTGGCAAGACCTATTTTCCATAAAATTATACTGATTAGCTTTCATTATGCTCCTATCCTTTAATTCTTTACTGACTGAATCCTACATCTGCTTTCCATGATTTTTCTGGGATTGGTGTCAGGCTAACTGTCCAATAGTTACCCAGGTCATCCCATTTACCTTTTTACACATTAATATTGATACAACACTAGGCTTTTATCAGATCTCTGGAGTTTCCCTAGTGTTCCATGGTTTATTAAAAATCAACATAAATGACTCAAAGAGCTGCTCTTTCAAGTCTTTAAAAACTTTTGGGTGCAAGTTATTTTAAATCAGCAGGATTGTCTGTTTAACTTTAATAGATGCTGTTTAATAGCCTCACTAGTTACTGCTGGACTAAAAAGAATTAGAACAGAAAATTTTGTTATTGCAGTAAGATATGTATACACCCAGCTCCTTTCCAAACACAGAATTTTTTCTGAATACGTCTACTATTTCTGCATCATTATTAACAATTTTACCCTTTCCATATAATAACATGCATTGCTAGGATTCATTTTACTCTGGACATATTTTTAAAATTCTTTCTTATTCTCCTCAAACCTATTGACCACATATTTTTCACTGATAGCTTAGCTTCCCTTATCTATTGTCTGCATTTCATAACTTCTAATATATAGTCATTGCTATCAACTTCCTGCTTTTTCTAATTGTGTGATTAGATAGATAGATATAAAATTGCTGCTTTTACTTGCCTCCAGCCAGGGTGTTGTTTTTAATTGTTGTTTGTTTTACTGAAGAAGCAGTGTTTTATAACTGAAAAATTGTGGCTTTTTGAACATCTAATTAAATTGTCTTAAACATCTCAATTATTATTCATGTTTTTCTATTTAATGTTTCCCTCCCAATCAATTTTATTCATAATTGTTTTCATTTTGGAAATTGGTCATTTTAAAGACTCATATATATATTATGGGTGAAGCTGGTAGTTGCACATACAGTTAAGTTTGTCTCATGCAATTTGCATTATAAAGACCCTGTTTTCAGTTGCTTATGCCTTTATCAAATTTTAATACAATTTTACATTTTGAGTGAAAATTTCCCTTCCAGGTGTCTGCCTCAAGCTGAATTTTTATGTTTTAGCAAACATAGTTCAGTTGTTAGTGGGAAATACATTTCCCCTCCCCACCCTCGTGTTAAAAAATTCTTAAAACTATTTCATAGAGACTCCATGCATTTCAGCAATGACTTGAAATTTGGCAAGAACATCTCCCTCGTGTCAGGAGCATGCCTTTTCCCTTCCCTGTGAAAATCTGCCCAAAATTGGCCAGCTATAAGACTCTGAAAAATCACAATTCACACTTACTCAGCAAAGATTTGTTAGAGGCTGGCAGCTAAAAATATCCAAAGATTTTGTCTGCACTGAGCATAGTTCATCTCCGCACAGTTCCTATGATCTGACAGAACTGAGTGTGTGTGATTTCTGGGCTGCAGAGGCTAAGCAGGACTTTAACTGCAATTATTCCTCCAAACAGATGGAGCCACAATGGCTCCAGTCGTTGTCACTGACAAAAGCAATACTATCTGTCCTTTGATCTCAGTGGTTCCCCTGCTGGTGCTCATGGAATATTGGAGGAGAAGGAGAAAGTAGTTTGACTGGAATGTGGAAGAGTAAGGAGCAGAGGTGGTGACAGGAGATGGGAGGAGAGGAGTTAGGAGCAGAGGTGACACAGGTGCACAAGGGTCTTTAACCACTAAATCACATTCTATTCTATAACTTGAAGTAAATCAAAGATTCCTGATCTCTCTATTCCTCTGTTGTTAGCAAATAGGTGTGTAACTCATTGGCAGTGTGTCTGACCCCCATCTAGTACCTGGTATATATATATACCTGCTATTGCTAACATTTATTCCCTTAGTTGAAGTGGTAGCAGTGTATGCTGTGTATCTAAAGGTCCCAGCTCTCCTGATGGGAGGGTCAATATGATCCCACATGGAATTTCTGTTTTTTATTTCACTTTGCTTTAAAAAAAAACTAGATTACACACACACACACAAAAACAAAGAAACAGAGTAACACAATAACACCATTGACAGAACATTATGGTTACGAACACTAAAATGTGAGGTAATGCCAGGACTAAGGCTGCAGATCTAACTTTCTTTGGGAGTGCTTAAATAGTATGCTGATGGAAGTCATAGAAACCCTGAGGGTGAAATCACAGAAGTGGCAAAATTCTCATTGGTTTAAATAGAGCCAGGATTTCACCCCTAAAACAAAAGGACACTGATTAAGGGAAATGGTATTTCTTACCATTTGTACTGGAGCAGTTTGTTTTCTTCCTGAAGAATGATGTATTCATTTTTCTTAAAAAAATGTCAATCAATTCTCACCATACTAGGTTTGCTTTTCTTGTGGTGGTTTCCAGGATATCTATTTTCAATTAATTTTTTTTTTGCTTGTTTGGTTGGTTGCTGTTTTTTGAAGTTGTTTGTTTTGTTTGGGTCCTCACAATCCCTTCTCTATGCTATTCATAGATTCCAAGGCGTGAAGAGGCCTTATGGCCACCTAGTCTGACTGCCTGTATAATAAAGGCCATAGAACTTCCCCAACATAATACTTTTTGGACAAGAGCATATCTTTAAAAAAATCCAATCATGACTTAAAACTTGCCAGTGATGGAGAATCCATCACAAACTTTGGTAAACTATTCAGTGGTTAATTACCTGCACTATGACTGGTATACTACCTTATTCTGCCTTTTAATCATAGTGTCTGTTACTGGTAAGGCAGATAAAACAAGAATAATAAGAAAATCTTGAGGTGTGAAACAACCTTTAAACAAATATATCAAAGGTGATTCTTTTAAACTGTTTCTTGTGAAAAATGCTAATTATGCATGTGACGAGTTGGATCACAGAAACCCTCTTGGGAGCTGCCACCAGATGTGCCAAGACTACCTCTGCCCTTGCCTTCCTGCCCTGTCAGCTTAGAACTTCAGTCCCCTGCCTGGTGTGAGCCAGACTTGCTAGCCTGATGCAAACCCAGACCCAGGTCTGAATCACATCCCCTAACAGCTGCAGGTTTACTTGAAAGCAGATAACAGAAGTGTTCTTGTCTTTAACACTCAGATGCCCAACTCCCAATGGGGTCTAAATCCCAATAAATCCATTTTAACTTATAAATTGTCCGCCCTCCATAACACTGATAGAGAAATATGAATAGCTGTTTGCCTACCCAGGTATTAACATATACTTTGAGTTAATTAATAAGTAAAAAGTGATTTTATTAAATACAGAAAGTAGGATTTAAGTGGTCCCAAGAAGTAACAGATAGAACAAAGTGAATTATCACACAAAATAAAATAAAACATGTCAGTCTATGTCTAATACAGTAAGAAACTGAATATAGATAAGATCCTCACCAGTTTCAGAATGCTTCCTTTTACAGACTAATCTCATTTTAGTTTGAGTCCAGCAATGACTCACACCCCTTGCAAACACTGTCTCTTCCAGTTATCTTTGGGGATCAAGAGGCTCTCTCTTTAGCCAAATGAAGACAAATTTGAGGGGTCTCCCCTGGGCTTAAATAGACTTTCTCTTGTGGTTGGAGACCCCCTCCTCTCTCCTATGCAAAGTCCAGCTACAAAATGGAGTTTTGGAGTCACCTGAGCAAGTCACATGTCCATGCATGACTGAGTTCTTTACCAGCCAAGCCACATTCCTGGGAAAGCCCAGATGTGGATTGGTGTCTCCAAGCTCATTGTTGGCTTAAGTGTTTCTTGATTGGGCACTTACTGAGAATAGTCTTTCCTCAGGAAGCTGACCAACTGCTTCACTACAGCCTAATTAGAATCAAACAAGTGTGCAGCCAATATTCATAACTTTGAATACAAAAATGATACATGTATACAAATATGATTAATAGATTCAGTAGATTATAACCTTTACAGAGATATGTTACATGGCATATGCAGCATAAAACACATGCTGTTATACAGATACATACGTAAGCATATTTTCATAAAGTCTTATGGTGGCACAATGCATATTGGGATCTTTGTGTAAAGTTATATGATCCCACCCGTGTCTCCTACACAAGAACATAACAAAAGATTACTGAGTTGCTCAAATGTCATTGTGATATATAGTGAACCTGCTCTTGTGTTCTGAGGGTTTACATCATAATTATTACATTATTCTTTTTTTTAAAAGTAGTCATTTATTGCAATGTAGACTGGGCATACACATTCCTGTGTATCCTACATGTAAATAATGAAAACATAAGAACTATGGATTTTTCCTCCATCAAGTAGGTTAATAGTTTAATTGTATATGGTTATTCTTACATTAAAAGATGCATACCTTGCAAGCTTTATCGGGTAACAGGGACTTTTAAATGTGCCAATGTTTTTTACAGAAGTAACGTGGGTCAATTGCAAAAGGGATAACCATAATGATTAAATCATTAAAATTTTGTCTATGCTTCACAGAGCATAGAGAAAATTAACTTCCCACCAACCTCATTTTTCTGCTGAACATGAAATAATGATTTTCTGTCAGTATAATTACAAAGCTAACATCTGATAGAGTCAGCATCCAGGGGGGATTATCACATGCATGAGTATTAGACCTCATTACCAGCTTTACTGCAAAATTATTACATCTTGTAATTGGATGGTGAGATTTATATACAGATTGGCTGGGTTCTCTGTAAGATTGTAATTACAAGCTTCGTTGGTTCGCTACTTATCACACGGTGCAGGAGGAGGCAAAAACAAGCAGAGGAAAGACCATTTCATTAAGCCATAACCCTATCAAGGGAGGAGCACTGTAACATCCCTGTATTTATTAGGCCAAACAGAGCTGTTTGCAGAAGGGGAGGCCATTTATTACTGCCTGACAAATGGGATTTCATTTATTTAACCTCGGTGATCTATTTCAGTAAAATGTACAAACGAGCCATCCATTTTATGATTCCGGAGTCAACGCCTCAATTATCTAAAGGCTAACTGACTGTTAAAGCACCCATCTGCTAGGATGAATTCATTGATTTAATTTGCTTCATGTTACTGAATGATTCTTAGTAGGCAGGGACGGGAGAGGAGAAGGGGGGCAGCTGGTGGTTTAGGAGAATGCATCAGAGTGATTCAGCATACTTGTGTCTGTATGTGTGTGTGTGTGTTTAATCCTTCAGCACAATAGAAGAAGGCGATCAATAGCAGCTTAAATTTTATGAGACAAGGAGTTAAGTTGTTCAGCTTGAGCCAAAACACCTTTGTTCTACCATAACAAGTAATCTCTGTAGCAGAATTAATATTGACAAACTGGCTTCTTTGTAGCTAATTTTTTGGGTGTGTGAGCCAATCAGGAGGCTCGCAGTAATAGAGTTGTTATTAGAGTTCATTATAAAAGCTGTGGATCAATGGCTGCACTGGGAGGCAGAGGGCATGCTGAAGTAGAATGCATATGTATGTTCAAGGAAATGAAATCCTTTTAATGTCCTTGTCATAATTTATTCCATATTTCTTAGATTTAAAACAAATCTTTTTAAAAATTAAGTGTTCTCTTGTTAGGCTTTCTAGCTTTAGCAAAACTGTGAAATTTAGGGAGTGGAGTAAGGTTGAAGGATGGATAGAATTGAAATATATTGTTACTCAACTGTGGGTTTCTTTCAGGAGAGCCAGATTATATCAATAAAAACTAAGTCCTCCCATTTGATTCTAACAACACAGGCTGGCTTGTTGAAAGTTTGAATAATGGTGAATATATAAGAATATGCTTTTGTGAGTATAATGTGTACTTTTTAGCCAGCCCTTTCCTCCCACCTCCCCAAGCAATCTGTCTCTTTAAAACTGACTTTTCATTTTTTTTAAAATGTATGGGGTGTCATCTGTAGGAAACATCTTTACATCCGAGGGGGTGGGAGGAGAGTCACATATAACATGCTAAAACTCTTCTCCTGTTTTTCTAGAGAAGAATTACTTGTATCCTATAAGTGAATTAGCACTTTCAGTGAGCTGACAAGAAGTTTGTAGAACAGTTATTTGTAAGAGGTTGCCTCTCTTGGCTCTAAAAAGGCCCTCATTGATATAAGCGTTCTTAGAGTAATACTCCATTTCTCTTGTGGCAGTCTCCAGCTCATGCTATAATCTTTCCCACAAGTTTAGAATCAGTGCAAGAAAACTGTTTTCTGGACAGTTTTTCCTCTGCATCTCAATGTCAAATGATACTGCATTAAAATGTGAGAACATTTGCACTCTAAGAAAGGCTGGAGGATCAAAGAGAACAATCACAGCGAGTAAGTTAAGATGAATTAGCATTTTTTGGTCATGGTTTCCTAGATATAATAATACATGATTTCAGAGCCACAATTTGTCTTCTCTGCCTCCTCCCCTTAACCTCAGCATAACATACAACCTGTTATTTTCTCCTTTTCTTTGGGTTTGCCTACACAAGAAAACTGTACTGGGTTAGTTAAGGCAGTACAAGCCCCTGATATAGACACTCTTATTTCAGTTTCAGAGTAGTTGTAAGGAATCAGTTTAAAGTAAATCAAAATTAAGAATGTTTAGACCAAAATAAGGGTGTTGCACAAGAGGAACAAACCTAGTACACAAAATGTCTTCTTAATAGCGCCCTTCAGCTAAATTCACCAGCAGAAAATATTCTAGGAAAGAGGTTAGAAAGCAGATAGAACTTTCCCCACAGCAGAAAGGGGAACACAGAGGCAATCAGCATAGACTCATAGGCCTAGATCCACAAAGGTACCTAGGTACCTAAAACACAGACATAGGTGCCTATGCCACAGTTTTAGACTCTGCTGCTCTCCACAAAACTCCCACTCAGCTGCCTGTGAAACCTGTGGGCCCCTAAACTAACTCAGCACCTACATTTCAGCCATGTAAAAATTAGTGCAGTAATTAGGGCAATCACCTGGGATGTAGGAGAGCCAGAATCAATTGCCCCTTCAGACAGAGCGGGGAAAAAAGGATCTGAAAAGGGGTCAAAGAGCCCCTCAGGAGAGTGCTCTAGCTCCTGTGCTATGGGATAGTCTGATGTGGTGCCCCCTGAGTCTTGCCTGCTGAGGTTGTTCCATTGTGGCTAAATATTTAAAAAGTCATTGGACCAGTGAGAGTGAAAAAACAAAAGAGGGGATGACTCTATAGCCTGGTAGTTACAACACACAGTTGTAGGAGGTGATATACTAAGACTCCAATGACAGGTTTCAGAATTGTATCCGTGTTAGTCTGTATCCACAAAAAGAACAGGAGTACTTGTGGCACCTTAGAGACTAACACATTTATTTGAGTATAAGCTTTTGTGGGCTACAGCATCAGAAGAAGTGGACTGTAGCCCACAAAAGCTTATGCTCAAATAAATGTGTTAGTCTCTAAGGTGCCACAAGTACTCCTGTTCTTTTTAAGGATCCAGTGACTCTATTTCATTCCTTCCCTAGGGGTAAATCAACCTGTGGCATGATGGCAAAGGCTAGGAGGGTAGGCTGACCAGATGTCCCGATTTTATAGGGACAGTCCTGATTTTTGGGTCTTTTTCTTCTATAGGCTCCTATTACCCCCCATCCCAATCCTGATTTTTCACATTTGCTGTCTGATCACCCTATAGGAAGGAGAAGAGAGGAAACATAGCTATTTACTTTTAAACCTTGTGCTAACAATTTATTTAACAACAGCAGCCTCAGACACAAAGCACAGTTATTGTATTTGCTTAGTCTTTTCCAATATGCTTTGTGACTTCATTTCTGTCATGCTCGTCATGCCTGTCAGGCTCATAGATGACACAGACATGATGCCAGATGCAAGCATGGTTTTAAGCATGGATTTTCTATAGAAGTTTAATTTAATTTTAAATTGGATTTTAAATTATTATGGCTAAAATCATTCCCTCAAGTGGGAAAATATGCAAGGAGATAGGTTAGAATTGTATTGGAGCAACAAACATAGAAATGCTGTAGAGAAACTCCATGTGAGTGGCAAGACATGATGCTGCTAAGAGTTCCTCAGCTTCTTACCCCTTAATCTAAGTTCCCTGTAAACTATGTGGCCATGCAGCTGTGCAGCAGACTATATAGCACCACATGCACTCAGGGAACCCACCCAGGGACTGGCCATGGCTGGGCAAGGGTCCCCAACCTAACTTGGCCCCCAACTTGCCATGGTCAGGGCGCCCCTCCCCCGCCCAGCCCCAACTCTGCTGTGGTGCAGCCCAGTTCGGCCTGGCCCCAAGCATGGCTGAAATGGCCCAGACCCAGCCAGCGTTCCCGGACCTGCTGGGGCAGCGTGGCTGGAGTAGCCCTAGACCCAGCCAGGGAGTCGTGGCCAGAGTGGCCTGGACCCAGCCCAGTCCCAGGTGCGGCCAGGGCAGCTCTCTCTGCCCTCCCTCCTATACTGCAGCCACAGTCCCAGAGCCCTCCCTGTTCTCCCTCCTAGCCCAGGTGCTACTGTGGGGAGAGAGATCTGGGGGGAGTCCTCTCTCCCCTCCATAGCCTCTGAGCACCCTCCTGCATCCCAAAACCCTCAGCCCCTGCACCCAATCATCTGTCCCAGTCCTGAGCTCCTCATCCCTAGCCCCACTCCAGAGCCCATACCCCCAGCCGGAGTCCTCAGGATCTTGCATCCCAACCCTCTGCCCCAGCCCTGAGCCCCCTCCCACACGCCAAACCTCTCGGTCCCACCCCCACCACATGAATTTTGTTATGTGCCCCAGTGACACATCACCTCCATATTGGTGCACATAACAAAATTCATTCTGCACGTGTGGGAAAAATTAGAGGGAACACTGCCCTTAATATGGCTACTTTCCCTGACAGAGTAAAAAATTGTGGTGTTTGCACAGACGAGGAGAGATTAAAAAGACTGGGACTGTTCAGTTTACAAAAGAGACTAAGACTGTGGCTACACTAGAGAGTTTATAGTGGTAAAGCTTCAGAAATGCCTTTTCATCTCTGTAAGCTCTCTAATGTAACTGCTCTAATCCAATGAGAGATCTCCCATCAGCTTTAATCCAGCCCTGCGAGTGGCAGTAGCTATGTTGGCAGAAGAAGCTCTCACGCTGACATAGCACTGTCTACATTGGTGCTTAGGTTGGTGTACGTTACATCGGTCAAGGGGGTAGCTTTTTCACATCCCTGAGCAGGGCCGGCTCTGGCTTTTTTGCTGCCCCAAGCAAGAAAAAGGGGGGGGGGGAAGGGCTGCCGGAGAGGCAAAACAGGGGGAAAAAAACAAAACAAAACAAAACTACAGCACGGCCAGAGCGGCAAAGCGGGGTGGGGAGAACAAAAAAACGGTGCGGCTGGAACTGCAAAGCAAGGGTGGGGGAAACAAAAAAACTGCAGCACAGCCAGAACAGCAAAGCAGGGGAAAAACAACAACAAAAAACCATGGTGCAGCCGGAGCGGTAAAGCGGAGGGGGGGGGAACAAAAACAAAAAAACGGTGCAGCTGGAGCGGCAAAGCAAGTGAAAAAAAAAAACCTGTGGCGCGGCAAAGCCGGGGGAGTGAACAAAACAAAAACACGATGCGGCCAGAGCAGCAAAGCAGGGGCCGGGGAAAGCAGGGAAAAAAACAAAACAAGAAAACTCTACAGGGCGGCCGGAGCCAGGGGGACTCCCTGTGCTGCAGAGTGCGCGCCTGGTCTGGGGGGGGGAGAGAGAAAAGGGGGGCAGCCAGTGCTTCAGCGGGAGCTCACCCTGCAGCCCCGACCGCCGCGCCGCTTGCGGGAGAGCTCCACGCTGCTCCGGTCACCAGGGAGGGAAGGACGCGGGCTGCCCTGCCGAGTTTGCTGCAGGGTGCTGCCCTCCTCCACCCCCCACAGGGCAGCCAGAGCAGCAAAAAAACAAACAAAAAAAAGGGGCCGTGCATGCTGCCCCCTAGAATCTGCCGCCCCAAGCACGAGCTTGCTCAGCTGGCACCTGGAGCCGGCCCTGTCCCTGAGTGACATCAGTTATACCTCAGTATGTGCTATTTTAGACACAGCCTTAGGGGAGATATGAGAGACGTCTATAAAATCAAGAATAGGAAAGTGTCATTTACCCTGGGCTTGAGTGTCTACATTGTATTTTAACTCTGTGTTAAAACTTTTCTAACCCATGCTTGAACCTAGGGATCTGGCATCCACACTGCAATGCACAAACCCCAGTCAAAGTAACCATATCCCAGAGTCCCTAGCACCCGCCCGGAAATGTGGCTACTGTAACTGTAGGACCATCTTGCACTGTAGGAAAACTTTACTGCCTGCCCTGCAAATTCCAGAAAGCTTGAACAGCCCACCAACACCGCCTGCTGAGTGGTCATTTTGGACCTCACACTCCCAGCTACTGGAGACAGCAACATGGAGGAGGCACCTTTTGACAAACTTCTCCTGCTTGCACTTTCACTCCTGTCTTAGGAAACTGACAGAGCATCTGTAACAGTGAACCACTGAGGGTTAAGCAACCAGGAGGTTGGTTGACCTGAAAAGCAACCCTTAAGGACATATTAGTTAAACACTGGAATAGGTTGCCTAGGGAAGTTGTGGAATCTCCATCTCCGGAGATATTTAAGAGTAGGTTAGGTAAATGTCTATTAGGGATGGTGTAGACAGTATTTGGTCCTGCCATGAGGGCAGGGGACTGGACTCGATGACCTTTCGAGGTCCCTTCCAGTCCTAGAGTCTATGAGTCTATGAGAAGAGGTAAATGGTAAATAGGGCTATTCTTTTTAGATGGTTATCAAAAACATGTTAAACAGACTAAAGTCCTTGAAATATAGGTCTGTATTGTTGGAGAATTAAGAATAGATACTAATTGTATTTCTCTGTGTTTACCTATATCTTGTTAGAAGTTAAACAATGTGATCTAATTAGCTTGTAGATGCTAAAATTCTGTTTCTGTCTCTAATGCTTCATTACTTTATTCTATTGATTGAGAGATCAAAAGGGGATATTATCGTTTAGATGGGACTTGTGGTGTAATAATATAACTGTCTTCATTTCATTTTGAAATTTGTAGTAAACTACCTGTGAGCTGTTTGATGGTTAACTGCCTTATGGTAATGAATGCAAATAAATTACTGGTGTATGCCTAGGAAACAGATTAGCTTCAAAGCAACAAAATACATTACCTATTCTGTAGCCAAGGAAGCCCTGCTGTGACCAAAGTTCCCTCTAAGCTGCACAGCAGCTTATTAAGTGCTGTACAGGCATTCAGGGCTGCAGTGGGGAGAGATGCTTCACCCCAGCCCCGGACCTGCCATGGCAGGAAGAGGTGCCCTGCCAGTCCCAGCCCAGCCCAGTGCTGGACCTACCACGGTCAAGGGAGAGGCGCCTCTCCCCCAGCCCCAACCCAGCCCCAGCCCCAGCCCCAGCCCAAAGGGGTGATTTTTTAAAAGCAATATTACAACCAAAAAAACTTCAAAAACAGACTCCAACGAGAGACTACTGAATTGGAAATAATTTGCAAAACGGACACCATAAAATTAGGCTTGAATAAAGACTGGGAGGGGATGGGTCATTACACAAAGTAAAACTATTTCCCCATGTTTATTTTCCCCTCCCCCCATTGTTCCTCTCAACTTCTTGTCAACTGCTGCAAATGGACCGTTTGATTACCAGTACAAATTTTTTTTTTCTCTCCTGCTGGTAATAGCTCACCTTAATTGATCACTCTTGTTAGAGTGTGTATGGTAACACCCATTGTTTCATGTTCTTTGTTGTGTGTATATATATATATATATATCTTCCTACTGTATTTTCCACTGCATGCATCCGATGAAGTGGGCTGTAGCCCATGAAAGCTATGGATACACTTACAGCTGTACAGCGCTGTGAGTTACAGCTGTCTTCATACAGCTGTGTAGGGAAAGCGCTGCAGTGTGGCCACATTTGCAGCATTTGCAGCGCTGTTGGGAGTGGCTGAACAGGCATTCTGGGATACCTCTGAATACTCTGGAGGCCAATTACAGTGCTTTTGGTGGCCACAGTGGCGGAGCAGCGCTGCATCACCAGCACTGCGATCCTTATTCCCCAGGCAGAGCAGAAGTACAGCCAGCGCTGCAGCCAGGGAGATGCAGCGCTGTATGTGCCTTGCCAGTGTGGACAGGGAGTAAGTTGCAGCGCTGTAAACCCACCACCAGCACTGCAACTCTCCAGTGTAGCCATACCCTTATATAAATTTGTTAGTCTCTAAGGTGCCACAAGTACTCCTGTTCTTATTGATATAAGTGGTGTTCCTGTCCCCACTATTATTCTGGAGGATCCCCACGTACCACCTTTTTGCATGGGCTTATGAAACCATACGCTGATTTAAGAGGCCATGGTAAAAAAAGGTTTAATTACAAAGCAGATGTGGAATTGTTGTTGAATGTGCTTTTGGGAGATTTAAATCGTATTGGAGGGGGCCACAGACCTGTTTGGATGCCAGTGTCACAAATGATGTTTGCATTACTGTGGCTTTGCAGTACTCTTCACAATATTTGTGAAGACAGAGGTGAGCCATTTCTCCCTGTTTGTTTGGTTTTTTAGAGTCATATGCAGGAACTCCACTTTCTTGAGCCCTTGCTCACTGACTTTGATATTAACCTCCATTTGAATGTTGTAATAAGTTCTAATTCAAATATTGTGGGTGAAATCTTAGACCCATTAAAGTTAATAGCAAAAATTCCATTGACTTTGCTTCTTTGGGACCAGGATTTCACCCGGTCGGAGTCTGATTCTCCTCTCACAGCACTTTGGTTTACTAGTTTAATTCCATTTTCTTCATTGGAGTTACTTTTGATGTATAGAACTCTATAGAAGAAAAATATCAGACTTGTGTATTTAAAATGTTAATTTTTAGATGATGGTATTCCTGTGCCTCACCTTTTGCTTCATTGCAGACACATTGGGATGGGCAGTTATGAATCTTCTTGTTGAAATTAGAAAGGTGGTAACATTTAGTCACTGGTCTGACTGGATAAACATCTTGTAGTGCTTTAATTCTACCAGCAGCTTTAGAAGAAAACAGATGCAGACTGCTGCTTTCGTTGGAATTTAATTGATTGTTGTATGGTTTCGTTTCTAAAATATTTATATTAAAGTAAGTAAAACAAACAAAAATATGGAAATGCAAAACTATTCACAAGTATATTTTACATGTATTTTATTGCTTCAAATTAACATATCCAATACAACCATGGAATGTCTTTTGTGGAATATATAATAAACAGCACACCCCAGTGTGTGCAGTTTTACTCAGATGTGCATGCTTCTCAAATTTTACAGCTGTTTGTCCTTTGGCCTTGTACCTCACAAAATGCCTGGGGCATCTGTATCTTGCAGTACAATTTCACACCCTGGAGTGTGCTATTCTTTAGTAATAACACTACACCTCTGGTAGTTCGCCACATCCTGGAAGTCTGCTCTGATCTCATTACACAGTATGTCCAGTGGTGTCTCTACCTCATTTACTTATTTTTACTTACAAAATCTCAATATAGTACTAGATCACCCTCAAGCATACCAGTAGAAAGGATAAAGGCCTAATGTTGAAAAGCCTTTTTTTTCTGATTATAAATTTGAATTTATTTCAGTGGGGACAGAATTGGGTCCAATTTCATTTTAAACAAACAACACTTCTCTTTTGAGAATAATCCATCCGCATCCATTAAGGCTTGCGACATCTCAAATATGAAACATGTAACTTAATTACTTTTCAAATATAGACCTCAGTCAGGTCTTTGCCCCAAGCCAGGCAGTGGTAACATGGTACTATTCCCCAGGTGTACTGGCATAACTGTACTAGCTGATGTTTTGGGTGAGTGGTGCCAAGGCTTTGCCCACTCTCAGTCCCATCCACTCCCACTCACTTGTGAGTGAATGTGGGCATAGCATCCTGCAGAGGCACCTCTCCTTCCTGTACCAACCCCTGCAAAAGAGGAAGGGAGGCTCCTTTAATCATTTACATGGACATATCAGTTGCGTCACAATCTGTTCTATAATTAGAGCTATTAGCAAAAGTTGTAATTTTAAAATAAAAAAAAGCCCAAACCCACAAGGACAAATGTTTCATTAAAAGTTTTCTTGAAAAGATTTCCCATATTTTGACCAGTTCCACTCATGATAACTGTACATCTATGAGTCTGATAGAAAACCAATTGCCATCAGTGGAAAGATTCCAATTAAAAAAGGAGGCAACTCTGATTATTGGGTAGGGGCTGGAACTTCTTGTTCTGAAAGAGCTCTGTGTAAGCTCGAAAATTTGTCTCTCTCACCCACAGAAGTTGGTCCAATAAAAGATATTACCTCACCCTCTTGTGTCTTTGCATTCATATAATTGAAATTAATATATACTACTGTAATATTGGAGATTAGTTGTTAGGAACTCAGAATACCAAGCAGAGATCTCCCTAATGGATAATGCTATATACCATTTTAGGGATGTATTAGATGTTGTTAGGAAGACTAATGAGACAGTTATATTGGTATTATATATGAATGGAAGAACAAGTGATGTTTTACATGACACAATGTAGCAGGATACAGTTCTAAGGTTGAAAAAAGGTGGAAAGGAGGTTGGATGACTCAAGGATTTGGTAATAAGATCTAGGCTATGTCTTAACTGCAAAAAAGGTATGTTTTTATATTTATATAGTTAACTCAAGCTAGCTATCTTGATATAAAATCCAAGGCACAGGTACTTTTTAACTCTCGGAAACTATCTGAGGACAATCTTATACTCCCTGGGGTTTACTTCAACTAGCTACACTGAAGTTAAAAACTATCTGTGCTTTATTTCCACTAAGATTTTACATAGTTAACTGTCAGTGTAAAAACGAACCCTTTTTGTGGCACAGACGTAATTCTAGATCCTTTCAGCACTGTGTTGCCAGTTTGAATATGGCCCCCAGCTGATGCCCTACATGGGAGAAAAAGGAAAATAATGTTCCCATAGAATGGCGGCTTGCATCACAAAAATTACACAGTAGGCACCTTTTTGACAATCTCAGCAGACAGATTGAGGAGGTAAAGACAATCTCAAATATAGAGATGCTTGTTGTATTCAGCAAAGAATTTTTAGATGTGTGGAAGTCAATTAGAAAAGTAACAGTTGTTCTTTATCAAGATCATGAACAAGAGAGCTAGTATTTTACTTTATTTCACCCATGCAGCTCACACAGCAGGATACTGAGTCACGATACACTCAAGCAAAGAAATACAAGGTGAAACACCACATCATCAACACTATTTCATTGGCTGAATATACCTGCAGGTAACACACTGATCCTAGCATCTTCTGAGAGCTGAATAAACTTCTTGTTACCCACAAACCTAGATCCTCAGGGTTTATAGCAGCAGCCATACTCCACCTTGATGCTTGCTTACCTGGGACCCACAAAGCTAAGCCCCAGCTTGAGGCTCAATCCTTGGAGTCTTACTGGTAGAGTTCTGGAGTCCAACTGGCACTACTTAAGAGAGTAGCTAGAACAGGAAGTTATCTAAACAAGTGGGTTTCACCCTATTCAGGACTCTGCGCCTTGTGCTTCCTTCTCCGGCCGCTTGATTTCCTGGAGTCCTGACCTGGTGTGACTCCTGGCATCTGATTAATGGTTCTGATCTCCAGTTGGTCTCCTTGTTCTGACCTCCTAGTATCCTGTCCCTCCTGATTGCATAGTCTGGCTCTGACTAGTAGGTCTGGCTGTCCACAACCCAGCCATGGCAGCTTGTTAAGACCACAGTTACCCTGAGCAGGAGACACACAGTGCAGAACAGGGTGGAGCCCAGTTGTCTAGCTCTCTGTTCTTGAGGCTGCCTTAAGTAGGGCCAGTGGGCCAATCAGCTGCTCTAGGTCCCTACCAATAGAACTGCAGGAATGGATCCTCAAACTGGGATTGGGCTTTCTGGTCCTAGGTAAGCAAGCATCTGCAGTCTGCCAGATTGAAGGGTGGTGTGTGTCTTCTCCTATAAACCCTGCAGACTCAGGCTTGAAACTGTGGATCATGACATCACCCTCTCCCCCCAGCGGTAACCTCCGGGTGATATGGGTTGAGGTTTCTCAGGGTGGGTCCCCTAGAAGGCTTGAACAGGGCAGGAGCATAAACATTTTCTGCTGGCTCCCAAGTGTGTTCCTTTGGGCCAATTGATCAGATACCATAATTTGCCCAATTCGACCCTAGAGTCAAGGACTTCGTGAACAATGTATTCCTCCTGACCCTATTCTTGTACTGTGGGGGCAGGGATTGGACTCTATAGGGAAATGTGTTCTCAGTGTATGGTTTTAGAAGTGAGACCTGGAACACAGGGTGGACTCTAAGGGATCAAGAGAGCTGGAGCTTGAAGGTGACTAGGTTGATTTGCTGATGAATATGTTATGAGGCTTAGGAACCAATAGTCTATTTTCTCGGAGAGTCTGTCTGTTCAGAGGTGTTCTTTTGAAAACCAGAGCTTTTCTCCTGTAGAGTAGATGGGCCCCAGTTGTCTATGTTTGTCTGTATGCCTTTTGTAGTCCTCCTTCGCCTTCTCAAGGTGTTGATTCACCTCTTCTTGGATGTGATGGATGTGCTGTACTACTTCCAAGGCAAATGGGTTAGAGGAGGATGTGGTTAGTTGTGGGTGAAATTGGGGATGGTACCTATAGCTGATAAAAAGGGTCTGTAGTCTGTGGATTCATGGTCCAAATTATTGTATGTCAACTCTTTATATGGTAACAGTGAAGACCAGTCATCCTGGTGATGGTTGAGTATTGTTCAAAGATCTGGTTGATTATTTCTATTTGGTCATTTGACTGTGGATGATAGGCAAATGACAGGTGCACATGGACTACAAATAAACATAGTGTCTTGTACCACAAATGGCCAATAAACTGTGGTCCTCGATTGGAGGTGATATGATCTGTGAGGCCATGAAGATGGACTATGTGGGTTATCCAGAGACAGATGGTTTCCTCTACAAAAGGTAAACCTGTGCAGGGAATAAAGTGAGCCAACTTAGTGATCTACTGTTAGCAGAATTGTTGTGAAACCACTGGACTCTGGTAGTCCCAACACAAAGCTCAAGGCTTTCCAGGGCCAAGATGGGGCATCCAGATGTTGGACGATGCCACAAGGTTTCTGGTGCAGGCATAAATCTGGCAGGAAGTGACAAGGTCTTTATCATGGGGTATATTCGAGACCACCAGAAGAAACAGGATATTAAGCACTAGGTTTTACATCACCCTAAGTGTCCTGCTAAGGTAGAGTTGTGGCACAGTTTTAGAACTGCCATCCTCACAGGTCGGGGGAACATATAGATGGTCCTTCACAAATGTGATCCCCTCACAGGTGTGTGTTTCTCAGGCAACAATGGTCAACTTGTTGGGTGGAATGCTGGAGAGGCAGAGCAGATGAACACAAGCAGGTCCTGGATGCAAATTGCATTAAGAAAGTTATGGGACTGGAGAATTTGGGCTTGCTCCAGAATAAGGCCTTATGAGTCAGAGCCATGTCTTTTAGACAAGGCATTGATCTTGTCATTCCTGTTTCCAGGGCAATCAGTCAAGGTAAAGTTGAACTGGGAGAAGAATAGGGCCAATTGGAGCTGTCCTGTCATTGATTCAGGGCCTTGGCCCTGCACAGGTTTCTCCTGGGGGAATTCTGCATGACTGCGTGCCTGCAGAAATGCCCCCCCACCCCGAATTCCTGTGCTTCCTTTCAGAAAACAGCAGGGAAGCAAAGGGAAGCTGTGGGGGGGGGAGAACCATGAGTGCAGTTTTTTTGGGGGGGATTGCTCTCCTCCAAACAGAGGTGAGGTAGGGGGGCACACTTCTGCAAGAACAGAGAAGCCAAGCTGAAGGAGTATGTTTCAGTTCCGCTGACTCTGCAGCTGAATGCTGCCTCTTGGGTCCTAGTGCCAGTCGTGCTCCCCTTCTGTGTGCTGGAGCCATCCTGTTTCCTGTGCAACGGTGAGTGCCCATGATGGGGCTGGGTAAGAGGAGTGAGGGCGTGGGGGGAAAAGGCAAGATGGAAGGAAGGGGTTAGAATAGGGCAGGGGGAGGGGAATGTGGGAGTGAGGGGATGGGGATGGAGAAGAAAAGGAGATAGGAGAATCACAGAGGGAAGTGGGAGCCTGGCATACAGTGTCCCCTTGGCAGCAGCTAGGGCTCCTCTGTTAAGCAAACCCCTCAAACCCTCACCCTGACAAGCCTTACCCCCCTACACCTGAACCCCTGCAATAAGCCCCCCACACTCAGACCCCCAACCCACTGATCATCAACCAGCTGCACCTGGACTACCATCACATCAAGCTTCACTCCCATGGCACCTGGACCCCCCTCATTGAACCCCCCAAACTCAGACCTCCCCATGGAACCCTCCTCACCCAGACCCCCCCCCCGCTGAACTCCAAACACTTTCACCTGGATCCCCAGCAGTATCCCATTGCCCCTGCACCCAGAACCCCACAACGAGCCCCCGTGCAGCCATCTGACTGAGCTGCCCACACCCAGATTGCCCCACACCTGGTTCCCGGCACACTAAGCCCCTCCACACTTGGATCCTGCTGGGCTGAGCCTGCCCACCCATATGTGGTGCACCCAGGGTGTTTCTGGGGCAGGCCCAGCCCTTGCACTGTGTCAGGGTCGGGTGAAACCTCACTGCCGAGTCCCTGTACCGAAGGAGGTAGGGACTTCAGGGTGATCTCTCACCTCAATGCATCCAGTGGTCTGTGTTCCCCATTGCCATGCTGGAGCCACATTTATTTATTGAGAAATAACATTTGCAGAATTTTATAATATTGTGCACAGAATTTTTAGGTTTTGGCACAGAATTTTAATTATTTTGGCACAGAATTCCCTCAGGAGTAAGAGGTACTCCAGGTTCTTATGGTCCATAAACAGTTGGACCAAATGATGGGCCTCTTCCAACTACTGCCACCACTCTTCAAAGGTGATCTTAATTGCCAAGAGCTCCTTTTCCAAGATATCATAGTTTCACTCAGCAAGAGTATGCTTCCTTGCATAGTAGGCCATAGGATGCAGAATTTCCTCAGGTCCATGCCTTTGCAAGAAGACTGCCCCAATCATTTTACTAGAGGCATCAGCTTCCACAACAAAAGCTTGTGCCATGTTGGGGTGGGCCAGTACTGGAGTGATGGTGAAGGCAAGCTTTAATTGCTCAAATGTGTGCTGGGCCTACAATAAGAAATGGCCTTGGTGGGTTTTTTTGGGGGGTGGGTGGTGTTTCAGAGTAGGACAGTGATGAGCTTGACTTGTTTAAAAAAAACAACTTTGAAATTAACCTCCAGGAAAAGTATGAGAAGACTAAAAAAACATTTTAGGTCACGCACTTTGTGGGGGGCTGCCCAGTTGTGGACTGCCTGAATCTTGCACGGACTCATCTTTATTCTTTCAGGGGACAGGATGAAACCCAGGAACTTGGTAGAGGTCTGAGCAAATGTGCACTTCTCTAGCTTAGTAGAGGCAGTGTTGTCATAGTCTCTCCAGGAGTGTGTGGACATGGGTTGTGTGTTGGTCAAGATCATATGAGAAGATCAAAATATATCATCTAAGTATACTATCATTGCTGGGGCACCAGCCTTCTGAAGATAATGTGTGGATGAACCCATGGGCCAGGTTCTTTTGGAGATAGTCTCACAATGTCACCATTTGTGTATATCTGTCCAAATGGTATCTATGCTACTAGCTGAAGTTCTTTGGGGCAGTAATAGTCCCAGTGGTGGGGGAGGTTTTCTGCATTCTTCTTCTCAAAGACATCAATGTAGTCTTGGTACTTGGGGGAAGTTCCATAGTTCCTCCAGTGAGTGTTCCAATGCAGGCAACTACACCTACTTGAGCTTTCTTGGG
The DNA here is from genome assembly GCF_007399415.2 of Gopherus evgoodei. Taxonomy (NCBI): domain Eukaryota; kingdom Metazoa; phylum Chordata; order Testudines; family Testudinidae; genus Gopherus; species Gopherus evgoodei. The sequence continues at coordinate 124,244,909 of NC_044323.1, forward strand.
TCTGGGTGCAACATTTGCTAGTTCCTGGTCATACTGTCAGCAGTTTTCCAATGGGAAGGTGACTTTCTGTTCTCAACAGTGAATGGGGGTCATGAAGGGTCAACCAGGAGATGCCAAGGATCAGGGGAAAATGCAGGGAACTGATCACACTTAGTGTTAATGGCCTTCAGGGGGACAGCCTCCTCAACAACTGAATCTGAAGACAACGGGGAGTTGTCAATAGTTTTTATTGTGTTGGATATGGTCTTGCATAGCAGGGGAATCTGTAGGGCCTGAGCTGTAGCTGTATCCATGAAATTGTTTGCTTCTCTTGAATTGATCAGGACTCATTGAAGGGGAATCTGTCATGGATCCTCCGGGACGTGCAGCTGGATAGTCACCTTCAAATGAGAAGCCCATGGATGGGGCTCAGGGTATGTCTCAGTGACAACTAAGGTACAGGGAATTTCTCTTCTCTCAGGGTTCAGGCTGGTTTCCTCCACTGGGCCTGGGTTTGCTTGTTTCCCCAAGCTCTTCGGCATTCATACCCCCCAGGCCAAGATGGCATGGCTTGGTTCACCACAACAGAAGCATAGGTAGCACTGAGGTTGCCATTCCTTTTCTTCTGGTGTGAGTCACTGACAAGCCAGATTGACTTACAAGGCTTTTGCAGGTGATACAGAAAGTATTCCTTAGTTCCATAATTAGTACCAGCTACCATCGTTAGTCTTCTAAGTCAAGGTTTTGAGATAGATCTCAGTTGCAAATAACATAATTTAGTTTTTACTTTAAAAAATACAAAAATATGTTAAAAGAAAGTGTTACTTTCTGCATCATTTAGTACACAAGATAGGCAGTTCTTAGTCAATAAGTGAATATGTTTATCTTCATCACTCAATGAGCTATGCCTTCTTTATTGAGCACCACTGTAATTCTGCAATGAGAATAGAATTTCCTCATGACCTTTTCCATGGAACTAATAACCTTAGTATCTAAGTCTCACAAACAGTAATGAATTAGGGGTAACTGAGGCACAGAAATGTGAAATCACTTGCTCAGAGTAACACAGATAGGCCATGGCAGAGTTGGAAATAAAAATCAGGCAATTTGCCTGAAGTTATACACTGACTCAGTGAAAGAGCAAAGACTAGAACTTCACTCCTTCAGGCCACACAATTTTACCAGTGGAAGGACTCATCATTAGAGCTGAATGGGAATTTTCTGACAAAAATGTTTTAATAGAAAAAGTCAATTTGTTGAAACCAAGACTTTTCACGGGAATGTACCAGTTTCAACTACTCTGTCATCAGGAAAGATTTCTGAGGTCTAAGATGGAATTTCTGGCGAAAACAAGAACAACCCCACCTTCCCCCCCAGCTAAGGGTTCTCATCAGAGTTATAGAAGATCCAGGTTTAAGTTGCTGCTCTAGAAAGATTTGAACTTGGGTTTCCACTGTCCCAGTGAGTGTCCTCACCACTGCACTATAGAGTTAATTGCTTTCTCTTTCTCTAGGCCAATAAGTGTTTGATTATTTATGCAAATTCAACAGCTCTGTCATAAGATGATTGGATCCAATGCTGTCCCAGTAACGAAGGGGTTAATGCAGACACTCTGGACCAGTGCTGATTGGCAGTCTCACAGCAGCTGGGAGGATAAAAGGACTGGGAAGTGGAGGGATTGGATGGCTACCAGAGTAGTGAGCAGGCTGGAGAAGGGTACTCCTGCCAGCAAGCTCCTGAAAAGCCACTCAGAGACAGCACCATAAGAGGTGATGATGAGATCAGTGGGCTGAAAAGTCTACAGAAACTAAAGGGAGTAGGAAGTTGCTTAGGGCATGCTTAGGGCATGGCCGGAGTCATCAAATCCTGATTCAGCTTGTGTAGTTTAAGATTCCTGAGCTGGAACACAGTGGAGCGGGCAGGCCTAGGTTCCTCTACCAACACCCTCAGGGACTTAAGAACAGAGGGGGGTTTCAGACCTCTGGGCACCAGGAATTGACTGACAGCCCCACCAGAGTGTGTGGATTCAGGTTCAATGCTCTGCCCATCCAGAGGGGACATCAGTGCCCCAGCTTACAAGCAGCAATAGAAGAAATTGAGAGAGACCCATCCACACCCACACCAGAATAGTATGTACCTTGTGGGTAGAGTACTTTCATAGAATGTGGGAAATCCTGATTTAAGTTCCTCTGAAAAAGACAGAGAGGGGACTTAAAGCTGTGACTCCCACAGACTAGGTGAGTGTTCTGACCACTGGGCTCTTTGGGTGGGGGAACTGTTTCTCTCACCCAAAACTTCAGCAGGACTCCATTTTGTTCCAATGTAAAACTAGACATTTTTTTAAACCTCAAAAATGTTCATGAGTGGAAAAACCATTCCCCCGTCCCCAGCTCTACTGATCATCTGCAGCTCCTACTGACTTCAGGTACAGCTGTGAATATTCAGGACTTTTGAAAATTAGACTATCTTAAGAGGGATATTCAGAAAATGGTAGGAAAAAAACACAAAACAACCCCCCCACACACACACACATACACACTTACTTCCTATGTGCCAAAAATTTGGATTAAATGATTTGGTCAGCATCACATGGGAACTCTGTGACACTGGGTGGGGATAGACAGAGGCAGCACTGGGGAGAGGGGGCTTGCAGCAGCTATAGCCACTCTAAAATTTTCCCAGCACAAAGATAAAACTTTACAGACAAATAAGGGTGGCATGTTACGGCATTACCACCCTTACTTCTCTGCTGCTGCTGGCAGTGGTGCTACCTTCAGAGCTGGATGGTTGCTGGCCACGCACCCAGCTCTGAAGGCAGTGCCAGCAGGAGTGCAGAAGTCAGAGTAGCATGGTATGGCATTACTATCCTTACTTCTCCTCTGCTGCTGGCAGTGCCTATAGGGGCTGGCATGTACAATACAATCTATTTGAACCACACACACAATGGCTGGGGAGTACCTGAGGATATGACAAGGAATCAAGGACTCTCAGCCATGGGACATAGCTTAGCAAAGGAGGGGAGCTCCTGGTCTGACCTCCAATCACAGCCCCAGCTGATTTTCGCACGGGCCAGTCAGTGACCAGGGGACACACATTTAAACACTCTTCATGGGAGGAATCCACATTGACTTGGATGGCTCAAATGCCATCGTGGGAGGCAGGACATTCTCTTGCGCACCAATCAGAAACCAGTGAGGTATGATAGGCAAGTGGGATTGCCTATCAGATAGCAAAGAGAGACTCAGTGTATCTCTTTGGAGCAGTTAGCTACACTGAGTCTCCATGAAGGTTGCAAAGAATCCTGTGGCACCTTGTAGACTAACAGACGTTTTGGAGCATGAGCTTTCGTGGGTGAATACCCACTTCCTCAGATGCATCTGAGGAAGTGGGTATTCACCCACGAAAGCTCATGCTCCAAAACGTCTGTTAGTCTATAAGGTGCCACAGGATTCTTTGCTGCTTTGACAGATCCAGACTAACACGGCTACCCTCTGATACTTGACTCCATGAAGGTTGTCAGAGGGATACCCCGCCTCCTGCCAGGACATCTTTGAGCCAGGTTTGGCTCCACTGTCAAGGCCATGGTGTTACCCACACAATTTAGGGCCCCTCACCTCCCTGGACACAGTATTCCAATGACCCTCTATGGGTTAGCAGGGCCTTTTCCCACTGAAAGAGCCTTCACTCAGTGACACCTTATAGACTAACAGACGTTTTGGAGCATGAGCTTTCGTGGGTGAATACCCACTTCGTCAGATGCATGTAGTGGAAATTTCCAGGGGCAGGTATATATATGCAGGCAAGCTAGAGATATGAGGTAGTTCAGTCAGGGAGGATGAGGCCCCGTTCTAGCAGTTGAGGTGTGAAAACCAAGGGAGGAGAAACTGGTCTTGTAATTGGCAAGCCATTCACAGTCTTTGTTTAATCCTGAGCTGATGGTGTCAAATTTGCAGATGAACTGAAGTTCAGCAGTTTCTCTTTGAAGTCTGGTTCCTGAAGTTTTTTGCTGCAGGATGGCCACCTTAAGGTCTGCTATAGTGTGGCCAGGGAGGTTGAAGTATTCTCCTACAGGTTTTTGTATATTGCCATTCCTAATATCTGATTTGTGTCCGTTTATCCCTTTCCGTAGCGACTGTCCAGTTTGGCCAATGTACATAGCAGAGGGGCATTGCTGGCATATGATGGTGTATATTACATTGGTGGACGTGCAGGTGAATGAACCGGTGATGGTGTGGCTGATCTGGTTAGGTCCTGTGATGGTGTCGCTGGTGTAGATATGTGGGCAGAGTTGGCATTGAGGTTTGTTGCATGGATTGGTTCCTGAGCTAGAGTTACTGTGGTACAGTGTGCAATTACTGGTGAGAATATGTTTCAGGTTGGCAGGTTGCCTGTGGGCGAGGACTGGCCAAAGAACATGTCTGGCTCAGAGCTCTCTTCTCAGAGTACCCAGAAGCCTCGTACTGCAAGACAAACCCAAGAAGGAAACCAACAGGACTCCACTGGCCATCACATGTAGTCCCCAGCTAAAACCTCTCCAACGCATCATCAGGGATCTACAACCCATCCTGGACAATGATCCCACACTTTCACAGGCCTTGGCCAGTCCTCTCTCCTGCTTACAAACAGCTAGCAGAGAGAAAAGAGAAAGAAAAAATCCTACTGGCTTTTGCTTCTAAACCCAAACCTCTCAGTCTGCCTGTAGGTAGCTAGCAGGGAGAGAAATAAAAACCTCACTGGCTTTTTCACTTCTATCTATCTATCTATCCCACCTCTTCCACCATGTCATGGTATAATACCCCACTCTGAACCTTAGCGTCCAAAAGATGGGGTACCAGCATGAATTCCTCTAAGCTCAATTGCCAGCTTAGTACTTGTAGCGCTGCCACCAACCAGGAATTCCAGTGCCTGCTACACTCCGGTCCCCCCCAAAACCTTGCCTGGGGACCCCCAAGACCCAGTCCCTCTGGATCTTAACACAAGGAAAGTAAACCCTTTCCCTCACCGTTGCCTCTCCCAGGCTTCCCCTCCCTGAGTTACCCTGGAAGATCACTGTGATTCAAACTCCTTGAATCTTAAAACAGAGAGGAAAATTCACCTTCTCCCATCCTTCTCTCTCCCCCTCCCAGACTCTCCCTGAGAGAGAAGGTAATCCTAACACAGAGAGAAAATTAACCTTTCTCTCCTCCTTCCCTCCTTTCTCCCCACCAATTCCCTGGTGGATCCAGACTCAGTCCCCTGGGGTGTCACCAGAATAAAAAAACAATCAGGTTCTTAAACAAGAAAAGCTTTTAATTAAAGAAAGAAAAAACAGTAAAAATTATCTTTGCAAATTTAAGATGGAATATGTTACAGGGTCTTTCAGCTATAGACACTGGGAATACCCTCCCAGCCTAAGTATACAAGTACAAATTAAAATCCTTTCAGCAAAATACAAATTTGAACTCCTTCCAGCCAAATACACCTTTGCAAATAAAGAAAACAAACATAAGCCTAACTCGCCTTATCACCTGGTACTTACTATTTTGAATGTACAAGAACCTGTATCAGGGAGATTGGAGAGAAACCTGGTTGCACATCTGGTCACTCTCAGAACCCAGAGAGAACAACCACCAAAAACTAACAGCACACACAAAAACTTCCCTCCCTCAAGATTTGAAAGTATCCTGTCCCCTGATTGGTCCTTTGGTCAAGTGACAGCCAGGCTCACTGAACTTGTTAACCCTTTACAGGCAAAAGAGACATGAAGTACTCCTGTTCTATTAACCCTTAACTATCTGTTTATGACAACTACAAAGATAGGAAAAAAAAAACAACCTTCAGTTATTGAAGGAAATATCCATGCCACATTGGCACACCTCCAGCACTTTATCTGTGCCCCTATAGTGTAGACATACCCTCAGGATGACCCCTAAGGGGAATAAAGCACCAGACCAGAAATCACAACAGAGCTTCAAAGAATTTTGTTTCTCTGTCTTTTAAAAGTGGAAGATGTGCACAGGCCACCATATACAATAGTACAGGCTGCCTTTTTATTATACTGAATTTTTATTTATGAGTTTTCAAGAGTATGAAATTTAAACATTTCTGATCACAGATCACTTTATTTTGTGGGGGAAATAATGATGACATTTGATATATAATATGCAGGCAGCCTGATTTTCCTCTGACATGGTTGATTCAGGAGTTACCCCTATCAAGTAAAAGGAATTGCACTGGTGTAAAGGTGATATAAGTAAGAAGAATATCAAGTCCATGGACTCTCAATCTGATCATATGGGATGATGAGCACCTCTAGCTAAGCCTTCTATCCTCATTAATTTCAATGAGAGTTGGGTTAGTGGATTAAATCCCTTAAATGTTACTATTCAACTTCAATATGTTACTCTCATTTAGGAAATGTGAGCTGTTTGTACTAATTCCCAGTCTCTCTGACAATCAATAACTTACTATTCTAGTGCAATGAGCCCATTAACCCTGAACAGTTGAGACTGCCTTCTCCACTGATCAGATAAACAATATGTGAGCTATTTTATTACAAAATGATTCACCAATTTAGCCATCTTTTCATCAATGATGGATTTAAATTGGATGTGAAATGCCAAGAAAGTTTCCTCCCCAGGCCGCCATCGGTGAGAAATGTAAAGCAGAGGCTTTCAGTTAATATGATTCATATAACTGAATATTATCTTTCATTAAAATCAATTTTAAGTCAGATGGTAATATTGTTTGACTTCCCATTATCTAAAGCCATAAATTGTACTGCAGTGATTTGTTAATCTGACCTTAAATCACCCCCCAGCAAATTTCTTATCTCTTTTATGAATCATGATTTCCTCTTCTTTCCTATATTTTTTATTAGTCCATGCAATATATTTGCTCTCCCCTTCTCTTTCCCACTCCACACCCCCAAGACTCTTTATTTTTTTTTGGTGTAAAATGCAGCATTCCTTCAGAGATCAGTTAAGTAACACATTCCACCAATTTTTAAGTATTTATCTTGGTGGTCGGCACAGACCTCCTTAACTGCTGAATCTACGGATGATTCCCTGTTCCGAATCACAAAACAAAAAATCCCTCACTGTTTGTGATCTTTCACCAGAAGAAGTCTGGACCTCATTAAACTTTTTTTGTAAAACAACATAATGGTCCATATCCTCAAGTGCATTGCAACTGCTTTGTGCCACACCACAGGTTTTTTGACTACCAAACCTGAAAAGTGACCCAGGGAAGATCATTCATTTTAAGAATGATACTGTAATGAGCCTATACAGGTGATTGTGCAATACTCATTCTCCTTGCTCCCAGTGTAGAGGGAGGAAAAGTGGTGCAATTACTAAAAAGAGAGAGTAGATACAGAATTGACCACCTTAAAAGTTCAAAACTCATAAGTCAGACTACAAAAAAATTATGAGATTTCTCTGAAAAGAGTAAATCATGTTTTTTGGTCTGTCTTCTGATTTTTGACCAATGCCTCCATGACAATTACTGTTGCCAGCTCTTTTACATTTATAGTAAGGCATTCTTGGCCCTTGTAGCAGGAGGTCTCATTAGGATAAACTAAGGTCAGGACACCAGTATATTAGGCACTGGATAGTAAAAGATTGCTTCTCCCCCAAGGAACTTACAGCCTAGTGTAAAGCATGGTGGTGAATTTGTGATATGAAATTGGAACTCAGGCTCCCCAAATTTATCTTATATATGGGCTGCCAAACATTCATCAGATGATTGGGATTCAAATTGGTGACCTACAGCTAAGAGGCTTATTAGCAATGCTCTGAGACATGCAGTGCCCCTAAATACTCCTGCGACACCTTGGAAAAGCAGGATTGTTTTCTGGAAAGATACGTTTATTAAATCAAGTTCTGACCTTTAGTAGTATACAGAGGCAAGGTCTTCTACTGTCTGGGCTCACGGGCAAAATCTCTCGCACTTTAGTCAGTTTCCAACAGACTTTCTTCCACACACTCTTATGGGGAAAACTTCAAAACACAGGCACTAAAGATGCAACAATAAAACAAATATTAGCACAGCATCCAAATTCATTTCTAAAGACATTTCAATAGCTAGCAGGGTCATTTCAATAGCTAGCAGGGTCCTTACATTAACTATATATATGCTTTTTATATTGATTTATCAGTAGCATTTGAATCCTCCACCTCCAGATTCACAGCACAGACATCTTGCACTTCAGCTATTAGAAAAACTGGTTGAGGAAAAACCATGCTGTTACCCTATGTATGACCAGTCCATACAAGAAGATGTGACACACACACTGTCAATGGATTACAAAGGAATCTGAGAGAAAGTAACAGACACTGGGCCTCAGGATTCTTGATTCCTCTTCCTAGCTCTGGGAACAAAATGTTCTTTAGTGGTCACAAACAGCATAATCAAATGTAACAATGCCTCTGTTTGAGTCTTTTGTAGGGACTGAATATTGGACCGCTGAATGTAAAAGCATGAGCCTCTGCCACTTGAGATAAAGAACCAAATCTCTTAGAATGGAAGAAGTAGCTAAAAGTCATAAATCTCTATATGCAGTGTAGCTGCTAAAGCATGTCACAGAGCCACACTGCATTAGTGTAGATTACAGAAGCATCTGATTTGCCTTGCTCTTTATTTTGTAGGGAAAATAATGAAATTGTGAAGTGAATGGATCTTGGTTTTGTTGTATTAGAAACCTGAAATCCTAGTCCACCCCCGACTTGCACTCTGTGCAGTTTTTGAGTGCCCCAGAATATGGACTAATATCTACAAATGATCATGTTCTGACAGTGCATATACTTAAGTAATGCTATTATTACAACCAACCATTATGGCTAAAAGCTCATTAGGCACAATCCTGGGCCCTGACACCATTGCTTTGTGCAGCTGACTAGTCAGATACACCATAGGGGCAGCCTCCAATTTCACCCAAAGCAGATGAATAGTTGGATGTTCACAATTTAAAATATTTAATTTTATTTTTTCTTTTCAAACAACTTTAATAATTTTTCTGTCATTGTATCTCCTTCTGCGAATTACCCAAATGATTGAGGATGTAGTGGGGCAGTCCCCTCGCTCCAGCTCAGTGAGGGTTAAAAGCCAGTCCTTGAAGAGGGCTGGGGCTGAGAGCCAAACAGAAAAGGCTGAGAGGCAGCCAGTCAGGGCCAGGCTGGACCCTAGAAAAGGGCTGCAGGGCCAGAAGACAGAGAGTCTCTCTCTAGCTGTGGAGAGAGAAGGACCTGGCTGCCTGGGAGCTCAGAGACTGGGAGCAGAACAGTGCTGGGGAAAAGCAAGAGGAGTTGGGGATCTCCAGCCTGGCAAATCCCCAGGCTGTGGGCTTTGCTAAAGGACAAAGCAGGTGCTGGGGTTGCAGAGGTGCAACGCTGGGTTAGGCAGAGGCAGCTGGTCTGACCCTCTTGCCAATGATGAGTGGCCTTTACAGACTGCAGTTTGCCCCAGTGACAGGGGGCTAGATGACAACTGGCAGTAGCCAATGAGGCAAGGTGGGGGTAGAAGGTTGGGGGTTCCCCTGGGAGGGGAGACCCAGCTTGTGGGCATACTGCAGTGGGGCAGCACGCCAAGTTATGGGGCACCGGGGTCCAGGAGGGACACGGGGCATAGGGTAGGCAAGACACCGGCCAGCAAAAGGCGTTCTGGGCTGGACAAGAGCTAATTCCCAGGACAACCAGCAGGAGGCGCCACACCAGTGAGTCATCGCTTTGCTACAGAGGAACACAAATGGGTCACTATATGATACCACATGAGCACAGTATGTAAAATTAATGTAATGGATCATATCATCTATTTTTGTATATATTTTTGTTAAGGCAGGGAACAATATGCAGCATTTACTAGACTCACTTATCCAACCTGGGATCTTATTTTAGGATCAATCACTGGCTACAGTTTGCTGTTGGATGCAAAGTAAGTGTGATTTATTTCTTCAATGATCAGAAAAAATCATGAATTATATATTTGATTAATATCAGTCTAACATTTATTTGTGAATAGTGCAGTATTGCCAAGCTCAAATGTTCAAGAATTATGAATCAAGCCCCCGAACATCATGGGATTGACTTGAAAATGTGTTTTTTAAAAATAATAAACTTTGGATTCTTTTTATTTTCCTTGTTTTTGAGCCTTCAAGATTCACTCACATTATGTTTTCAACCTTCCTACACAACCATGAAGAATGGAAATTTTCTAGGTTTTTTTTTTTAAATGACAGCTGAGATTCTTATATAATCACTAGCCTCCAGGAACTGAGGCTTAAGTAAAACACCAAATATCTCACATATCTAGAAAAAGTTGCTACTAACACTAATATCATCACCCCTTGATCAAGCACATCTTAATGCAATATACAATTGTCCATTAACAAATAGTGTATCTTATCCTCTGATCCCAGAAATATGTAGGGCCTGAGTCTCATTCTCTTACACATGCTGAATAGCACATTATTCCATGATTATTCCCACTGATTTCAAAAGGGCTAAATGTTGAACAAGGTGTAACTTAATGCAAGTAAGAGTATCAGATTCAGAATCTGGATCTTAGGCACCTTAGCAATTTTCTTAACTCATGTTTGCTCATGTGTTTGCAAAATCCAGGTCTTAGGCCTGGTCTACGCTACGAGATTAGGTCAAATTTAGCCAATTTAGGTCAATTTGATAAAGAATACATCTACACAACCAACCCCATTCCACCTGTGACTGGTTAGATCACAGAACCGCCCCCCTTGGGGGCTGTCACCTGATGTGCCAAGGCTACTTCTACCCCTGCTTTTCCTGCCAGCTCGGGGTCCCAACACCCTGTCTTGCTGAGCCAGACACCACTGTCTGCTCCAACAAAGACCCAGGGTCTGAATTACTTGCCCCAAAGCTGCAGGTTTACCTGAAAAAAGCTCACAGAAGTATCTCTGTCTTTATCACTCAGATGCCCAACTCCCAATGGGGTCTAAACCCAAATAAATCCGTTTTACCCTGTATAAAGCTTATGCAGGGTAAACTCATAAATTGTTCACCCTCTATAACACTGAGAGAGAGATATGCACAGCTGTTTGCTCCCCAAGGTATTAATACATATTCTGGGTCAATTAATAAGTAAAAAGTTATTTTATTAAATACAGAAAGTAGGATCTAAGTGGTTCCAAGTAGTAACAGACAGAACAAAGTAAGTCACCAAGCAAAATAAAATCAAATACACAAATCTACATCTAATCAAACTGAAGACAGATAATCTCACCCTCAGAGATGGTTCAGTAAGTTTTTTCCTCAGACCAGACACCTTCCAGGCCTGGGCACAATTCTTTCCCCTGGTACAGCTCTTGTTCCAGCTCAGGTGGTAGCTAGGGGATTCTTCATGATGGCTCTTCTCCTCTTTGTTCTGTTCCACCTCTTTATATATATTTTGCACAAGGCGGAAATCCTTTGTCTCTCTCTGGGTTTCCACCCCACCTCATTGAAAAAGCACCAGGTTACAGATGGATTCCACCAGTTCATTTGACATGATCACATGTCACTGTAAGACCCCAAGCCTTCATTCCTCCCAGCCTGATTCACAGGAAGGCTTGCTTGTAAACAGAGCCCCAGTCAATTGTCCTGGTTGATGGGAGCCATTAAGATTTCAAACCACCATTAATGGCCCACACTTTGAATAATTACAATACGCCCTCAAAGTTATGTTTCATATTTCTAGTTTCAGATACAAGAGTGGTACATTTATACAAATAGGTTGATCACACTCGGTAGATTATAAGCTTTGTAATGATACCTTACAAGAGACCTTTTGCATGAAGCATATTCCAGTTATTATTATATTCACTCATTAACATATTTTTATAAAACCATATAGACTGCAATGTCACACCACTGACCTAAAGGGTTCTTAATATTGACTGATGTACTCCTCCCCAATGAGAGGAGTAGTGTTAAAATCGACCTTCCTGGGTCTAGTTTGGGGTAGTGTAGATGCAGCCCTGTGCAATTCGATAGTATTGGCCTCTGGGAGCTATCCCAGAGTGCTCCAATATTACCATTATAGAAAGCACTTTCAACTCCGATGCACAAGTCAGGTACACAGGAAAAGCACCAGGAACTTTTGAATTTCATTTCCTGTTTAGTCAGAATGGCAAGCTCAGCAGAACAGGAGGAGGTTCTACCTGGACTTATATTCTTCTTCATGTGCAGGGGTGGGATTTATTCCTGAAAATGTTCTTATCTCTGATAACAGCCTGTACCTACTGAGTTTCCGGGAACTGGGAGGGCAGAAGCCTGCCCATTGCTAACAGATCCCCCCTGCCAGCCTAAGGGGAGGATCTACAGGACCTCAGAACCCAACTGATTCCGGAGGACAACTAATAAAAGAACAGGGTCTCATGGATGACCATTTTAGCCAGGGCAGGGAGGAGATTGACCAGGAGGTCCTGCGACTATGTGGGGCCATGGATAGGGAGTGCATAGAGAAGGAGGTGAGGGGAAAAGTGCAGCCAGAAATGTAACAGGATATTGGCGAGGAGCTGGTATAGGGGCTGCAACCTGGCGCACTCTAAGTAAATGTGCGCCAGGGTCTCCCTCGTGCCACAGAAGGGGCAGGTGTCCAGGGTAGGGGTAAACCGCGCCAAATATACGCCCATGCTCACGGCACCATGAAGGAGCTGCCAGCTGATATCCCTGGTGGGCCTCGGGACCAGGGTAGAGTATAGGCTGGCCCACCGGAGCTCCTCACCCTCGAGAGGTGGCAGGAGGGCCCACAACTTTGTGTCGGGGCGAGACACGAGGATGAGGAAGTGAAGGGTGTGGAGCACGAGCATGTAGAGATGTTTCCTTGGTGTGGTTTGGAAGCAGACCAGCTGCAGATCGTGCAGCTGGCTTGCGGAGAAGGGGGGGCGGCTGGTCAGGTCCACAGGGCAGGGGCCCGATGAAAAGGTCCGGAGGGCTCGGGGTGGAGGGTGGGCGGGGCATACCCTCATGTAGGACCCGATCGAGGTAGACCCGAGCAGCAGGCAGCAAAGCAGCCTTCACCTCCTGTAGTATGAGCCGGGGAGTACAAGGTCTGGAGAGCCCCATATGCCGAGCGAGCAGCAGGAGATCCAGCCAGTCTCCCCAGTCGTAATCCAGGAGGTCTCCGACCCTGGTAGCTTCTGTCAGGACCAACCTCTGGCACACCGCGGGGGACTCCGCCACCTGCACACGGAGTTGGAGGTTGTGAAGCAGGGGCTCCGCGAGTAGATCTACCTCCTCAGTGGCCGCCACGGACTTGGTTGCAGAGAACAGCTTTCAGGTCTGGAGGAGGTCCTGGTAGAAGACTGGCAGCCCAGAGAGGTCTCGTGGAAGACCCCTCAGATCAAGATAAAGGAGCTGCCGGTCATATCGGAGACCTAGGAAGCGGCGCAGGAAGGTGTGTGCCAGTGCTCTCCACGCCGGACTACCTGCACCATAAAGAAGCCTCTGCAGGGTCTGGAGGCAGAAGACGTGGACCTAAATGCATAGGCACTTCAGGCCCTGCCCTCCCTCCTCCAGGGGCAGGTGGAGGACCCTTGCAGGGACCCAGTGCAGTCCTGGCCAAAAGAACTCCAGAACCACCTTCCAGAGGTCAGCCAGGAAACCCAGGGCTGGGACCAGGGTGTTGAGCCGGTACCAAAGCATGGACAGGACTAGTTGATTGAGCACCAATGCCCTCCCTTGAAGGGAAAGGTATCAGAGGATTTCTGTTCATTTCTGGAGCTGCTCCGTCACCTTGCCCTGTAAACCTTGCCAGTTCTCCGGCAGAGATGGATGCATGGCAGAAAGGTAAACGCCGAGATATAGCAGCGGACCCGTGCTCCACTGGATGGCCTGAAGCGCAGGTGGGAGGGAGCCCGCCTGCCACCCATCCCCGACCACCAGGCCAGAGCTCTTGACCCAGTTGACTCGGGCAGAGGAGGCCGCCAAGTACACAGCCTGGTAAGCCTCCACCTGCGCCAAGTTGCCCGGGTCCTGCACCATGAGGAGCACATCATTGGCGTACGCCGACAGGACCAGCAGCAGCTCTGGCTCCCGAAGCACCAACCCCGTCAACCTCCTGCAGAGCAGACAGAGGAAGAGCTTGATCGCCAGAGGGTACAGCTGGCCCGAGAGGGGACACCGCTGCCGTACTCCCTGCCCGAAGCTGACCAGCGCAGTCAGGGTCCAGTTGAGCCTGACCAGAGACTCTGCGGAAGCGTACAGCACCTGGAGTAAACCCACAAACTGAGATCCAAAGCCTAACACTTGCAGAGTGCCCAGGAGATACTCATGGTCCACCCTGTCAAACGCCTTCTCCTGATCCAGGGACAGTAGGGCGAATGACAGACCATCCCTGCACCCAAGCTCCAAGAGATCCCGGACCAGATAGAGATTGTTAAAGAAGCTACAGCCCGGGATGGTGTAGGTCTGGTCTGGGTGGATCACATCCTCCAGCACGGACCCCAGCCGCAGCGGGATGGCCTTGGCTACGATTTTATAGTCCGTGCTGAGGAGCGAGATGGGACGCCAATTCCATAAGTCGCAGAGGTCCCCCTTCTTCGGCAATAAAGCGAGCACGGCTCGCCTGCACAAGAGAAGGAGGACCCCGCTCTGCAAGGACTCAGCCCAGATGGTGACCAGTTCCGGGCCGAGGACGTCCCAGAACACGCGGTAGAATTCCACGGTCAGCGTGTCCATGCCCGGAGATTTGTTGGTGGGCATGCGATGGAGGGCTTCCGAGAACTCTGCCAGAGAGAGAGGCAGCTCTAGCCGGTCCCGGTCGACCACGCTGACTATTGGGAGCCCGTCCCAGAGCACTGCGCAAGTGGCGGGATTGGTCGGATCCGGGGAGAAAAGATGTGCATAGAAGGTCCTGGCTCTCTCGCACATCTCCACCAGATCTGGGAGGGAGGTGCCGTCCTCTGCCAGGAGGCAGGTGACTTGCTTCTTGGCCCTCCTCTTTTTCTCCAGAGCATAGAAGAAGCAGGAGCTGCGATCCATCTCCAGAAGGTGGTGGATGCAGGATCAAACAAAGGCTCCCCGGTCCCCATGGTCTTCGAGGACTCAGAGCTTCTCCCGCTTCTCCCGGCACGCTCCGCAAAGGGATGGATCCTTGAGGCTGGCAGCCAGAAGCCTCTCCAACTCTAAGACCTCCCGTTCCAACTGCCCTATTGCCGCATCCCTCTGTCGGCTGGCACCCCGGGTGTAGTCATGGCAGAAGAGCCGGGGGTGCACCTTTCCCACCTCCCACCACCGCCGTGCTGAGGGAAAGGCATGCCGCTGCCCTCGCCAGGCCCGCCAGAACTCCCAGAAGGATGCCACAAAGCCCACATCCTCCAGCAAGCTGTTGTTAAAATGCCAATAGGCCGGCCCCGGGCTCTCCGCACAGAGAGATGCCATCACAGTGACGAGGTGGTGATCCGAAAAAGGGGCTGGCCAGACGCTGGAGGACTGGGCCCGTGAAAGCTGGAAGAGTGACAAATAGATGCAGTCCAACCGGGAGTGGCACTACTGATGGGCTTCCACCAGGTCATAGGTAAACATGGAGACATCGTCCAGGTGGTGGTCAGGCCAGACGTCCACCAAGGAGTGATGGTTGACAATCTCCTAGAGGACGTCCGCGATGGCCGGGCTCTGCTCAGTCCTCGAGCAGTCCTGCTCCTCGAGGATGGTGTTAAAGTCCCTACCCAGGACCAGGCATTCACCAGGATCCAAGGAACCAAGGAAGGCAGATGCCTGCTGACAGAACCGCAGCCGTTCCGGGTCCAATGTTGGGGCATAGATGTTCACGAGGTTGACCACGAGCCCTTCCATGCAGACCTGGAGGTGCAGCAGGAGGCTCGGCACAGTCTCGGCGATCCCCAGCACCTCGAGCCGTAGGTCAGGGGAGAACAGGGTAGCCACTCCAGCCGTAAGGGCTGTGAGATGGCTAAAGTAGACCCTGTCCTCCCACTCCAGCCGCCAGCTGGCTTCGGCAGCCGGATCTGTATGGGTCTCCTGCAGAAAAACCACAGAGTACCCCCCGTCCTGAAGGAAGGAGAGCACCTGGCTCCTGCGGAAACCCACCCTACAGCCCCAGGTGTTCAATGTGGCAAAGGTGACGAGTGCCATGAGGAGGGCTGGGGGACATCCTCGTAGGCAGGGACGCTCACGGCTCCCCTTGGGCCACGCAGCAAACCATGACCCACCCCAAAGGTGAGCAAGGAGTCACGAAAGCTGAGGACCCACTGATAAACCATGGCACCCTGCTTCCCAGTCCTTTTGCCCTCCCTCATGAGGGCCCTCGCAGCCCGGAGGATCTGGTGAAAATCCCGCCATTGCTGGAGAGCAAGCGGTACCTTGTTGCAGGAGCCCCAGACATCCTCTGGAAAATCCTGCAGCCCCTCTCGCAGTGTACGGGGAGGTGGGATCACTGGCCTCCGGTGATCCACTGGTGGGGCCTCTGGCACAGCCCCATGGCCTGCTAAAACGGACAAGCAAGGGGTAGACCCTCAACGTGGCGCCCGATGGGCCAGCGCCACAAGGGCTGCCCCAGATCCCGGCTCAATGGGGGGCGGCGGAGGGAAGAGTGCAGCTCCTAGTGGGTCGGGATTGGGAAACACAAAGGCCGCTCCCTGGGGGTCATCCTCCGGGAAAGGGAAGGAGACAGCCCCAGGGATGGCAATAACATCACGGGAGGTGGAGGGGGTAGGGATGGGGTCAGGAGCAAGGTCAGGATTGGGGGGAGGGACAGAGGCAGGATCCTGGGACACAGGAGCGGGACCGCCAGGAGGTGGCTCCTCGTGGCCAGGCTCGGTGGTTTGAAGGGTAGGGAGAGGGTCCCCAGTGACACTGGGTCCAGGCTCAATGGCAGGTGTGCCAGCTGCGGCATCAGGAGATGTAGAACCTTCAGTGGGGCCCCCGCCCGGGAAGGAACTCGGTCGCCCCACACCAATGAGGGACACCCCTGGTAGCTCGGGTCCCAGCCACGAGGCACCAGCCGTCGCCTCAACAGGCTTGGCGGCCGTCAGCGGGGTGCCATCCGTGGCCAGGCAAGTCGAAGAGTCCAGGGGACCCTCGTATGCAGGAGCAGACGCAGCAGTTGGGAAGCTGGAACATGGGGAAGGGGGAGCTGGGGTGAGGTCGGCCAGGTCGAGGCCCGCTGGCAGAGGGTCTCCCTCCTCCTGGGTGACCAGGATCAGACCCAGGACCTCGATCTCCGCAAAGATGGAGGGGAGCTCACCTCCTGCCACCCCGGGCTCCTCCCCACTAGTGCCTGAGGCGACGATCACCTCGGGTGTTGCAGGGGGCGCAGGTGGCAAAGGAACAGGAGGGGCCTCATCCGGGGACTTTGCAGGGAGGGACTGCAGAGGAGGGATGGTGGTACCCTCTGGTGCTGCCACATCTTCCCTAGTCAGCACTGGGAGATGGACCAATCCCGTGGGCAAGGTGGAAGGCTCGGTGTCTGCGGTCCCCTTTCTGGTCTTACAGGGGGCTTCTGCATCAGGTGGCATGAGCGGAGCTCGAGCCTTCCGCTTGCCCCGCTTACCCTGCACTCGCGTCCAGCCCTCCATGGCATCGCCCGCGGGCTGGTCAACAGGGGTTGGGTAGGGGGCAGGGATGATGGTTTGAGGACTTGACGAGGTACTGGTGGGATAGCAGGAGGGAGAGAAGATTCCCCCTGGGGAGAGCCCTCTCCCATTCCCGGCAGCACCCCTGCTGCACCCTCCTCCACAGGCCCTGCCAGAGTGAAGGCAGCAGAGGCAGGGCTCTCCCGCTTGTCTGGGTGCACTGGAGGAAGTACCCCTGAGGCCCAAGTGGGAGCAGGGATGGGTTGGGAAGGAGGAGGGGCTGCTCTGGGCACCAGGCAGCCAGGGGTGCCAGCGATGACAGGGCTGGCACCCTGCCGGGGCTTGAGGGTCCGGGCGCTCCTCCATGCAGGGCCAAGGGGCAGTCCCTCCGAGCATGCCCCTGTCGCCTGGCAGAGGTAACACCGGGCCTCCCCTGTGGAGTAATGCACCCGGTAATGGGCCCCCTCATAGGGGATCAGGAAAG
This sequence comes from Gopherus evgoodei, assembly GCF_007399415.2. Classification (NCBI taxonomy): domain Eukaryota; kingdom Metazoa; phylum Chordata; order Testudines; family Testudinidae; genus Gopherus; species Gopherus evgoodei. Next base: position 124,262,890 of record NC_044323.1, read on the forward strand.
ACCCCTCGAGCTTCTCTCCGCCACGTGCCGCCGGCGGCAGTTGAAGCTGCACCTGCTGGAGGAACAAGAGGACGTGACGGAGGGCAGGGTCTTTGCAGCCCAACGGGAGAGGGTTCACAATGGAAATGGGCTTCCCCAGGGTAGAGAGGGCGGGTAACAGGGCAGCATTGGGAAGGATGGGAGGGTCAGAGGTCAGGACCACGCGGACACCCAGGTCCTCCAGTGGCTCCAGGGGGACGAACACCCCCCCCATCGCTAGGCCCTTCTCCACCTCTTTCTGGGTGGCGGCCTCAGAGGCAAGGAGGAAGACAACTTTGCCATACATCTTGGAGGCCGCCACAATGGTCATGGGCCCCACCACCCTCACCAACGCCCGCACGTAGGTCTCCACGTGGGGCTAGGTGAGCACCAGGAGGCAACGGACGCCGTGCTTCCTGGTCAAGTTGGGGAAGGGGCCCCAGCCACTGTAGATGGTAGCGGAGGTGTCAGTCAGGGGAGATGACGTAGCGGCAGGCGGGGGATCCACCGCCACCTGGGAGTACGCCCTGGGGGCCCGGGGAGGGGCACCTGCAGAGCTGGTGGAGGGAACAGCGGGGCCACGGCAGCGGTGGCAGTCTCTGCCAGGGAGGGCCTAGTCTTTTTAGCGGGGCCCTTTCCTTTCTTCTTGCCCTGGCCCTTTCTCCCGGCTGGGGGGGCTCCCCCAGAACCGAAGGGGGTGAGGGAAGTGGCAGCAGCAGAGGGCACCCCATTCCCCACCGCTGTCGGTTCCTCAGCGGGTGGTGGGTGGTCCGGCAGTGCCGGTTGAGGTGGAGACTAGAGGGGTTGTCGGGGGAGCAAGCGGGGCAGGGAGAACGGGGGGGCGGCATTTGCCCCAGGGGTCCCACCCGCCACGTCTCCCGCCATGGTGAATAGGGAGGGAGGGGAGACACTGGAGAAAGGAAGGGGTTAGGGGAAGCAGGTCAACCACTCCTCTGTGCTAGGCTGCAGGCAGGGGAGGAGGGTGCCAAAATGAGGGAGGGGGCAGATAGGGGGACTATCAAGGACTTGGGAGGGGGTCACTCACCGACACAGGATCAAACCCAGCTGCTCTAGCTGCACTAGGGGAGAGGAAGGGTACAAAAGCAATGGTGGGTGCAGTGCAATAGGGCAAACTCAAACGGGGAGGGGCACAAGTGCACTGAAAAGGGCATGGACGCACGAGAGGAGGGGCTAATCAAGATGAGAAGGGTCACAGAGAGAGGGAAGCAACCAGGCTGTGAGTAGAGCAGAGGGACCAAGGGGCTAGCTTCAGGGCTGAACAAACCAAGCTGCAAAAGGTGATGGACAGGGTAGGCAAACAAACTGAAGCTGGGGGAGGGCAAAAGGCTACAAGGGGCAAATGGGGCAGGCAGCAAGGGGCAAAGCTAGGGCACCTGTTGCAGAGGGGAAGGGATCAGTCCGGCAGAGGGCGGGGGTGCGTACACCCATGAGCACTTGTGCAAAGTCAGTGTTTGGCTGGCTGCTGCTGGAGGCCCAAACGGTGGCAATATGGCGTGGCAGCTCAGGCGAGCAGCCGAGTCCCAGAGGCAGGAACTGAGGCAGATGGTAAGTGGCCTGTGAGGGTGGTGGAGGGGCCAGCGGTGGTGGTGGAGGTTGCGGGGGGGACATAGATGGACCAGGGGTCAGGCTCCACACTGCACCCCCATGTCCCCACAAACACAGTCTAACCCCCCACCACTAGAGCATAGTTAAAGAGTTACTAAGTTCTTGATGGCCCCCTCCACAGTGGTCTCCAGAGTCCTGCGCACTCCCCCAGCAGCCGGTGGTCTTCTCAGTCCTCTTCCTCCTCCAGGGTCCAGCAGCTCCTCAGGACTAACACAGCTCCAGCAGCAGCAGCAGCTCCTCCTCCAGCAACCCTGGTGGCCAGGCAGGAAGAACCCCTCACAGGTGGTAGCGGTGGTGGTGGTGGAGGGGGGTCCTGGCTTCTCCCTCCGGAGGTGGAGGAGTAGGGGCTGGCCAGCAAGGCCCCCCCCCCCCACCGCTTGCTCAGCAGCAGTGGCAGCAACATCAGTCCAGGAAAGGAGCACTCCAGCCAGCAGCAGCAGCAGCAGCCCAGGAAGGGAGAAGGAGCTCCAGCCAGCAAGGCAGCCAGAGAAGGCAGCAAGGCAGCCAGAGGGAGTGCTCCAGCCAACAGGGCAGCCCGAGGACACAGAACGCTCCCTATAGTGGAGTGGTTACCCACTCCTGCCCTGCGGGGCTTGAAACAGCCCAGGCTTCTTGCCCCAGCCACAGCCCTCTCCTGAGCTGTTTCATGCCCTGCAGGGCAGGAGCGGGTAACCACCCCAATACCAGCAGTTATCAGAGACTAAGAACATTTTCAGGAATAAATCCCAGCTGTGTACATGAAGAAGAATATAATAAGCCCAGGTAGAACCTCCACCTCTTGAAGTCTACATCTTTCTGTTATCAGTGTCCATAAGATGGGCCCTACCTACGAGGATATCTGAATCCTGTAAACCCTGGGATAGTTGAAGAATCATAGAATCATAGAATCAGGGTTGTAAGAGACCTCAGGAGGTCATCTAGTTCAACCACCTGCAGGACCAATTCCCAACTAAATCATCCCAGACAGGGCTTTGTCAAGTCAGGCCTTAAAAACCTCTAAGGATAGAGATTCCACCACCTCCCTAGTTAACCCATTCCAGTGCTTCACCACTCCTAATTGCCAACATAGACCTCCCCCATTGCAACTTGAGATCATTACTCCTTCTTCTTTCATCTGCCACCACTGAGAACAGCCGAGCTCCATCATCTTTGGAACCCCCCTTCAGGTAGTTGAAAGCAGCAATCAAATCCCGCCTCATTCTTCTCTTCTGCAGACTAAACAATCCCGATTCCCTCAGTCTCTCATAAGTCATGTGCTCCAGCCCCCTAATCATCTTTGTTGCCCTCTGCTGGACTCTTTCAAATTTTTTCACATCCTTCTTGTAGCGTGGGGCCCAAAACTGGACACAGTACTCCAGTTGAGACCTCACCAATACCGAACATATGGGAATGAGCACGTCCCTTGATTTGCGAGCAGTGCTCCTACTAATGCAGCCCAATATGTCAATAGCTTTCTTGGCAACAAGGGCATACTGTTGATCCAGCTTCTCATCCACTGTAACCCCTAGGTCCTTTTCTGCAGAACTCCTGCCTAGCCATTTGATCCCTAGTCTGTAGCAGTACATGGGATTCTTCCATCCTAAGTGCAGGATTCTGCACTTGTCCTTGTTGAACTTCATCAGATTTCTTTTGGTCCAGTCCTCTAATTTGTCTAAATCACTTTGGAACCTATCTCTACCCTCCAGCATATCTACTGCTCCCCCAGCTTAGTGTCATCCATGAACGTGCTGAGGGTGCAATTCATCCCATCATCCAGATCATTAATAAAGATATTGAACAAAACTGGCTCCAGGACTGACCCCTGAGGCACTCCGCTTGATACTGGCTGCCAACTAGACATCGAGCCTTTGATCACTACCTGTTGAGCCCGACAATCTATTATCCTATACTATACTTATACCAAACTATAAATAAAAGAATATCAAACATACTCTGTAAATCCATTGATGTTTCCTTTTAGAAAAACACTGCTGTTGCTGTCCAGTTCCTGGTCAGGCAGGTCTGCTCTTTTTCAGTTTTCTTTTCTCTCTCTACAGCTGTTTTTCTTTGTCTTTTCTCACTGGCTTCTCAACTCTTTCTGAAAGCCTCTGTCTCTCTCAGACACAGACTCTGGACTCTGAAACTGTTGCTGGCAGGTAGCCTTTTATGCTACATTGTAGCTCTCTTTTAGTATATCTTTATATTCTTAGAAGCAATTGCCGCACTTGCACATGCCCATCTTACCCGTTACCTCAGAATTCTGATTGACAGCTCTGATCTTTAAAACAATTTTTGACTGGTCTGAGTGGGCTCTGACCACCTAGATGCTTAGCTAAATGACTTCTCTGTCACCCCTTACTGCACATGCTCAGTAGCCACCAATATCGGACATGTTTAGTGTTGTCATTTACCTCAGAGCTGGGATTCTGTCAGTCCAAACACACTTGGCTCTTTTTCAGGGCAACATTTTAGAAATCCTAAATTCTCACTGAGCAGAATAGAGATCATAAATACAAAGTAGAGACTGAAGAATTTTCTCTGATAATACCAGAACCACCTTTGCTCCCACCAACTCAAAGATGTGAAGGTTCAGTCTTTGCCTCCAATTACACCAGGCTTTCCTGTAGGACTGTGTAGACCAAAGTCTGAGGTGGAGTGACCATTGAGGGAATAGAGTGTGCAGCTGTTCTAGATAATGGCTCTCAGGTCACTTTCATCTTCAAACCTTTTATCGGCAACATCTGACCCGTTTGTCCCTGCAAATCCTAACTGGGTTGGCTGTATGAGAGTTAGGAAATGACCAATACCCACACCTGGGATATGTACTAATGACATTAAATTTTTCAAAGGATGTGGTTGTATTTGAGAAAGATAGACACTCTTGCTTTTATCTGTTCATCCATGAGATATTCAAACCAGATACCTTTTACTGTAGGAACAAAAGCAGCCACATTTGGAGCTTTGGCTCAGCTATACAAGGAGTTTGCTGGACCTAAGTACATGCAAAGCCTGAAGATCCATGCAGTCTGTGTGCCTATCAAGCTAAAGAAGGAGAGCGAGACCAGTGTGGATGTGGATGATTAGTGGGAATGGTCAGACTAAGATATGGGCCTCTAGTTAGTATTCTGCTAGGACATCCCATCTAGTGAATGGAATTGCTCAAGTGGATCAGAAGGTCACCCATCAGTTAATCCTGGTAGAAGTCCCAGATACAGTTGCACTGCTGGGTGGATTGGTTGTGAAGAGAAGTGTAGTCAGTACCTCATCTTGCACAGAAGTGTCAGTAAACTGAACTCCTCTGGTGTGGAAAGTGAGTTTGAAATGGAATTAGAACAAAGAGCCAAAGTGTTCTTCACTTGTGACTGAGATGTGGGTTGTGCCAGAGGAGTTGAACATCACATTCGGCTGAATGATGGTAGGCCTTTCAATGAAAGGTCGAGTAGGCTAGCACCTGCAGATGTTGAAGATGTCTGAAAACCAGTCTAGTAGCTGAAGACCGCAGGAGCCCTCAGGAGCCCTCAGGAGCTCTAAAAGTCCTAATGCCTCTCCAGTTGTTGTGGCCAGAAAAAAAGAATGGTGATGTATGCATGTGCATATAGATTATACAATCTCTGACCAATATACCACCCCAAGAGTGGATGATATCTGGATGAAGACTGCCTAACAGGAAACTGTTGGTTTTCTGATTTGGATCTGAGAAGCAGATACCTATCAGATATCCCTGGGACGAGTTGATATGGAAAAGACAGCTTTCATGTGTCCACTCAGATTCTATGAATTTCTAAGAATGTCCCAGATAATATCTCTGGAATGTGGCTGGAGCCCCAGATGAATTGATTGTATGTTTAACAATATGAACCTTCTGTAAGTCCTAGTGTATCTGGATGATTTGATAGTGTTCAGTCACCCTTTGGAAGAGCGTGAAGAACACATGTTGAAAATGTTGGACCATCTGCAGGAACAAGGGTTGAAACTATCTCTAGACAAATGCCAGTTCTGCCAGAAAAAAGTAAAGTATGTAGAGCACATTGTCTTTCAAGATGGAGTTGCCGCAGACCCAGTTAAGCTGGAACCCCTGTGACATGGCCAAGACCCAAAACCCTGAAAGAATTGAAGATTTTCTTTGAATCCTGAATTATTATAGGCAATTTGTAGATGGATTTTCTGCTCTTTGATAATCCTTAAAAGAATTCACCGAGAGAATTCTTGCGTGGCGTCCAAATGCCTACTACTGCAGAGAACCCTATGGAGACTGGTGAGCTCCAGATAGTGAGAAATTTTTTTTATGTTACAGGAGCATGTGTCAGTGCATCTATTAGCTTTCATGGATACTAAAATACCATGTCTACATTGATGCAAGTATGGAAGGACTTAGAGGAGTCCTTTACCAAGAATATCCAGATGGATGGAGACCAGTTGCCTATACTAGTAGGACTTGAGCATGATCAGAGTAGAACTATCCAGTTCACAAACTAGAGTTCTAAGCATTAAAGTAGGCTGTGACCAAGGAATTTCATGATTATATCTAGGGAGCAAAATTCACAGTCTGTACTGATAACAGTTCCTTAATTTATATCCTGAAGTCAGCCTGTTTGGATGCCATGAGGCATAGGTGGTTAGCAGTATAGGCCACCAATGATTTCCAAATACAGTATTGGCCAGTTCATGTGAATTTGGATGCTTATGCATTATGTCTCGGGCAGAGAGAGACTGTTAGGAGATCACTTGCACGCCTCTTAAGGGAGATAGGCAGGAGATCACTCCCTTTCCATTAGGCAGAGCTGTTCTCCTTTCATTCCCCCTCCAGTTGGATTAGTTAGTTTTCCATCACCCAGGCTCAACACCCTTGGTAAGGTGAGCACACTGTAGCCTTCCCCATCTCTCATATACCCTGTAACAGGTTTGGCTACCTTTTTTGTCAGAACCATTAGCCCACGTTACTAATATATTGTGTTTATTGGTCTCTTTTCCAATTTTTGAAATTCCCTTGCCATCTCCAGTGTGTGTGTGTGTGTGACAATTAATGTTGCCCGTTCTCCCCAGATGTGCAGGTTCAGGTGATTCTGGCTCTGCTGCAAGGACTCCTGCTTCTGCCTGACATCGCGGAGCTTCCAGCTTCTCTCCAAGCCCCAGCATTCTAATTCATTAATTCTGTGCCTCACTGAGCCCCACATCCTTCCATCATCTAGCTCAACAATTAATTGTACCCTTCCCACCCCAACATCTGCCTGTCTCCACAAGACTTTTGTGAGCTCCTCTTGCAGCTTATTACCTGCACATCTTCTCAATCTTCCCTTCTTCATCCCAATCACTCTTCACAAGCCCTTCAGAATCCCAGACCCTAAATTTGCAACCTTCTTTGTCTCCTCCTCTTCTTTACCTCCCATGACATCTATCCCAATCTGGCTTTTACCCATCCATGCTTATATGACTAACCTTTCCCCCCTACACCACTACATCTACTGCCCTCTCTATTCCCATGCCTATCATTCTGCCCATCTCTATCCATCTTCCCTCCTTCCACTCCTTCCCTTGCTGTCTCTCAAATGCCATACCTCCTCTAAAAAGGTCACAGATATTCATGACCTTTTGCTCTGCTGCTCTCTTTAGATCTAGCTCTCACAGAAACCTGGACCCTCCTTCTGACATTGACAGTTTCTCCTTTTCTCACCCTTCCTGGCATGACTCTTTCCTAAAGCAATACAGCCAGGATAGTGGATAACTTTTCTCCTGATCCTGCTGCTTCCAACCACTCCCTCCTCCTTCTTCCCATTATTTTCATCCTTTGAGCAGCAATACACTTAACTCCTTTTCCCTACATTTCTGTAACTCACTACCCACCCAGTTCTCCCCATCTACCTTACTCACTGACTTTGAATCCTGACTCTCTGTCTCTTTTTGGCCCTCAGACTTCTTTTCCGTGTGCTCTCTTCTCTCTCTCTTCCGTTGACATGATCACTGATACCTTCCACTTTGCACCACTCCTGATACCTGGCTCCCTCCACAAGGTCTGCCCTACTGGCCCCAAGGTCTAGTACACCCCTAACTTCAGCTTCCTCCAATCATCTCAAGCTGCTGGTGGCCTAAATCCCACAACTATGAGGAGTATAAAATTGTGTCATTTTCCCAAATAAGCAACTGTACTTCTCCAACATTCTTGAATCTCATACCTGTAATCTCAGCCATCTATTCATGTCAACTCTCCTTAAATCCTTGTCCCCTTTTGCCTCCAATACCCTCTGCACTCAGAATCTCATTGACTCTTTCAAAGTTAAAATTTATAAAATCCTCTGTACCTTCTTTCTGCCACCCTCTCTCCTCTATCTTGTCATCAACAATGAGGTTTCTCATCTCCTCCTCTCTGCTAACTCTCCCACCTGACTCAGTGACTACCCCAGCCTGCCTCCTTCTTCTCAATTTCTGACTCTCTTCAGGCTCCTTCCCAGGATATGAGAGAGATAAGGTAGGTGACGTAATATCTTTTAATGGACCGACTTCTTTGGTGGAAAGTACAAACTTTAAAGCTACACAGAACTGAATAAAAGCTCTATGTAGTTCAAAGGGTTAGGCAAATGGTGAGTTGTGATGCTGTTTAAAGTATGTTATCTAATCTTCCCAAAACATCCCCCACTACATTTGTCTGTTTCAGTTAACTGTTGTGTCTTTTTTGGGTACATTAACACAGCAATTAAACACCTGTAGCTGGCCCAGGTCAGCTGACTTGGGATTGTGGGGTTTGGGAGGTGGGGCTGTAAAATTACTGTGTAGATGTTCAGGCCTAGGCTGGAGCCTGAAAATTTGGATCCCGCGAGGGGGAGGATCTCAGACCCTGGGCTTCAGCCTGAGCCAAGACATCCACATTGCAATTAAACAGCCCATGCCCTGTGAGCCTGAGTCACCTAACATGGGCCAGACAAGGGTGTTTAATTGCAGTGTAGATATATCTTTTGAAATGTAGACTGTAAATTTTCAGCCATAAACATTTTCTTTGTTATTTGTCTATATTAGCCAGCACAGTGGTGTCTCAATCCTTGAGCACTCTCAAAACGATTAATAATAATATTAATAGATAAAATTACATTTCTAATTTATCATGCAATGCATTCTATCTACACCATTCAAGTGGAAGAAGTGGAAGATTGGACAAATGACCAGAGAGGAGTATAAAAAAATATTGCTCAGGCATGCAGGAGGGAAATCAGGAAGGCCAAATCACACTTGGAGTTGCGGCTAGCAAGAGATGTTAAGAGTAACAAGAAAGGTTTCTTCAGGTATGTTAGCAACAAGAACAAAGTAAGGGAAAGTGTGAGACCTTATTGAATGAGGGAGGCAACCTAGTGATAGAGGATGTGGAAAAAGAAATGTACTCAATGCTTTTTTTGCCTCTGTCTTCACAAATAAGGTCAGTTCCCAGACAACTGCACTGGGCAGCACAATGTGCAGAGGTGGTGACAGCCCTCTTTGGAGAGAGAAGTGGTTCAGGAATATTTAGAAAAGCTGGATGAGCATAAGTCCATAGGGATGGATGCACTGAATCTGAGGGTGCTAAAGGAGTTGGCAGATGTGATTGCAGAACCATTGGCCATTATCTTTGAAAACTCATGGTGATCGGGGGAGGTCCTGGATGACTGGAAAAAGACTAATGTAGTGTCCATCTTTAAAAAGGGAAGAAGGAGGATTCAGGGAACTACAGGCCAGTCAGCCTAACCTCAGTCCCTGGAAAAACCATGGAGCAGGTCCTCAAGGAATCAATTCTGAAGCACTTAGAGGAGAGGAAAGTGACCAGGAACAGTCAGCATGGATTCACCAAGGGCAAGTCATGCCTCACTAACCTAATTGCCTTCTATGATGAGATAACTGGCTCTGTGGATAAGGGAAAAGCAGTGAACGTGTTATTTCTTGACTTTAGTAAAGCTTTTGATATGATCTCCCACAGTATTTTGCCGGCAAGTTAAAGAACTATGGGCTCGATGAATGGACTATAAGGTGGATAGAAAGCTGGTTAGATCATTGGGCTCAACGTGGATCAATGGTGCCGTGTCTAGTTGGCATTCGGTATCAAGAAGAGTGCCACAAGGGTCGGTCCTGCAGCCGGTTTTGTTCAATATCTTCATTAATGATCTGGAGGATGGTGTGGTCTGCACCTTCAGCAAGTTTGTAGATGATACTAAACTGGGAGGAATGGCAGATATGCTGGAGAGTAGGGATAGGATACAGAGGGACCTAGAGAAGTTAGAGGATTGGGCTAAAAGAAACCTGATGAGGTTCAACAAGACAAGTGCAGAGTCCTGCACTTAGGATGGAAGAATCCCATGCACTGCTACAGATTAGGGACTGAGTCACTAGGCAGCAGTTCTGAAGAAAAGAACCACGGGGTTACAGTGGATGAGAAACTGGATATGAGTCAACAGTGTGCCCTTGTTGCCAAGAAGGCTAACAACATTTTGGGCTGTATAAGTAAGAGCACTGCCAGCATATCGAGGGACGTGCTCATTCCCTTCTGTTCGGTATTGGTGAGGTCTCATTTGGAGTACTGTGTCCAGTTTTGGGCCCCATACTACAAAAAGGATGTGAAAAAATTGGAAAGAGTCCAGCAGAGGGCAACAAAGATGATTAGGGGGCTGGAGCACATGACTTATGAGAGACTGAGGGAATCAGGATTGTTTAGTCTGCAGAAGATAAGAATGCAGAAGATAAGAATGAGGCGGGATTTGATTACTGTTTTCAACTACCTGAAAGGGGCTTCCAAAAAGGATGGATCTAGACTGTTCTCAGTGGTACCAGATGACAGAACAAGGAGGAATGGTCTCAAGTTGCAGTAGGGGAAGTTTAGATTGGATATTAGGAAAAACTTTTTCACTAGAAGGGTGGTGAAGCACTGGAATGGGTTACCTAGGGAGGTGGTGGAATTTCCTTACTTAGGAGGTTTTTAAGGTAAGGCTTGACAAAGCCCTGTCTGGGATGATTTAGTTGGGAATTGGTCCTGCTTTGAGCAGGGGGTTGGACTAGTTGATCTCCTGATGTCCCTTCCAACCCTGATATTCTATGATTCTCTGATTCTTGCTTTCCATAGTACTTTGCTATACCAGTCCAAGTAAATCAAGTTTCACTCAGTGGCTTCTCTCCCCCCTTTAATCATAGAGTATTTCAACAAGTACATTTTTAAAAATTTAGATTTTTCTCCCATTTGCTCCAGTTTGTTTTTATTTCAAGCATAATAGAACATAAATCTGATCACAACATCTGGATAATATCACTGTTCACTTTTATAGCTATGGCTCACCATCACACTGGACAAGATCACATAGGGGATAAGGTCATGGAAACTCTCTGAGTGTCTTCTACGCTGTGATGTTATCAGGTACTCAACCCTAAAGCAATAGCAACCGTCTGATAAAGAGAGGGGACAGGGAACTGTGATAATAAATCAGCTCAACTGCAAAGAAAGTGCCAGGGAAAACAATATTGATTTTTCTTACAAGTCAGTGCACAGATTTGTCAGACAAAAGAATAGAGATGTCAAACCCCACAGAATCAAACACACTAATATAAAGACCAAAAAACAAAACACAAACCAATTCTAGCACTTACAGAGTGCCACAATATATGCAAAGTTATGTTTTTCAGCAGGAGCAGCATTTCATCAAACACAAAATATATAAAGTGAATATTTTTATCATCTTTATTAAACATGCAAGTGTGTTGTCCCTCACACTGATTTTACACTGGAAACGAATCAGTGGGATCAGCTATGGGGAGAATCAGAGTTCACTGTGGAAAGAAAGCTCCTCTGGCCCAGTGAACAGAAAGGAAATGTTTCAATCCCCACCTGAGGGAGGTGACTCACTGGTCATCATCAGTGACCATGCAGTTACCTCCCTAGATGGTAGTCAGAGTATCTTGTTTCTCTTCATTGAGTCAAAGGACCTTTTTTTACCAAAATAGTCACATGCCTGTCACAGAAAATCCAGAATAGACAGGTGGAGAACAGATAAAACAAGGTTGGAGAACAAAGAAATTTAAATGAGTAAATTCTGTTCCAATAAAAAGAATCAGTAGCTAATGTTAAAATTATACAATCAATTTAGGTACCATACTGCCCTTCCCATTCAGCATTATGAGTAGAGGGAGTTGTAGGTGATACCAACTATTAGAACAGAAATAGCTGGCAGTACAGAACACAAAATCTGATCTTAAACACTTACAGGAAGTAGGAGCCTATGAAAGTTGTCATATTTTTATATTTAAATATATCTATCATAGGCAGCTGCCTACTCATTCAGGCTGCATTCTGCTCTGCAGAAATTTGAAATTCATGGCCATATATCAGGGCAGGCATGAGATTTTAATATTTACAGGTTTGATTAGAAAGTTCAATAAAGCCATGAAGTTCATACACTGGATACCTAAGTCTTCAATAGGGGGAATACTATAAAGTAGTGTAGGGTACAACATTTTATTTTATTGCATAATATGGTATATAGTTTCCATCCAGAAGACTGAAAAAAATGATTTTAGAGTGTGAAGCACCACTGTGGACAGAGGAGACCCAAAAAAATCTATTTACACAAGTGCTTTCAGTAACACATTACTAGGAAGAAGGGGAACCTGCCTCAGCAGACACTGAATGTTCAGGGAGCAGGACAGTGTGTCTAACTTTAAGTTTCAATCACTGATTCTTGTTATACCTTTCTCTACTTGATTGAAGAGCCCTGTAGTACCTCGTATTTCCTTCCTGTGAAGATAGTTATATACTGGAGTCAAGTCACCTCTTTATCATTTTGATAAGCTAAAAACACTGAGCTCCTTTAGTCTCTTACTGTAACAAATTTTCTCTGGCCCTTGAATAATTTTTATGGCTCTTTTCTGCACATTTCCAGTGTTTCAACTTCCTTCTTAAAAGAAGGACGTTAGAACTTAATGCGGTATTCTAGTATCAGTCTTACCATTGTGGTAAACAAAAGTTAAATCACCACACTGCTCCCTTGTTTATACATACAAGAATTACCTTGGCTCACTGGGGAAAGGAGACTAAAGCCTTGAGGTAAGTGGGGAAGTGAGATACCAGGAGGAAGCACGAGCAGGAGAGTGCAAGAGGGGAGGACTCCTGCCTCATACTGAGAAAGCAGGACAATCAGTGAATTATCTTAAGTGCCTATACACAAATGCAAGAAGCCTGGGAAATAAGCAGGGAGAACTGGAAGTCCTGGCACATTCAAGGAATTATGATGTGATTGGAATAACAGAGACTTGTTGGGATAACTCACATGACTGGAGTAGCAGCGAAGAGTCCTGTGGCACCTCATAGACTAACAGAAGTTTTGGAGAATGAGCTTTCGTGGGTGAATACCCACTTCGTCGGATGCATGTAGTGGAAATTTCCAGGGGCAGGCATATATATGCAAGCAAGAAGCAGGATGGAGATAACGAGGTTAGTTCAGTCAGGGAAGATGAGGCACTCTTCTAGCAGTTGAGGTGTGAAAACCAAGGGAGGAGAAACTGGTTTTGTAGTTGGCAAGCCATTCACAGTCTTTGTTTAATCCTGAGCTGATGGTGTCAAATTTGCAGATGAACTGAAGCTCAGCAGTTTCTCTTTGAAGTCTGGTCCTGAAGTTTTTTTGCTGCAGGATGGCCACCTTAAGGTCTGCTATTATGTGGCCAAGGAGGCTGAAGTGTTCTCCTACAGGTTTTTGTATATTGCCATTCCTAATATCTGATTTGTGTCCATTTATCCTCTTCCGTAGAGACTGTCCAGTTTGGCCGATGTACATAGCAGAGGGGCACTGCTGGCATATGATGGCGTATATTACATTGGTGGATGTGAAGGTGAATGAACTGGTGATGGTGTGGCTGATCTGGTTAGGTCCTGTGATGGTGTCGCTGGTGTAGATATGTGGGCAGAGTTGGCATCAAGGTTTGTTGCATGAATTGGTTCCTGAGACAGAGTTACTATGGTGCAGTGTGCAGTTACTGGTGAGAATATGCTTCAGGTTGGCAGGTTGTCTGTGGGCAAGGACTGGCCTGCCACCCAAGGCCTGTGAAAGTGTGGGATCATTGTCCAGGATGGATTGTAGATCCCTGATGATGCATTGGAGGGGTTTTAGCTGGGGACTGTATGTGATGGCCAGTAGAGTTCTGTTGGTTTCTTTCTTGGGTTTGTCTTGCAGTAGGAGGCTTCTGGGCACATGTCTGGCTCTGTTGATCTGTTTCCTTATTTCCTCGTGTGGGTACTGTAGTTTTGAAAATGCTTGGTGGAGATTTTGTAGGTGTTGGTTTCTGTCTGAGGGATTAGAGCAGATGTGGTTGTACCTCAGTGCTTGGCTGTAAACAATGGATTGTGTGGTGTGCCCGGGATGGAAGCTGGAGGCATGAAGGTAGGCATAGCAGTCGGTAAGTTTTCGGTATAGGGTGGTGTTAACATAACTGTCACTTATTTGCACCGTGGTGTCTAGGAAGTGGACCTCTCGTGTAGATTGGTCCAGGCTGAGGTTGATGGTGGGGTGGAAGCTGTTGAAATCGTGGTGGAATTTTGCCAGAGTCTCCTTCCCATGGGTCCAGATGATGAAGATGTCATCAATGTAGCGTAGGTAGAGAAGGGGCGTGAGTGGACAAGAGCTGAGGAAGCGTTGTTCCAGGTCAGCCATAAAAATGTTGGCATATTGTGGGACCATGTGGGTGCCCATAGCAGTGCCACTGATCTGGAGGGTACATATTGTTATCAAATTTGAAATAGTTGTGTGTGAGGATAAAGGCACAGAGCTCAGCAACCAGTTTTGCTGTGGCATCATCAGGGATGCTGTTCCTGACAGCTTGTATTCCATATGTGTGTGGGATGTTTGTGTAGAGAGCCTCTACATCCATGGTGGCTAGGATGGTGTTTTCTGGAAGGTCACCAATGCATTGTAGTTTCCTCAGGAAATCAGTGGTGTCACAGAAATAGCTGGGAGTGCTGGTGGCATAGGGTCTGAGTAGAGAGTCCACATATCCAGACAGTCCTTCAGTGAGAGTGCCAATGCCCGAGATGATGGGGCATCCAGGATTTCCGAGTTTGTGGATCTTGGGTAGTAGATAGAAGATAGGGGAACCTGCCTCAGCAGACACTGAATGTTCAGGGAGCAGGACAGTGTGTCTAACTTTAACCCTGGTCGTGGGTCTAAGGGTATGTTGATTTGTTCCGGTGTTGGTGTAGGGAGTGTCCTGAGTAGATGGTGCAGTTTCTTAGTGTATTCCTCAATGGGATCTGAGGGAAGTGGCCTGTAGAATTTGGTATTGTCGGGCGGCCTCCTTTTGTGAATGGCTTGCCAACTACAAAACCCGTTTCTCCTCTTTTGGTTTTCACACCTCAACTGCTAGAAGAGGGCTTCGTCCTCCCTGATTGAACTAACCTCGTTATCTCCAGCCTGCTTCTTGCTTGCATATATATATATATATATATACCTGCCCCTGGAAATTTCCACTACATGTATGAGACGAAGTGGGTATTCACCCACGAAAGCTCATGCTCCAAAACTTCTGTTAGTCTATAAGGTGCCACAGGACTCTTTGCTGCTTTTACAGATCCAGGCTACCCCTCGGATACATGACTGGAGTACTGTCATGGATGGATATAAACTGTTCAGGAAGGACAGAGAAGGCAGAAAAGTTTGGGGAGTTGCATTGTATGTAAGAGAGCAGTATGACTGCTCAGAGCTGCAGTATGAAACTGCAGAAAAACCTCAGCATCTCTGGATTAGGTTTAGAAGTGTGAGCAACAAGGGTGATGTTGTAGTGGGAGTCTCCTATAGACCATCAGGCCAGGGGGATGAGGTGGATGAGGCTTTCTTCAGGTAACTAACAGAAGTTATTAGATCACATACCTTGGTTCTCATAGGGGATCTTCAGTCACCCCAATATCTACTGGGAGAGCAATACGGCAGTGCACAGACAATCCAGGACATTTTTGGAAAGTGTAGGGGACAATTTTCTTGTGTAAGTGTTGAAGGAACCAACTAGGGGCAGAGCTCTTCCTGATCTGCTGCTCACAGACAGAGAACAATTAGTAAGGAAAGCAAAAGTGGATGGGAACCTGGGAGGCAGTGGCCATGAGATGGTTAAGTTCAGGATCCTGACACAAGGAAGAAAGGAGAGCATCAGAATACGGAACATGGACTTCAGAAAAGCAGACTTTGACTCCTTCAGGGAACTGATGGGCAGGATCTTCTGGGAGAAGAGCATGAGGAGTCCAGGAGAGCTGGCTGTATTTTAAAGAATCCTTATTTCGGGTGCAGGAACAAAACATCTCAATGTGTAGAAAGAATAGTAAATATGGCAGGCGAACAGCTTGACTTAATAGTGAAATCCTTGCTGATCTTAAACACAAAACAGAAGCTTACATGAAGTGGAAGATTGGACAAATGGCCACGGAGGAGTATAAAAACATTGCTCAGGCATGCAGGAGGGAAATCAGGAAGGCCAAATCACACTTGGAGTTGCAGCTAGCAAGAGATGTTAAGAGTAACAAGAAGGGTTTCTTCAGGTATGTTAGCAACAAGAAGAAAGTCAAGGAAAGTGTGGGCCTCTTACTGAATGAGAGAGGCAACCTAGTGACAGAGCATGTGAAAAAAGCTAATGTATTCAATGTTTTTTTTGCCTCTGTCTTCACAAACAAGGTCAGATCCCAGACTGCTGCAGTGGGCAGCACAGTACGGGGAGGTGACCAGCCCTCTGTGGAGAAAGATGTGGTTCAGGACTATTTAGAAAAGCTGGACGAGCACAAGTCCATGGGACAGGATGAACTGCATCCAAGGGTGCTAAAGGAGTTGGCGGATACAATTGCAGAGCCGTTGGCCATTATCTTTGAAAACTCATGGCTATCAAGGAAGGTCCGGGATATCTCGGAAAAGGCTAATGTAGTGCCCATCTTTAAAAAAGGAAAGAAGGAAGATCCGGGGAACGACAGGCCAGTCAGAGTCACCTCAGTCCCTGGAAAAATCATGGAGCAGGTCCTCAAGGAATCAATTATGAAGCACTTAGAGGAGAGGAAAGTGATCAGGAACAGTCAGCATGGATTCACCAAAGCAAGTCATGCCTCACTAACCTAACTGCCTTCTGTGAGGAGATAAGTGGCTCTGTGTATTCGGGGAAAGCAGTGGACATGTTATTCCTTTACTTTAGCAAAGCTTTTGATACGATGTCCCACAGTATTCTTGCCAGCAAGTTAAAGAAGTATGGCCTGGATGAATGGACTATAAGTTGGATCGCCAGGCTCAACGGGTAGTGATCAATGGCTCCGTGTCTAGTTGGCATCCGGTATCAAGCAGAGTGCCCCAAGGGGCAGTCCTGGGGCCCATTTTGTTCAATATCTTCATTAATGATCTGGAGGATGGCGTGCACTGCACTCTTATAAGTTTACAGATAACACTAAACTGGGAGGAGTGGTAGATATGCTGGATGGTAGGGATAGGATACAGAGGGACCTAGACAAATTAGAGGATTGGGCCAAAAGAAATCTGATGAGGTTCAACAAGACAAGTGCAGAGTCCTGCACTTAGGATGGAAGAATCCCATGCACTGCTACAGACTAGGGACTGAGTCACTAGGCAGCAGTTCTGAAGAAAAGAACCGCGGGGTTACAGTGGATGAGAAACTGGATATGAGTCAACAGTGTGCCCTTGTTGCCAAGAAGGCTAACAACATTTTGGGCTATATAAGTAAGAGCACTGCCAGCAGATCAAGGGATGTGATCATTCCCCTCTATTTGGTATTGGTGAGGCTTCATCTGGAGTACTGTGTCCAGTTTTGGGCCCCACACTACAAGCAGAATTTGAAAAAATTGGAAAGAGTCCAGCGGAAAGCAACAAAAATGATTAGGGGGCTGGAGTACATGACTTATGAGGAGAGTCTGAGGGAACTGGGATTATTTATTCTGCAGAAGAGAACAAAGACGGGGGATTTGATAGGGCTTTCAACTACCTGAAATGGAAGATTTCACATAATGTGATACAGCCATTTTTGACTAGAATGCTAATTTATTAAATATCTAGAAGTTGGTGTGCATCATTAATATTTTCATCAATATTTCCAAATACATCAAAATAACAGATTCTCCATGATACACAAAGTAAATAAAGTGGATTAGGACAAAGGGAGGGGAAGAAACATATCTATCTTCAGGGTCTATGTTAGTAATAGACCTCTAAAAAGTCATTCCACTGCTTTTAATATTAATTTATTGGGTATTCCCATTCTGG